>NC_133655.1:50234280-50571492 GCF_009905375.1 Apium graveolens | reverse complement strand
AGCCTGGAGGTTGTTCAACATATACTTCCTCTTCCAATTCTCCATTGAGAAAAGCACTTTTCACATCCATTTGAAAGACAGTAAACTTTTTGTGAGCAGCATAAGCCATGAATATCCTTATGGCTTCTAACCTAGCAACTGGCGCAAATGTTTCATCATAGTCAATTCCCTCCTGTTGAGAATATACTTTTGCAACCAGCCTTGCCTTGTTCCTTACAATTATGCCATCACTGTCAGTTTTGTTCTGGAATACCCACTTTGTACCAACAACCGATCTATTCTTAGGTCTTGGCACTAAGGTCCATACTTTGTTTCTTTCAAATTCATTCAACTCTTCCTGCATTGCTTGCACCCAATCAGCATCTTGAAGAGCTTCTTCCACTTTCTTTGGCTCAGACTGAGAGAGAAAAGAATTGTAAAGACATTCATTCGAAGTATCAGTTCTAGTTCTGACACCTGCCTCAGGATTTCCAATTATCAAATTAGGTGTATGTGATTTTGTCCACTTCCTTGCAGATGGAAGATTTTCTCTAGAACTGGATGCTCCCCCATGATTCATGCTGTCTTCGGTTTCATTTTCTGATGCTCCCCCTGAAACTATGCTCTCTGAGTTGGATCCTTCAGCATTTAGATTTTCAGTACTGTCAGTACTTGGCTTATCAGAACTTGACGAATCAGAATTTGAAGAGCCAGATGTATGTTCTGATGCTTCTTGAGATGTGATAATATCTTGAGTATGCTCCCCCTGCATTGGTGCATCTTCCTTTGACGTAGTCACCACAGTTTCAATAACATCAGAGTTTAATCCATCAGAATTTACAGTATCAGGACTTAGACTGTCAGGACTTGAGGTATCAGAATATGAATCTTCATTTTTCAAATCTCAGCTGATCATGATCAATGCAATCTTCAAGTCCAGTAATCTTCTTGTCATCAAAGAGACATTGATAGATTCCATGACCACTTTTGTTCTCAAATTATAGACTCTGAAGGCTTTTGTAGAAAGTGGATATCCAACAAAGATTCCCTCATCAGCTTTTAGATCAAACTTGGATAGCTGTTCAGGATGAGTCTTGAGAACAAAACACTTACATCCAAATACATGAAAGTATTTGAGATTTGGCTTCTTGTTCTTCACCATCTCATATGGTGTTTTTTCCATGCTTGTTAATGAGTGTTGCATTTTGAGTAAAACAAGCAGTCTGCACAGCTTCAGCCCAGAAATAGGTTGGAAGCTTTGCTTCTTCAAGCATTGTTCGTGCAGCTTCAATGAGAGTTCTATTCTTCCTTTCAACAACTCCATTTTGCTGTGGAGTTCCAGGAGCAGAAAATTCCTGCTTTATTCCATGATTTTTGCAGAACTCTTCCATTATCAGATTCTTGAATTCAGTGCCATTATCACTCCTCAAAATTTTCACAGAATCTTTGATCAATTTATCCAGATGTTTGATATGATCAATCAGGATAGATGCAGTTTCACTTTTTGTGTGCAAGAAATACACCCATGTGTATCTGGTGAACTCATCTACTATGACCAATGCATATTTCTTCTTTGCAATAGACATGACATTCACTGGACCAAATAGATCAACATGAAGTAGATAATAAGGCTCAAGAATTGATGATTCAGTCTTGCTCTTGAACGAAGATTTTCTTTGTTTAGCCTTCTGACATGAGTCACAAAGACCATCAGGAACAAACACTGATTTTGGCAGTCCTCTCACAAGATCTTTCTTGATCAGTTCATTTATCTTGTTGAAGTTTAAATGAGAGAGTTTCTTGTGCCAATTCCAGCTTTCTTCAGTTGAGGCTCTACTCACTAAACAGATTGCAGAACCATCAGAACTTGTTGAAAGCTTAGCTTCATAAATGTTACCACGCCTGAATCCCTTCAGAACAATTTTTTCTTTAGATTTACTAACTGTTTCACAATGTTCTGCAAAGAAATCAACATGATAACCTCTGTCACAGATTTGACTTATACTCAGTAAGTTGTGTTTAAGTCCTGAGACCAGAGCTACATCTTTAATGATGACATTCCCAAGATTGATATTGCCATATCCCAAAGTTTTTCCAATGTTGCCATCTCCATAAGAAACACTTGGGCCAGCTTTCTCCACAAAGTCTGATAGCAGGGCCTTATTTCCAGTCATATATCCTGAACATCCACTGTCCAGAACTAAAATATTTTTCCTGTTGCCCTGCAATCAAAAAGACCACTAATTATTAGTTTTAAGGACCCAGACTTGCTTGGATCCTTTGGCCTTTTTAGGTTTGTTAACATTTGCAGCGGATTTAGCATCAGATTTTATGTTAACAGTTTTCTTATCAGAATTTATACTACCAGACTTTGAATCAGAACTTACACTAGAAGGAACAACAGAAACTTTCTTTAAAGAAGGTTTTATTTGATAATAATCATAGTACAAACTATGATATTCCTTACAAGTATAAATGGAATGCCATAAACTACCACAATGAAAACAAGGATTTTGTGGTTTGTATCTAACAGACTGACTCTTAACTCCTGATTTTGAAGATAAGGAGTTAATATTCTTATTCTTCCTGCAAAAAGAAGCCAGATGGTTAGAACTTCCACAGTTATGACACGCTTTCCTAGGAGCATCAGGAACAGATTTATAGTTATTGCTTTTATTCACACCTTCCTTTCCATTCCTGTTTTTCCTAGGTGATTTTACCTTGTTTGCATTCTTAACATCTTTCAGCTTATGCTTAAGCTGCTTCTTTGTCATTAAGCCTATGTTAACTTCAGCTGTCTTTTCCTGTTTTAGTTTGTCAGAAGCTAATTCCTTTTTAACTTCTGATTTCTCATTTTCAGATTTTTCAGTTACAAACTTAACAGGTTTTAACTTCGGCTTTTGCTTATCAACAGGCTTAATTTCTACAGTTCCTTTTTCATTTTATTTTCTCCATAACCTAAGCCCTCTTTCCAGTTTCCACTGCTTAGCAAATTTTGAGTTGTTTTGCCAGAGTTAGTCCAAGTTCTGATAATCTCTCTCTCCTTTTCTAACTCAGTTTTTAGAGATTCATTCATTTTTAGCACTTCATCCCTAACATAAAAAGCATCATCTCTATCCTTCTGAGTTTGATGGAACATGACTAACTCTTTTTCTAAGAAATCATTTCTTTTCCTAAAAGCAAGATTTTCAGAAGTTAATCTTTCACATGTTAAAGTTTGATCTCTATAACTAACAAACATGGTTTTAAGATATCTTCTCAACTCATTAATATCATCAGTATGAAAAGCATAAGTAGTCTGAGGTACCTTTGTTTCAGCAGCTTCAGAACTGCTCTCAGAACTTGATTTATCAGCATTTGCCATCAATGCATAGTTCTCCTCACTTTCAGAGTCTGAGGTGTCTGTCCAGCTTTTCTGCTTTGTGACAAGAGCTTTGCCTTTGTCACTCTTGGTCTTCTTGCAATCAGGAGATATGTGGCCTTTCTCACCACAATTATAACATTTAACATTAGCGTAATCTCCTCTGTCAGACTTTCCTCCTCTTCCTTCAGATCTTCTGAAATTCTTCTTATCAGAACTTATGCCTTTCCTGGAAAACTTCTTTCCCTTCCTGAACTTCCTGTATGCAATCTTTGTGATTCCTTTCACCATAAGAGCACACAGCTTCATCATCTCCTCATCAGCATCAGTTTCAGGCAAGCTTTCAGAATCTGAGTCATCATCACTCTCAGAACTTGATGACTCAGTATCAGACTTTATGATAAGAGCTTTACCCTTGTCTTTCTTTGAGGAAGGTGGTTTGGGGGATTCCTCTTCAGCCTTGAGAGCAACTGTCCTTGACTTTCCTCCTTTCCTCTTGCTTCTTTGTTCCATCTCAAGTTCATGAGTCTTGAGCATTCCATAGATTTCATCAAGAGTTGTTTCATCAAGATTGTAGTTGTCTCTTATTGTTGTTGCCTTCAAATCCCAACATTCAGGAAGAGCTAACAGGAATTTAAGGTTTGTATCTTCAAGATCATACTCCTTATTAACCAATGACAAGTCATTCAAGAGTTTGACAAATCTATCATATACATCAGTCAATGACTCATTAGTCCTAGAGTCAAAGTGTTCATACTCTTGAGTGAGTATTGTCTTCCTGTTCTTCTTAACTGTTTCAGTTCCTTGACACTTTGTCTCCAGTGCATCCCATATCTCCTTAGCAGTCTTGCAGTTGATTACCCTGTTTGACATTACATTATCAATGGCACTATGCAATAAGTGTCGTACCTTGGCATCCTTAGCAATAGATGCTATATCTTCAGCAGTGTAATCACTCTTTTCCTTTGGTACGGTCTTTGCTGCTTCACCTACAACTACAACAGCGAGCTTGGTAGGTTTGTGAGGCCCTTCCTTGATTCTATCAAGGTATTCTGGATCTGTTGCTTCCAGAAACATGGTCATCCTTACCTTCCATATGTAATATTCAGATGGTCTCAATATGGGAACTCTGATAGTCTCATATCGACTCTGAGTTGATGTCTTTGATGATTCCTCAGTTTTGGTAGGCTTAGTTGGAGTTTCTGTGTCAGACATGATTGTGTTTGGATCTTTAACTGTATGTGTGTTAACAGAAGGCTCTGATACCACTTGTTAGGTCACACTTTCACTGTAGAGGGGGTGAATACAGTGTTTATTACAATCAAATCAAACTTCAAGAACTTATGTAACAGAAAACAAACTTTATTGAAACAATAAACTCTGTTACAATCTGGAACTGTTATCTCTCAGTGATGAACAAAATATCACGAGAGCTGCTAGGGTTACAGTAAATAATATTCTCGATAATGATAACACTTATAGTGTAAACCCTATGTCTGTGTTTATATATTACACAGTTACAAGATAATCGCTAATTGATATGGAATATAATTCTGCTTCCTAATATATATCAATCAGATATCTTTCCTTCCAAGTATTCCATTCTTTACGGAATTCCTTCTTCATGCATATCTCTTCTTATGTTTATCTTGATCTTCTTAACTTTAATCAGCTACTGTCCTTATCTGATCGTCCTTCAGCACTTAAGTTCTGATATCTATCTCCTGATGCTTATCTCATGATAACATAAGTACTGATATCCCTTAAGTTCTGACGTCCAGTATAAGTACTGATCAGTTAAGTACTGATTTGTTCTGTTCAAATAAGATCTGAAATCTAAACATAAAACATATTAGCCATGACATTATCAAATATATCTAACAACATTGATGATGAAAGTGATCAAGAGAATATATCTAAGGATAATACAGATAAATCTACCACCAATGAAGCACAAAACTCAACATCTGTCGAGTTGCACAATGCTTCATCCATCGGAAGGCAATCTGCATTATCCGTCGGGAGATAACCTGCTTCATCTGTCGGTACTCAAAATTCACCATCCGTCAGGTTATCAAAAGGTGCAGGAAGTCAAGACAGATCACCTATAGAAAGTTCCCCTTTCTCAAATCAAAGATCCACAAACTCAGGGGGAGTTTCAAATAGTCAAAACTCAATCACACATCAAGACAACAATGAGGTCTCTTCATCTAGAGCTAATATACCTCAACAAAGGAAATGGATAAAAGATCACCCCTTTGATCTTATCATTGGTGATGTTTCTTCTAGAGTTCAAACAAGAAGAGCAACTCAGGAAGAATGTCTATACAGCAGCTTTCTTTCCAAGGAAGAACCAAAGAAGGTAGAAGAAGCCTTGTTGGATCTTGATTGGATATTAGCTATGCAGGAGGAGCTAAACCAATTTGAAAGGAATAATGTGTGGAAGCTGGTACCCAAGCCCAAAGGAAAAAATCCAATAGACACCAAATGGGTATTCAAAAACAAGATTGATGAAAATGGCATAGTAGTTAGGAACAAAGCTAGATTGGTTGCTAAGGGCTATTGCCAACAAGAAGGAATAGATTTTGATGAAACATTTGCTCCTGTTGCAAGACTTGAAGTCATCAGAATCTTCTTAGCCTATGCAGCCCATGCCAATTTCAAGGTCTATCAAATGGATGTCAAAAGTGCCTTTCTGAATGGAGATTTGGAGGAAGAAGTATATGTCAGTCAACCTCCTGGTTTTGAAGATCCAAATTTTCCAGAACATGTCTATTATCTTTTGAAAGCACTTTATGGACTGAATCAAGCACCTAGAGCCAGGTATGACACATTATCAAAGTTCCTTTTGGAAAATCACTTCACAAGAGGTAGTGTAGATAAAACTTTATTTTTCAGGAATGTTAATGGCTCTAGTATACTTGTTCAAATTTATGTAGATGATATTATTTTTGGCTCTACAGATGAGAAACTTTGCAAAAAGTTTGCCAAATTGATGCAAAGTAAGTATGAAATGAGTTTGATGGGAGAACTAACTTACTTTCTTGGTTTACAAGTTAAGCAAGTTAGTGATGGAATATTCATTAGTCAAACTAAATACATTTTTGATCTTTTAAAGAAGTTTGATCTAATGGATTGCACATCTGCAAAAACTACCATGGCCACAGCAACTAAGCTTGAATTAAACACTACTGAAAAGTCTGTGGAAATTTCAAGTTATAGAGGCATGGTTGGCTCACTTCTGTACTTCACAGCTAGTAGGCCAGATATAATGTTTGCTACATGTTTATGTGCTAGATTTTAGGCTGATCCTAGAGAATCTCACTTAATAGCTATTAAGAGAATTTTCAGATATCTCAAGGGAACAACAAATCTTGGCATTTGGTACCCTATAGATTCTGGTTTTGATCTAACTGGTTATTCAAATGTAGATTATGCAGGTTGTAGAATTGATAGAAAGAGTACAACAGGAACCTGTCAATTTTTAGGAAACAAGCTTGTGTCCTGGTTCAGTAAAAAGCAAAATTCAATTTCTACTTCTACAGTTGAAGCTGAATATATTGCTGCTGGAAGTTGCTGTGCATAAATTTCATGAATGAGAAATCAATTGCTGGACTATGGTTTGTAAGTTGAGAGGATTCCAATTTTTTGTGATAACACAAGTGCAATTGCCATTACTGAAAATCCAGTGCAACATTCAAGGATAAAGCACATAGATATCAAGTACCATTTCATAAGGGAACATGTAATGAATGGTACTGTGGAGCTACATTTTGTTCCAAGTGAGAAACAACTTGCAGATATCTTCACCAATCCACTGGATGAATCCACCTTTTCAAGGTTGGTAAGTGAGTTAGGTATGCTTAATTACTCTTAAATCTATCTGAGTTATTTTGCAAGTTGATATGCAGCCAGAAATTTAATTAATTTTTCAGTCTTGGATGAAATTTTGGCTAAGTCAAAACTTACATCTCGACGGATGACCCTTATCCATCCAGTTTGGTCATCCGTCGACATACAATTTGCTAATAAAAATTAATTACTTTTCTGGAATATTTTATGTCTCGACGGATAACTGTTTATCCTCATCCGTCGAATTGTCTTAATCTCAGCAGTTAATTCTCTGTACATTATCCATCGAGTATACTTACAGTTTGTAAGCATTACACGATGGACAATGGGTGGAATTTTTACAGTTTATTTTTAAATGGCTATTTTAGACAATTTCTATTGGTTACTCTATTTTACTTTATTATTTTTATCAGTTATATTTGAGATAGTATAAAAGCTTATTTCATTGTAATTGTTTTCTTTTATCATTCTCAAATTCAACTGCTCTAATTTCCTTCTCTCTCAAGCACTTACTCTTCTTCTCTTCAAGCTTTTATTCTCTAACAATGGCACCTGTTGTAAAGATTATGTCTCAACTGGGTTCATTTATGAGAAGAACAATTTCACTGCATTAGTTAACAAGGGTATTCAGCAATCGGATGACTATCACAAGATGATGGACTTTGTGAAGAATTGCAAGCTCAATTATGTCGTGCTGGAATTACCCACAATCTTCTGTGCAGTTGTTGAAGAGATGTGGACCACTGCTACCTACAACTATACTGACAAGACCATCACTCTAACCATCAAAGGAAAAGAATTCTGTATCAATAGTGATGTGATAAAAGCATGTTTCAAAATTCCTGATAACAATGTGACTTCACCATACAATGACACTGATATTATAAATATGCTTAATTCCATGCATTATGCGCTTCCTACTTCTAAACTGAGTTATATTAGGAGAATGGGTCTTAGGAAGGAGTGGAGTTTCTTGTGTGAAGTAGTTACAAAGGTTTTCTCAGGAAAGATCAGTAATTTTGATTCAGTGAATATTTCCATGCTTAACATGCTATATATGCTAGTTACAGATAAATTTTATAATTTCAGTGACCTTGTCTTGTTTGAGTTAGGTTTTAAATTAGGTGAGTTAGCTAAAAGAGGTAAGAATGTGTATTATGCTAGATTTCTTATGTTATTGGCTAACCACCTCTGTGAAGAGTTTGTGCTTGAGAACCCTAACAATAAACTGGATTGTTGGGTTCAAGAGAGAAGGCTCATTGCAGATTTGAACAGGGCCAATCATCACAAGGATGTGCCAATGTTCTACTTGCTGTAATGCAGGCACCTCAGGTAAGTGAGGTAAGTTCATCCATCCCTACAACTATTCCAACCTCCATAATTTCTTTGAGTTCAGGAGTAGCTATGGCAACTGTGCCAATGACCAAACAGTTGCCTACCAAAGCTGTCAAACCTACTACTATTTCCAAATCCAAATCAAAGAAAATCCCCTCTGGTATCTCTCAAAAGATGCCAGCTGAAAAATCCACAAAAGCCAAGGAGGGGAGTGTGAAGGAGGGAAAGTCAGGTGAGGGAAGGGGTGAATATGAAGGAAACCCCAAGAATAAGTTTGGAGGGTTGAGTGAATCCCAGCCTAGCCACACTGTAGTTTCCCAATAAACTGCAGTGCTTAAAAAGGATAAAAGCTCACTTCTAGCTGCATCCTCCCAAAAGGATGTAGTTATTGAACAAAGCTCTCAACCAAGAGCACATGCCAAGAGGGTTAGGGATACAAGCTCACCCCAAACTTATACAAGAAAGAAGAAATCTAAAACCTCTGGGGATGCACAGGATACACACACAGTGCAAACTGGTGCTAAAGACACAGTCACTGCACCTTCTCAAGTTCAGTTTGATGTGGCTCCAATAAATGTGGAGTCACAACCAAAATCTCTAGTTATGGAAGCACCACAAACACCATACTCACCAACAAATTCTCTGGATGTGGATATGATAAACACATCAATTCCCGATTCCCCTTCTTTAACTCTGTTGGGAAAGCCAAAATCTAGTGCAAGTGAGCATCATCTTTTAGATGATTTGTTGGCTCATTTTCCAATTATTTCAGAAACTGTGGTGTCATCTGTGCCTAAAATTTCTTCAATCAGCACAGAGTCAACAATAGTTTCTCTTCCCACCTCATTCATTTCTACTCTCTCGATGGATATTGCTCATCCGTCGAGTAGTGATTATATCCCAACGGATAAGCCTAACAGCAATTATCCGTCGGATAGCAAAACCACTCACTCGATGGATATCACTCATCCGTCGAGTATCTCTGCACAACTTCAAACTTCAATTATTTCAAGTGCAGAAGATTTAGTGGTTGTACAGTCACTCTTAGGATTGAGAGAGCAGAGTGTCTTGAGTTAGAGGCTGGGTTGCTCCCAGGCAAAAGGAGAGGAAATGAGTGAAAATCTGCAATCCATTTCTTCAGGATTGGCAAAAGGGAGTGAGAGGAGTCCCACCTTAGTAGGTGATGGTGAGGATGTGAGGGCGGGAAGCCAGGGTGAGACCCTGATGCAACAAAAGAGAGAACATGAGAGAAAAGAAGGTACAGAGGGTATAAGGGTGGATCCAGCCATTGCTCATGAGTCAATGATTTTGGATGATGCAGAAAAGGAAAGACAATTTCAGCAACATTACAAAGCTGTAATTGATAACATTTCCTTGGATGCTGACACTTTTACTCATCCTGTGTCAGCCTATCAACTGTTGTCTGCTCAGGGCAATGAGGAGGCAGAGAAGACTTTAAATCTAGTACATACTTCAGAATCTCTACAAAGGGATAAAGCTGATGTTAATTTAATGCCTTCTACAGCTGGTGAGCCATCTGAAGAATTTGTAGTAAATTCTAATGATGATGACTCTGTTTCATTTGATGAAAGCATGAACTTAGGGGGAGATGAAGGCCCAAGTTCCATTCCAGATCTACCTGAATGGGCATTGACAAAGGAGTCTACACCAGGATAATTCAATGTATCCTTAGTCAAACAAATCATGTCTATTCAAAAGGCCATTCAGAACACCTCAAATGCTGGTACCAAGGCTATTCTTCAAGCCCACCTAGATTCTCTACATCTCATGAAGCTACAGCAATTAAAATAGAATCTGAGTGTGGATGAACTCAAAAAGGATATAGCTAACTTGAAGACCTATAATTCTGAGAAGCTGGATTCAATAATGCCCTATGGTACCATGCAGGATCTGCTCCTGAGACTGAGAAGAGAATCAGATGCTGAAAAGAAGCTGGCCAAATTGGAGGACAGAGTTCAAGTTATTGAAAACTCTGTGGCCACCATTCTTCAAAATCAACAGTCTCAGACCAGTCTTCTAATGCAACTGGCTAAAGCACAAGGCTTGACTCTTCAACTTGATGATAATAAAAAGGGGGAGAAAGGACCAAGTGAGGTGGAGAAACTTCAGATACAAATCAGTAAAGTAATTGTGCCTTCAATTACTGTCTCAAAGCCACCAGTTGCAGATGGTATAGATTTGATTCAAGTAGCAGCAGCTAACTTGAAAGTTGTTGAAAAAGAAAAGTTGAGTTTGGTCAACTGGAAGAAGATTGATGAGGAGATACAGAATAAGTTTGAACTTGTCAAGGAGCCAGTTAAGTCAGCAATCCATCACTCTCAAGTCAAGCAAATTAGTGTGAATGAGATGAGCATGAACTATCTGGAAAGAGGACAATCATCCTGCATCAAGTCTCCAAAGACTGAAATGATTCTTAAACCAAGTGCAAACTACTCAAAATCATCCTTGAAGAACCTCTTGGACACTGTGTATAAGACACCCAAGCCTGATGAGAAGAAGCTTCTATCAAGATCAATTGTCTTCTATAAAGATCCAGCTGATTCAGTTTCTAAAAGGAGGATTGCCAAGATTTTCAGAAATGGAAAAGAAATTTGTGTGATGGCTGGACACCCTCAATTTGCTCAAGAAAAGAGAAAATAAAAAGCTAGATTGAAGCAGGAAAAGAAGCAGGCTGCTCTAGATGCTAAAAAGGCTAAACAAAAGAGATAGCAGATTGATATCTTGGCCAAGCTACATGCTGTAAATTCATCACAACAAATTCCCTCTCAACCATCTGAAGCAACTTAATCAAGGAAGCAAGTTGAAGAACAGAAGAAATCTCCAAGAAAGAAGCAATTGGCTAAAAGAACTAAAAGGAAACTGGATATTATTGACAAGGAATTGGAAGATCAATTTCTTAAGGAATCCACACCAGCTACAACTCAAGCATCAAAGCCCTCTGTGGTATTTGAAGACATAAGGGTGGTGGATCCCTAAAGGAATATTCATGGTGAACCTATTGTGCCCGAGGATGAGCCAATAGAATGGGAGAACATACCAATTCCAGACTTCAATCTACCAATCCTTAGCAAGCCAAAATGGACAAAGTCAAGAGCAGTCAAGAAAGTGAAGTTGTCACCTCTAAAATCCAAGTCTGTAGTTAAAGCTCAGCCCAAAGTCAATAAGGGAGACTACTTGTACTTGTGTGATATCAAAGAATTTTCTGATCTAAACCTCTATCTGGATGAACTAGATGAAGTAAGAAGTATTGATGCATACAGGAACCTACCTGAAAGGTTAGTGTTGAAGTATAAAGGACGAAAGGAGATTCAGTGGCCACTTCATAGGATTCTTCAAGAGAGCCAAGTTATACTGATTAAAGTTTATTCATCCTTCAAGAAGAACTTTAGGTTCAACATCACTGCAAGAAGACTAGTATTGAAGAAGATTGAAGAACTAAGGAGTGTTAGAGCTAAAGATGCACTCCCAAAGACTCTTATCATCCCATACACGGGGAGAAGAGTGCATCTAAGGCCCTACTGGCTGATGGAGTTTATAGATTGTAACACCCCCAAATCCGGGGTCGGGGATCCGGGTTGTCACGAGTTCAATTTCCCTTAATAACACCCAATCTTAATAATTACTCAACTACTCTATACTGTGACCCCACAATAAACACACACACCACACGTTATAGTCTCAGAGATGAACATCCAATAATAATCACAAGTCGTTTTATTCCACAATTATATGCTAATACACCTTAAAAGGGTTCTGAATAAATTTACATTTCATTGCCATTATTACAATTCATAAATATACATAAATCTGGTACATCAAAAGTTGAAGCCTAGTCTATTGGTAGTTCCCTACCTCAGCTACAGTGACTTCAATGCCTATAGGAAGCTGCAGAACGCTTCCTATCCGCTCGCGAATTGGGAGCTTGGTCCTGTTCCTCTTGTCTATCTGATGTTGTGTGATGAAAGAAGAAAGCAAGGGTGAGCAGCAAGCCCACCAAAATAATATGTATAATGATTAACAATATATGAGCCTACTCATAATACTCATGAAAGTTTTGGTCAAAAGAAATGAACCAAGTTGATAACTTAATGCGATGAAGTCGCAAAATATTCAGTATATATATATATATACATATATACTTTTCAAAATATTGGAAGTCCTCTTCCATGCATAATACACACAAAGTTCCAGTGTATAACTGTATATATAAAAAAAATATCGTTGCAAGGTGATCTCATATATCTAACCTTGTCTCAACGTTTTTCTGAAAATCTTTGTCATTCATAAGACAATTATTAATTAGATATAAGTTTAAAAGATGAAGTTACAAGATACCCCAATATACTTATATCTTTTCCAAATACTACTTGAACTACCACCGTTCAAGTTATAATTAGTTCAAAAGTTCATCACATAGATGAGACTACAAGATAATACTTGAATAGATTCAACCTTTAAAATATCATCAAAATAAAATGAAGTTATGAGATACTTCATTTGATGCAAACATCATTTTGAAAACTTGAACCTGCCAACACTCAACAATCGCCCAACCGTAGCCTTTCTATCGAAGTGCTCTGGGTAGTGTTGCAGAAATATCCAATTGGATGATGAACTCATTACGGGAGTTTGCCGCGCCAGGAAGACCACTTACGATGATCAGTCGTAGTAGTGCAACCCCACCATTTTCTACATGTAGAGGAGAACCTGTCGGATTTACTTGTCAACCGAACACTGAACTCCTAAGGAATGGACCGCCTTAGCGGAACTTCCAGGCCATTTGGGCCAATATAATAAGGCTGGGCCGGCGCTACTCGACCACTTACGCCACTCCTAGTTCAGATGAAATCCATGACTCTGAAACGTAAAGCTCGTCCCCACTTTCCCCAAGTAGAAACTTGTTGATACGGCTCCACCAAGAAGTCGTATCTAGTTGGAAAGGAAAACTCACCGATATTTCCCAGGCGATGCCTGTTAATGGATTAACTTGTTCCAAGAATTTTACTTCCCGAGTATTGGGTAAGTAATCAAAAACTCTTTTACCAAGACAGCAACCTTGTTGCGAATATAAAACACACAACCGAGCCGGATCCCCCAGGTTTTGAGCGAGTATTTAAATCCCCTTTTTAAAAGGAAGATCTTAAATATAAAAATAGTTTTGGGATCCGCTCTAACTTTTGAAAATCATTTTAAAGACTTGAAAACCCTCTAAGGAGTGTTTGGAATGATGCTGATTTAATGAAGTAAATCAGTCTCAATATAAAAGAAATAACTGAATATTATTATTTAAGTAATATTCCCGTAAAGAATAATCTTTATCAAAATAATTGAAGTAGAGGTTTTAAAACTCTTTCTTGGATGAAAATTTAATAATCAAAGATATACTTATACAAAAGTACTATCTTTATTTGAATAATCGAAAATAAGTTTGATTATCGAAACATTATTCTTTAATAAATTAAAGAATAATATTAAATAATAAGCGGAGTCATAATTCCTCGAATGAATATTATAAATAATATTCATAAGATAAAAATAAAAGAGTCATACATCCACAAATGAATATCCAAGTAATATTCAATAGATAATATAAAGGAGTCATAAGCCCTCGAATAATATTCGAAATAATATTCAATAATTAATATAAAGTTATCGAATAACCCTTATTCGATTAATAGTTTTGAAAACTATGACCATATATATATATATAAAAATATATATATATATACATATATACAAAATCTACTCGGGATCCTCGACTCCCGGTTTAGAATATATTTTCACCTTTGGGTCCCTATACTAAGGGTATATGCAAGTTACCGTTATCCTCTAGCATAGGTATTATCAACAATTATATATGGAGAGAATACGAAACAGGCATGCATATATATATATATATACCATAGCAGCATGCTTCAATATATCGCAAAATTTGCTAATAACAATCATGCACTATCACAAGATAATGCATATACATATATTTACATCACAACAACAGTATATCGGGTAGAAAACTTGCCTGAGCGACTTGGGGTGATAAAAGGCTCGGGACGAGTCTGGTAACCTATAAACAACAAGTAAGTTGGAATTAAACCAAAATCACTTGTAAATCTATACTTTAACTGACTTAGACTCTAACGCTTGTTTTGCGCTCACTGATTCGCTTAAGTCACTCGGGTACCCTCGGCTCCACCATTTTTAATAATTTAACCTTTACGAGTTTTAAAGCGATTCCTTCGCGAGTGTCTTACCAACTGCCTAACACACTTACCATAAATGTTTCATACATTAATTAACCCCTTTTGGTCTTTAACCTATGTTTCAAAGTAAGGCGAGGGGAAAAGTTTCGTTCGCGAAACGCCGTTACTTGAAACGGTCGTTTCTCCTAAACCGTGCATCGGAATCGAACGACTACATATCAAAACGAAGCTCGTAACATGAGCTATCTAGACATGGCAGTGGTCATAATCTAGTAGGGGGTTCTCGGGTCCTAATGCTATGCACAAAAACAGTCCAAAGAAAATCGGACGTTACGACGACTATGTTTACGCGATTTCCCAATTTTAAGCCATTCAAAACCAACCACAAACCACCCTCAAATCCAACATACAACCAATATCCATCCTTATCACATCATAACAACCCCAACCAATTCAATTTAATCAATCATGCTTATGCCTAAGCTTAACTTTAATCATACTTAAGTTCTTTTAATCAAAACCACAACATTTACCATTCCATTTCACTACCATTCCAAATCCCAAACTCTAAATCACAACAACAAGCTACAATATCATCCTACTAATTAAAATCATCTTATAATACATAGGGATCTAGGGTTTGGAGATGGTATACCTTCCTTGAAGTGGTGGGAGGAGCTAGGAAGCCTTAAGAAGCTTTGAGAAGTCTTAGGAAAGCTTGGATCTTCAAGAAAAACAAGAAAAACTTCAAGTTAAAAACTTGAAAACACTATTCATAGTCTTTTTCTTTGATTAAATGAAGAAGATTGAGAAGGAATTAATGGCTTAAACTCATGATATAGCCCTAACTAAGCATGAAGATGATTAGGGAATTTACTCACCAATTTAGGAAGCTTGGATCTTGAATTTTTGAAATTTTTGCCCATTTGCAATAGTAAAAGCCGAGAGCATGATGAACCATGCCTTGGTTTCTTTTTGATTTTGATGAAAATGATTTTGCTTGGCTTGGTTGGCTTGGTTTTTGTGTTTGATTTAGTAAATTACCTAGTTGCCCTTGATTTTGTGTGGTTAAAAAGTCACCACATCTCCTTCCTTTCTTGTCATGCCTATGTCACCTTGCACATGTCATAATGCTCCCACTTGTCCACACCTTGTGGTTTGATGATGTCACAATCCCTGGCTTCTTGTACAAGCTTGTCTCTTGGTCACTTATTTGTTTTACGGTTCGCTTATCTTTCGTTCTCGTTTATCGTTTGAGGGATCATACCCGGGATCTTATTACTTAGGTTCCCTTAACCTTTCTCAATATATTATATTCCTTTTATGATCCTCTCCTATAATCCTTTAATTTAAATCCTTTTTATCCTGTTACCTTATACTCAATTCTCTCCGTATCTAGTGGATTTCCGGGAAAAATCAAAGTGTTCGGATTTGGATTCTGACGATCTTTACATACCCTTATATCCCATATAAAGGACTAATAAAATCTCAGAATATCCATATCAGAACACCTACATAGTGTGGCATGAAAAGTTTTCTCATTCAGCAAAAACACTATTCATAAGGGTTTCAAAAATTTCCCAAAATTTGGGGTTATTACAGTCTCCCCTCCTTAAAAGGATTCCGTCCCGGAATCATATTGAAAATAAATAGGGATACTCTTTTAGCATTGCACTTTCTAACTCTCGAGTAAATTTTCCCACATTGTGGTTCTACCATCAAACTCTTACTAGTTTGATAACCCTTCTCCTAAGCACTCGTTCCTTCTTAATCTATACCCTTCCTGGTTGGTCCATATAGGTTACGTCGGGTTGCATGTCTATGCACTCATATGCCCCTATTTATCTGGCATCTGAATTACACTTCATTAACATTGATACGTGAAACACGTTATGACTTGCTACATGTTCTGGGTTAAGGCTAGCTCATATGCTAACTTACCAATACTTCTTAATATATCCAAGGGTCCAACAATTCGTGGACTTAGCTTTCCTTTCTTTCCGAATCTCATCAATCCTTTCCAAGGGTTTCCAAGGGGATACCTTTAACAACCCTAGGTCCCCTACTTCCTATTCTTTTTCCTTTCGTGTCAAATCAACATACTTCTTATGTCCATCTTGGGTTACTACCAGCTGTCCTCTGATTAAAATCTATTATATCCTTGATCCTTTGGACTACTGCGGGTCCGAGCATCTTGCGCTCTACAACTTCATCCTAACATAAGGGAGATCGACATTGTCTTCCCTCAAGGATCTCATAAGGCGATATCTCAATACTGACATATGATCTATTGTCATAAGAAAACTCAATCCGCGTTATGTGATCATTCAAATTTCTTTCAAGTCTATTGCACAGACTCTCATTATAGCTTCTAGAATTATAGCTTTTGCTTCTTAATACCCATTCTTTTCCAGTTCGTAATCGCTACTACCTTCCGTTCCTAATATTATACTGGTTATACTTTTGCTCGTTAGCGTTCTATAACCTTTTAATAACCACGTCAACCTTAGCATCACGAATGTGTTTCCATTCCGAATACTACCACCACTTTATTACTCCTTTTTTTTCAGCTGTTCTATTTTCCAAAATTTGATCAATCAAATAGAAGTAAAGGAATTTGTTGAGAGATCACTATGATCATGAACACTTGTTATATCGCATAGTTAGTACAGAAGGTGGCCAGCCTTTAGTACTTGACAAGCAATTAAACAATAGCTGGTATCCTACTCGGCTTCTATCACACAGATAGATAGTCATTCGGCAATACCTCCCCTTCTGGAAGGGTTGTTCTTCTCAGTTTATATGAAATGAAAAGAAGAGAAAAGAATGAATTGAAGAGAATTGTATATAAAAAAAAATATACTGCCACAAAATATCTGGCTTGGAACCTACCTCTGATCTATAGAGGTTTGTCATAGGAGAACAAAACATATGTGTATATATATCAAGATCAAGTATTATAGCATCGTATTTCACATGCCTAAATATTTTTGCTATTCCGTCCATCATTCTATGGACCCAGGCTCTTCCTTGAGCTTATACACAATCACCTTTGAAACTCCCTCGATATCGAAAATCGAACCTGGGATCTCATTCTAGACATCATCGTTACTAGAATTCTATGCTTGCACCGCAACCTTCCTCGTATAATAATACGACTCTCTATTGATAAGAAAGAATAAATATTCACTAGGTAGATACTCTACTTAATTAGTCTATCAATGATAACTTATACACTACCACGACCCGATTAGTGGTACTCAATCCAATACAACTCTCACGGTTGTAATCAGCTCACTACTCGCAGAATCATTGCTGCCTTACTATGGTCCACCACTGACCTACTGTCGTCATTCACGTTCCATAAAATCTTAATATCTAACCATACGAAGTCCATACATGTCGTATCAAATCCTTCTAAGGAGGTAACATAATCACCATTCATGATTCATGAAGAACACTCCTGATTCTGACATACATACATGACATGAAGCAGATAAAATTGCAGAAGAGTTTCGCTCAAAGCAACGATAGCAGGTTAATACCATTCTTAATCATATGCCTTCAATAGAAGACTTAACTCAAAGGTTTGTTTGGTCCTTTTTGGAATATGGTCCTGGCTTATTCTCAAGATAGTATCTTCTGAGATAGATAGCCTGCTCATGGCGATTACACGAATTAAACCTTTACCAACTACTATTATGGTTGGGTATTGCACAGTCATCAGAAGGAATGTCAATCTTCCAAACCATAATACAACCTTCAAAGCTTTAACCATCATCACTGTATTTCCTTTGGCACAAGCGCCTATAATTATCCTTTTACCTTTAAAGTGTCGGCCACCTCTTTGGCCTTTCCTGATAGTAAAATTTCCTTACAGTCAATGTCATTTTAACCATCTCCAAATAAATTTTCTACCTCATTTCAATCACAGCTTATGTGAAGATGTTTTCCTTAAAATCTGATGAGTAAAAAAAATCACCATTTTTCCATAAGTTATTGCCTCAGTCTTTAGAGGTTAATCACTGTCACGAATGACTCTCAATTATACGTAGAACATCTTTTATCTTAAGTCCTAATTGCCTGGAACAATTTCGACCTTTACTGGTTCGATCCATACTTTCTCGTGGTTTAACACGTGCCCTACTTGGCATCATTATAATTACGTCATATTTCCTTTATCAACATTTCTATTCTTGAGAATTTTGAATATTACCTTTCTCCTTGTAAAACCTCTAAGGTTATCCTTCAATCGTTCCTCCTGTATTCCCTAGATACAGGGCATATCAAAATACCATTTACTAATACTAGAACCATTGTCTATATACTTCTGAAAAATTTCTCCACTGATTCTTAAAGGTTGTTGCTACCTTAACCCTTTCCCAATCATACTGTCAAAACTCATACTGTCCCTATTAAGGGTGAAATGCCAACCTTTATGCATTCCCCTAGGATTCATTTTAAGTTACCGATGTTCTATCCTTAATTCCACCTTTAAAAGGTACCTGCATCCTTCCATGGATAAATCAAGTCATATATCCCTGATAAGGGTGTCTTATTCAATCATTCCCACCTCGATAGTACATGTCTAATTTCACAATAACATCTGTATTCAAAATGGGGTCAATCAATATGGCCTCCAAAAGATAACAACGGTTATCCGCTTGTCTTGCCTAATTTGGTAACGATAACAAAGATGTTCTGGAAGATATTGGTCATGTTCAACGTGAACTTCTTCTTAATAATTCCTTAGTTACTTTTGTTGTTTATCTCAACAGTCACCTCAATGTTGGGATATCTTTCATACCTGGCGTCTCCCTTTCTGGGTATCAAGCCACCGGTCTTACACTTCACATTCTTGAAGGTCACTTCCTTCATCCAATTTTCCTAATTTCTTACTTCCTTGTCTCCTCAGTCTATCCGCGTCTCATTATTTATCCTTCAAACTATCTCAAGGTTTCCTCAAATCCTCCCAACTTACAGGGGGTAAACTATATGTATCTCTTATGCCTTCAACCATCAACTTTAACTCATGGTGAATCACCCTCATCCTGACGATTACATACTTTTCTATTTCTATTGCTACGAGTCTTTAGGGTTTCCTCATACCCAACTCCCTTATCATACCTCAAACTCTATTGCCCTTGTATTCCTTTCCACTTCAGTTTCTTTTTATTTTCCTTTCTCTTATCATTATTTCATGAACCAACACAACATAAGCATTGATTTCAAACATCCCGACATTCTGGATTCGTGTCCTTAGAACGAATCTTGACAACTTTTTACAACTTAGATTCACAATTCATCATACTCGTCCGCCTTTGTTCTGGCTCTAAAGCTTTTACACTATCTCCAAAACTTTGGGAAGTACCTTCCTGAAAACAATTGACTGAACTTTAATCAATTTATTATAATCTCTTGCTCCGTGCCTTCCTTGGCCTTTCACCGGCGGGTGGCCTCTCTCTTAGGAGGGTAAGTGACAAAAACAGTCTTTGGTTATTCGTCAATCATTTAGAATCTCCAATGATTCCTATATTTCCTTTAGCCAGGCTCTTGCCTCGACTGGGTCAACCTGTTCCTTGGAACTCTGAGAGCTTAGCGACTTAAAGGTCCTGAAAGAATTTCTCACCGCATTATTTCCTCAGGGTGGTGGTTGGGGATAATAGTCTAAGTCCTTTTTAGACAGGTCCATGAATTGCCGTATAGGAGTACCGTCTCGGGTCTCCTTTCCTTACTCGACTTTCCGTTTCCTTAGTATGGAATGCTTCATCCTTCTCCCATACTTGGGGTTATCTTGTACGTTAAAATCCTTATTTTCCACTTCATTATGTTATGGGTTCCTTCTATCTTGATGGCGACCTCCCTGACTATCACGTTCAGGGTTTGCTCTAAATCTTATTCCTTGAACTATGACTTTCATCTAAGATCTCATCTTTAAGCTCTTGAACATTTGGAACCCAAATTCTATAGGAATACCTCATTATTCCCTTATCATCTTTCTCGGTATTAATCTCATATCTATTTGTTGGCTCTCTGCCTTCATTCATCACTTTTTCTGGCACAATATGTTCTTTTCCGATAATTCGGTCTGTATTGCAATCTCAAACAGCTTTTCGGTACCGACTCCGGTTACCTTCACTTCTATTTCCATTTTCTCAAAATCTCTTATCAACTTTCCCAAAGACATTATCATCTTGAGTCTCTCCTTTTTACTAAGGCATCAGCCACCACATTGGCCTTCCCCGAATGATAAAGAATCTCCCAATCATAATTATTGATTAGCTCTAACCGCCTCCTCTGGCGTATGTTGAGCTCTTTCTACGCAAAAATGTACTAGAGCTCCTATGGTTTGTGTAAATCTTGCACTTCTCTCCATACAAGTAGTGCCTCCAATCTTTAGGGAAAAACTATTGCCACGAGCCCAAGCTCATGGGTGAGGATATCGAATTTTATATTCCCTTAATTGTCTTGACGCGGACGCGATTATCTTGCTGTGCTGTATAAGAAGCACCCTAATTCATTATGCGAAGCGTCACTTACAAATCACAAGATCTTCTTTTCCATCCGGCAATGCCATCATAGGGGCCGTCACCAATCTTTGCTTTAGTTCTTAAAAGCTGTTCTCGCATTTCTCTGTCCATTCAAACTTCTCAGTCTTACGAGTAAGCCGCGTTAAAGGGGCTACTATCTTTACAAACTTGAACGAGCCTCTGGTAGTCGACCCAACCAGGGTCATCAATTCATCAGTGGTCCTTTATCCAATCTCGTCAGGATCCTCCATGGGATCCTCCTCAGCAACTATCCCTTCTAGGACAACATCCTCAACCGCTACATCCTCAATATCAACATCATTCGGTCCTGCGTTAGGACGCTCTATTGGATCCACAATCTGATCTCCAATAAGTAATAAACATCATCGCATTGTTGCTCCTCAACCTCAGGGTTCGGAATCCCGCTACCATATACGATAACGAACTACGCTACTATCACGATATTTATAAGGGTTCCCATAAGGGTTTTAACTGTCAGTACTACGTTAGGTAGCCCGACTATGAACTTGGCAAGAGTTCTTATTATCTTAGTGAACTTATTATCTTAACGTCCCATCATCTCTGAGGTTTATAACGCTTAGCTCTGATACCACTTCTGTAACACCCCCAAATCCGGGGTCGGGGATCCGGGTTGTCACGAGTTCAATTTCCCTTAATAACACCCAATCTTAATAATTACTCAACTACTTTGTACTGTGACCCCACAATAAACACACACACCACACGTTATAGTCTCAGAGATGAACATCCAATAATAATCACAAGTCGTTTTATTCCACAATTATATGCTAATACACCTTAAAAGGGTTCTGAATAAATTTACATTTCATTGCCATTATTACAATTCATAAATATACATAAATCTGGTACATCAAAAGTTGAAGCCTAGTCTATTGGTAGTTCCCTACCTCAGCTACAGTGACTTCAATGCCTATAGGAAGCTGCGGAACGCTTCCTATCCGCTCGCGAATTGGGAGCTTGGTCCTGTTCCTCTTGTCTATCTGATGTTGTGTGATGAAAGAAGAAAGCAAGGGTGAGCAGCAAGCCCACCAAAATAATATGTATAATGATTAACAATATATGAGCCTACTCATAATACTCATGAAAGTCTTGGTCAAAAGAAATGAACCAAGTTGATAACTTAATGCGATGAAGTCGCAAAATATTCAGTATATATATATATATATACATATATACTTTTCAAAATATTGGAAGTCCTCTTCCATGCATAATACACACAAAGTTCCAGTGTATAACTGTATATATAAAAAAAATATCGTTGCAAGGTGATCTCATATATCTAACCTTGTCTCAACGTTTTTCTGAAAATCTTTGTCATTCATAAGACAATTATTAATTAGATATAAGTTTAAAAGATGAAGTTACAAGATACCCCAATATACTTATATCTTTTCCAAATACTACTTGAACTACCACCGTTCAAGTTATAATTAGTTCAAAAGTTCATCACATAGATGAGACTACAAGATAATACTTGAATAGATTCAACCTTTAAAATATCATCAAAATAAAATGAAGTTACGAGATACTTCATTTGATGCAAACATCATTTTGAAAACTTGAACCTGCCAACACTCAACAATCGCCCAACCGTAGCCTTTCTATCGAAGTGCTCTGGGTAGTGTTGCAGAAATATCCAATTGGATGATGAACTCATTACGGGAGTTTGCCGCGCCAGGAAGACCACTTACGATGATCAGTCGTAGTAGTGCAACCCCACCATTTTCTACATGTAGAGGAGAACCTGTCGGATTTACTTGTCAACCGAACACTGAACTCCTAAGGAATGGACCGCCTTAGCGGAACTTCCAGGCCATTTGGGCCAATATAATAAGGCTGGGCCGGCGCTACTCGACCACTTGCGCCACTCCTAGTTCAGATGAAATCCATGACTCTGAAACGTAAAGCTCGTCCCCACTTTCCCCAAGTAGAAACTTGTTGATACGGCTCCACCAAGAAGTCGTATCTAGTTGGAAAGGAAAACTCACCGATATTTCCCAGGCGATGCCTGTTAATGGATTAACTTGTTCCAAGAATTTTACTTCCCGAGTATTGGGTAAGTAATCAAAAACTCTTTTACCAAGACAGCAACCTTGTTGCGAATATAAAACACACCACCGAGCCGGATCCCCCAGGTTTTGAGGGAGTATTTAAATCCCCTTTTTAAAAGGAAGATCTTAAATATAAAAATAGTTTTGGGATCCGCTCTAACTTTTGAAAATCATTTTAAAGACTTGAAAACCCTCTAAGGAGTGTTTGGAATGATGCTGATTTAATGAAGTAAATCAGTCTCAATATAAAAGAAATAACTGAATATTATTATTTAAGTAATATTCCCGTAAAGAATAATCTTTATCAAAATAATTGAAGTAGAGGTTTTAAAACTCTTTCTTGGATGAAAATTTAATAATCAAAGATATACTTATACAAAAGTACTATCTTTATTTGAATAATCGAAAATAAGTTTGATTATCGAAACATTATTCTTTAATAAATTAAAGAATAATATTAAATAATAAGCGGAGTCATAATTCCTCGAATGAATATTATAAATAATATTCATAAAATAAAAATAAAAGAGTCATACATCCTCAAATGAATATCCAAGTAATATTCAATAGATAATATAAAGGAGTCATAAGCCCTCGAATAATATTCGAAATAATATTCAATAATTAATATAAAGTTATCGAATAACCCTTATTCGATTAATAGTTTTGAAAACTATGACCATATATATATATAAAAATATATATATATATATACATATATACAAAATCTACTCGGGATCCTCGACTCCTGGTTTGGAATATATTTTCACCTTTGGGTCCCTATACTAAGGGTATATGCAAGTTACCGCTATCCTCTAGCATAGGTATTATCAACAATTATATATGGAGAGAATACGAAACAGGCATGCATATATATATATATATATATACCATAGCAGCATGCTTCAATATATCGCAAAATTTGCTAATAACAATCATGCACTATCACAAGATAATGCATATACATATATTTACATCACAACAACAGTATATCGGGTAGAAAACTTGCCTGAGCGACTTGGGGTGATAAAAGGCTCGGGACGAGTCTGGTAACCTATAAACAACAAGTAAGTTGGAATTAAACCAAAATCACTTGTAAATCTATACTTTAACTGACTTAGACTCTAACGCTTGTTTTGCGCTCACTGATTCGCTTAAGTCACTCGGGTACCCTCGGCTCCACCATTTTTAATAATTTAACCTTTACGAGTTTTAAAGCGATTCCTTCGCGAGTGTCTTACCAACTGCCTAACACACTTACCATAAATGTTTCATACATTAATTAACCCCTTTTGGTCTTTAACCTATGTTTCAAAGTAAGGCGAGGGGAAAAGTTTCGTTCGCGAAACGCCGTTACTTGAAACGGTCGTTTCTCCTAAACCGTGCATCGGAATCGAACGAACTACATATCAAAACGAAGCTCGTAACACGAGATATCTAGACATGACAGTGGTCATAATCTAGCAGGGGGTTCTCGGGTCCTAATGCTATACACAAAAACAGTCCAAAGAAAATCGGACGTTACGACGACTATGTTTACGCGATTTCCCAATTTTAAACCATTCAAAACCAACCACAAACCACCCTCAAATCCAACATACAACCAATATCCATCCTTATCACATGATAACAACCCCAACCAATTCAATTTAATCAATCATGCTTATGCCTAAGCTTAACTTTAATCATACTTAAGTTCTTTTAATCAAAACCACAACATTTACCATTCCATTTCACTACCATTCCAAATCCCAAACTCTAAATCACAACAACAAGCTACAATATCATCCTACTAATTAAAATCATCTTATAATACATAGGGATCTAGGGTTTGGAGATGGTATACCTTCCTTGAAGTGGTGGGAGGAGCTAGGAAGCCTTAAGAAGCTTTGAGAAGTCTTAGGAAAGCTTGGATCTTCAAGAAAAACAAGAAAAACTTCAAGTTAAAAACTTGAAAACACTATTCATAGTCTTCTTCTTTGATTAAATGAAGAAGATTGAGAAGGAATTAATGGCTTAAACTCATGATATAGCCCTAACTAAGCATGAAGATGATTAGGGAATTTACTCACCAATTTAGGAAGCTTGGATCTTGAATTTTTGAAATTTTTGCCCATTTGCAATAGTAAAAGCCGAGAGCATGATGAACCATGCCTTGGTTTCCTTTTGATTTTGATGAAAATGATTTTTCTTGGCTTGGTTGGCTTGGTTTTTGTGTTTGATTTAGTAAATTACCTAGTTGCCCTTGATTTTGTGTGGTTAAAAAGTCACCACATCTCCTTCCTTTCTTGTCATGCCTATGTCACCTTGCACATGTCATAATGCTCCCACTTGTCCACACCTTGTGGTTTGATGATGTCACAATCCCTGGCTTCTTGTACAAGCTTGTCTCTTGGTCACTTATTTGTTTTACGGTTCGCTTATCTTTCGTTCTCGTTTATCGTTTGAGGGATCATACCCGGGATCTTATTACTTAGGTTCCCTTAACCTTTCTCAATATATTATATTCCTTTTATGATCCTCTCCTATAATCCTTTAATTTAAATCCTTTTTATCCTGTTACCTTATACTCAATTCTCTCCGTATCTAGTGGATTTCCGGGAAAAATCAAAGTGTTCGGATTTGGATTCTGACGATCTTTACATACCCTTATATCCCATATAAAGGACTAATAAAATCTCAGAATATCCATATCAGAACCCCTACATAGTGTGGCATGAAAAGTTTTCTCATTCAGCAAAAACACTATTCATAAGGGTTTCAAAAATTTCCCAAAATTTGGGGTTATTACATAGATGACAAAGGGGTGAGAAGATTCTTCAGATTAGAAGACCAATTGAGCATCTCCAGCAATAAGACTCTCTTGGAAATGCAAGAAAAGCTAAATCTCTCACAATCTGATAAACTGGAATTCCACAGGAAGCTCCAAAATCAGATTGATGAAAACAACAGAAAGCTTGGAAGAAGATCCATACCTTCAAGAAACTAGAAAAATCTGCTCAGGCTAGAGGAGCATCTTGAAAATGACTGTGAGCTAACCTTTGTACATATTGTTATTTGAAGCACTTTTCAGTATTATCTACTTTTCTTTAAAGTTGTATGTTTAGGGTGTTTTGTTATCATCAAGTAACTCTTAATTTATGGCTACAATTCCATTAGACATAAATTGGGGGAGATTATTGTGCATATGTTGTGTACTTGATGATTACACAAACAAAACACCTAAGTAGATTTTACTTAGTGAAATAATGTAGCACTCGACGGATAAGGATTATAGTCCCGACGGATAAGTCATTATAGTCCCGACGGATGATGACTTATTATCCATCGAGTGAGTAGCTTATGTAATAATGAGTCTGTAGCACATTTCTGCATACACCTTTGTATAGATTCTGTAGTAGCATATAAGTCATGATTGACTTTAACTAGATATGCAGAATAGGTTGATTAATTGTACATAGATGATGTCTTGTAATTCTGCATAAATTAATTAAAGTCAAGTGCCAAAATAGCTACTGACGGATGATTAACAAAGCCATCGACGGATGATCAAATAGCTATCAATGGATGTTTAATATAGCAGTCGACGGATGATCAATGAAGCCATCAACGGATGATCATAAAGTCGACAGATGATCATAAAGTCGACGGATGATCATGTACTCAACGGATAAAGAATTCAAATATCAGTTGACAGTGACAACTGATCACATGCGTCGAAGTGTATGCAAATGGAATGAGGAAGCCTATTAATTGGGTAATAGAGAACAAAGTAACAAAGCATTAGACCCGATAGTTTTTATAATGATCCTGTCTTTTGACTTTGTAATCTTGGTAATATATAAACCAAGAAGTAGCAAATAGAAAAGAAGATCTGAGATACAAAAAAAGTGAGAAACATTTGTAAGCAGAATTATTAGCATTTCTCTGTATTCTCAATAGTTCATATTTGTAAGCAGCTATGAGCATTCTTTCACACAGAGTTCTCTCGATATAATATATATCTCTGGTGGAATTGTTTAAATCCACCAGAAAGTTTTTAAAGACTCTTAATTTTAATTACTTGTGTTTTGGTTCACCTAAGTTTTTATTCCGCATTGTGCTAATCAATACACTTATATTTATATTCGAGTTCGAACATTTTTTTTTAATAAAAAGGTTCAAGAATTCCATTCAACCCCCCTTCTGTAATTCTTGCTATATTGTTAAGGGACTAACAATAATTATCCTATTTTAATTATCCGTTGAGTTAAAATGACTTTTAAATGAATAATAACATCAAAAACCTTTACCGAAATCTCATAAAAAATGTTACAAAACTTATTAGTTGATAAACTACTCTGTTAGCAGCTATTCCTTAGAATGGTTAGTCGTTAACGGCTACTACCTCCGTCCCAATTTATCTGTCCTCTGTTTGACTTTTTGTAGTCAAATTGACCAAATTTTGACTGAAAATTTCATATAGTATATAATTGAAAAAAATTATAAGAATTAATCTACTTTAATATGTATTCTTCAGTTTTTTAAAATAATGAAATATTGATGTTTAATTTATGGTCAAAGTTGAGTTAATTTAACCGTAAAAAGTCAAACATGACAGATAAATTAGGACGGAGAGAGTATAAAATAACTTAACAAAATTATGTTATGGATCTTACTATCATAAAAAAGTAAGCATTATTCCTAACAATGTATAAACTCTTCACTAATAAAACCCCTCATTTTACGTATAATTTTGTATGTCGATGTATTGATTCATGAACATGACTTTATAAATAATTTTTACTTGTTATGCAAGATTATTTTTTTAACGGGAAGAGAAAATTAATATATATATATATTGATAGGGGATAAATAAATCCTGATTACATAATTAAATATTACATTAATTACACATGATTTATGCTACTAGGCCCAATAAGAAGATGTATGACATTCAGACCAAAAAGGTTAACACATTGATCAGGCCCGATGGACCAGATAAGGCCTGATGGAACAAAGAAGGCCCAAAACCCTGAATATTAACTAATTTCGTAATTAATTAATAAGGAAAAAATCAGTTATTAAGAAGAGTCCCAATAAGGACATAAATTCTTGCAGATTAGCCTCTAAGGGACCTCGAAAGGATAAGGAATCAGTTTCCTACCACTCAGGACTCCAAAGTCCATTCTAATTCTGAGACTTGACTACCAAGTCTCCTATACCAAGTCCAATTCAAGGACTCCCAACATCTATATAAGGGGCCTCACCCCACAAATCAGAACTACATTTTTTAACTTGATCATTGGCAATCAGCAAGGTACGTAGGCATCTTGTTAAGGCAGATTGAGTCACGAGACACAAGAGTAGTCAAATCGAGCCTTGAAGTTCACGTTCCTTAGTAATAAACACAGCAATTAAATATCTTAGTTTTTAATCCATAATATTTGGCACCGTCTGTGGGAAAGCACAACAACAACCATGGCAAGAACACGGAGAACAATTAGGGCCCTTGAAGGAGGAACACCAGCGGGGACAACCCAAGTGATTTCGTCAACCGTGGAGGTACCTCCTCATTCAACTTATGCAGCCATACAGGGAGAAGCCCAGATAGGGGCAACTGAACCTCAGCCACAAGGGATGATTCCCTCGGCTACTCAAGGTACGAATCCCCAAGATCAACAACTACATGCACCTGTGAATTCTTGACCCATTGGGTATGAGTATTCAACTGTTGTGACTACCAACCCCCCATATGGGATGCCCCTTTACCCCAAGGTTGGAGGAAGCGAACATGTTGGGCGGAGTGAAGCACGAGGGCGATCGCCCCCTATATACAAGGTTTGGCTCCTATCCTTGAGGATCAAGAACTTTATGGTCCTTACACTGAGAGAGACTCCGAATCTTTAGATGATGAAGTGGCCCCAAGAAGGAGGCGTGCTGGAAAAGAGCCGATGGCTGATGGTCGCCAACGTCCTAGGAGCACCCAAGGGATGAATTCCCAAGAAGTGCAGGAAAGGATCAGGGCTCATGAGGCTGAGATTCAAAGGCTGAAGCGTGACTTGGAGGCGCACCAGAATACCAGACCCCCACTACCTCCAAGGGGGAGGAATCCTCCCCCTATCATAGACCTGGATGGTCCAATACAGAGAAGGTTTGTTGTCCCAAGGGCTGATCCAAACAATCTTCTTCCCCTTAAAGATCCTAATGATCCTACCCCACCATTCACTGAAGAAATAATGAATGCCCATATCTCAAGGAAGTTCAAGATGCCCACTATCAAAGCTTATGATGGCACTGGAGATCCCGCCAATCATGTCAGGACATTCTCTAATGCACTGTTGCTACAGCCCGTGAATAACGCTATTATGTGTCAGGCTTTTCCTCAAACCCTGTCGGGTATGGCTCAAAGATGGTATAGTCGTTTGCCCCAAACTCTATTGGGCCCTTCAGGGAATTAAGTCTGGCTTTTATTAAGCAGTTCATCAGGGGGAGAGTGCATGAGAAAAGTTCAACATCCCTCATGAGCATTGTGCAGGGAGTGAAGGAATCCTTAAGAGACTACCTGAATCGTTTCACGAAGGAAGCTTTAAAAGTCCTGGACCTTGATGACAAGGTAGCCATGATAGCACTGCAACAGGGAACTAGGGATGAGTTTTTCAAGATGTCCTTGGCCAAACGCCCCCTTGAAAGCATGTTGCAGCTCCAAGATAGGGCAGGGAAGTACATCAAGGTGGAAGAGAGCATGAGGAAGACCGTAGTGAGCAACGAGCCTGCTGGAGGCAAGAAGCGGAAAAATGATTTGGAGTATGTTGTTAAGGACAAGTATCCTAGAACTGAGCAAAGCAACGACTCAACTCCGAAGAGGGGAGGACCTGGACAAAAATTCACTGAGTATGCTAAGTTGAATGCTCCAAGGAGCCAAATTTTAATGGAAATCGAGAAAGATCGAGATATTCGTTGGCCTAATCCCTTGAAGGCCGATCCTGCCAAGCTAGAAAAGAGCAAGTATTGTAGATTTCACAAGGATGTTGGTCATGACACCGATGAGTGTAGGCACCTAAAAGATGAAATTGAGTTCCTTATTAGAAAAGGGAGATTGAACAAGTACACTGGAGATGGAGGAGACAGGAGCAACAACGTGAGAAAAAACTTTGACGATCGAAGAAGAGATCAAGAAGATCAAGGGCGAATTCCCCAACCTAGGGGACCGGTGATAAATACAATCTTCGGAGGACCGCGACCCCGAGGGCCTGTGATAAACATAATTTTTGGAGGACCAACTGCTGCTGGATTATCCAAGAACTCCAGGAAACCATATGCCCAAGAAATTATGCATATTGTTGGGAAGCCCCGAAGAGGACCAGGACAAGAGTAACAATGTCTTTTGATGATTCTGATCTGGAGGGTGTGAAATTCCCCATGACGACCCACTGGTCAGAACCCCGATAATAGGGAACAGCCCGGTGAGAAGGGTCCTTGTGGATAATGGTGCTTCAGTGGATATCTTGCTTCATGACACCTTTTTAAGGATGGGATATAATGACTCCCAATTGATCCCAACCGACATGCCGATATATGGATTTGCGGGAGTGGAGTGCCCCGTAGAAGGGATAGTAAAGTTGCCAACAACCATAGGACATGAACCAAGGCAAGCAACTCAGATGTTGGACTTTGTGGTGGTGAAGGCTAGTTCGACTTACAACGCTATCATGGGAAGAACAGGGATACACGCCTTCAAGGTAGTCCCTTCTTCCTACCATTCAGTTATGAAGTTTCCCACCCGGGATGGGATCGGAAAGAAAGAGGAGATCAAAAAATGGCTAGAAGTTGTTATGTGGCCTCTTTGAGGGCAGATGAAGTTGGGGGGCAGGTTCTTCCTATTGAAGATCTGGATATCCGAGAGAATGATGAGAAAAGAGGAAAGCCAGCAGAAGACTTGATTTCGATTCCTTTAGCCCCCGAGGATCCTGAGAAGGTGACTTTTATTGGAGCCACACTCGAGGAGCCCCTTAGAGGGAAGTTGGTGAAATTTTGCAAGAAAATAGTGACGTGTTTGCATGGTCAGTAGCTAATATGCCAGGCATAGACTCGGAACTGATTACTCACAAGCTGAATGTGGACCCAAATCAGAAGACAGTGAAGCAAAAGAAAAGAAGTTTTGCTCCAGAGAGGCAAGAAGCTATAAAACAGGAAGTAGAGAAGCTCTTAGAGGCTGGTTTCATTGAGGAGATTCAATTTCCAGAATGGTTAGCAAACCCTGTTAAAGGTGAAGAAGGCCAATGGAAAATGGAGGATGTGTGTGGACTTCACTGATCTGAATGATGCCTGTCCTAAGGACAGTTTCCCGTTACCAAGGATTGATACTTTGATCGATGCCACTGTTGGGCATGAGATGTTGAGCTTTATGGATGGGTTTAGTGGATACAATCAGATCAAGATGCATAAGAATGACATTCCAAAGGTATCATTCATCACTGACTTTGGTGTTTAATAAAAGACTTGTTTTGTTTTTATTGCGGGCTCTATCTATTTAAATGTTTAAATAAGATATACCACAGTTTAGAGTAAAGCTTTCTATGGATTGTGATGAGATCATAATAATAAGACCTAAAAGATGATAACTCTAAACTTAAATAGTTCCTGATCATAGGATTACTAACTGGTAATTAATAATCCGCAAAGATCGGTACATACTATGCTTGCTTCATTATAAAGGATGTCTGTTCTCATAGATATTTGTGTGGTGACACTATAGCTAGTATGTAGGTGCTTATTATAGAATAAGTTCACTGAACATGACTCACACAGCTGAACAACTGATGGAGTTTACTCACGTATCAGCAGTTGTTCACATAGTGATAGTTGTACAAGTATCCTTAGACTTGAGGTCATTATAGTCATCTTGTGTACACTGAACTATGCTTTGGTTTAGTTCTTAGTCTCAAGGGACAATTATAAGGGCTCTACTGGGTATAGGAATTTGTACACGAAGATAGTGTATGATCAATAAAGGATCTACCCCTTCTAGTGTAGGAAGAGAATATTCAATGCTGATCCACTTATGTTAGTTCAGGAATCTCTGGCCAGAGTGAATGAAATTAGAAAGGAGTTTCTAATTTACATTAAATAGAACTAAGCATAGTGAATGGGAAAGCAAGTGATTAAATAAGATAGGCTTGACACAAGTTATATGCCTTGTATTTAATGGTGACATTGCAGGGTAGAAAGAATTAGTTGTACGGTAACTACTTACTGAATAGGTTCTTGGTATTCTAAGCAGTGAATTCGTATTATCCGGATAGTCGCGATATGCTGAGAAGTATCCCTCACGATGTAGAATAAATATGATTAATTAATTAATCATATTTAATGAATTTGAGAATTTATATAAATAATGATAAAATAGTTTTATTATTATTTATTTCTACTACCGGCTTAATATTGAACCTACAGGGTCACACCATAAAAGAGAATGATTTAATGGTGGAGAAATTAATTAATAATGGCTGATAATTATTTATTTATGAAATAAATAAATAATTGGCAAATTTAATAATTGATTAAATGATATTTAATTGATTATAAATTAATTAAGAAAAAGTTCTTAATATTATTAATTAAGAATTTAATTTTTGGAAATTAAATCAAGTGAGAGAATTATTTCTAAAGTGTTTAGAAAAAGGATTAATAATTAAAAGGTGTTTTAATTATTAGTGAGAATAATAAAGGGTTAATAATAATAATATTTTATGGGAAAATTTTCAGCTGAAATTTTTTCCTATAAATATACTATTATAGACCTTATTTTTGCCTCAACCAAAAAGATTTACAAAATCCTAATTCTCTCCATCTCCTCCTCCTTCATTATATCGTTTTCTTGGTGGATACCGGTGGAGTGTTTCACACTTGAGGAGCAACTGCTAAGGATCTCCGTTCATCGTTTTTGGATCGCCATTAAAGACCTCCATCTTTCCATTAACGTAAAGCTTCTTAAGGTAAACATACTGAACTACGAATTAAATATTATTTTTTACATGGATCATGCGGAGGGTTTCATTTTTTTTTTAAGATTTAAATTTACGTTTTCGTTGCGTTTATGTGCTAAAATCCCTTCAATGGCATCAGATCTACTTGCGAAAAGTTTTTAATTCATTTATGTGTTTAACTGTTTTTGGTATATGAGCATGTACGTGATTCGCCATGATTTGATGTTGATATAATATGCTTATATATGTATGGTTTTGAATATATGATATTCATGTGAGTTGTATAATCATAAGATGATTGTGTAATCTGTATATATACTGATATATACATGATTTATGTTTGTTTTAATTATGAGAATCATATTAGATACGGATTCTGAATTGGCTGCTGCAGATTTGCTGAAATCTGGGTCTGGTGTCCGATTTACGCAAACGAATACCCTATTCCATAGGTAAACGAGCGTCTGAACAAAACTGATAGATAAAGCTATCAACGACTCGTCTGTAAGGCGTTTGACGTCGTTTACTGCACGTAAACAGTGATTCTTGTTTTTCTGATTTGATTCTGATTTTTCTGATTTTTGTCATATTTTCTTTTTATGATTAGATCATGGATAATATGATATGTTAAGATCAGATTATGTGTTTTAACATGCTTTTATGTGTTGTATGAGCATGGTGGATGGTTATGGCCTTTCGACCTTAGTGTAATGGTTTTGGTTTTGGTTTTAAATACGACTTGCATGTCGTCAATCTTTGTAATCATAAATCTCGAATGTAACTCGAGTTATTCTTGTAAGTTCATTAGATTAGTTTTACTTTCAATCATGTAATGTAATTGAAGACTCAAGAAGGCTATCCAATGGAGGTGATACAAAGAAGAAGACGAGGCATACAAGAAGTCTAAACAAAGAAGAAGACTTATGTAATAAGTAGTTGTATTTATTTCCATCACCATATTAGATTGACCTTGATCTTTATCATGAGCTTGATAAAGATCACATAGGATGGGGCCATAACCAAACACATTTACTTTATTGTACTTTACATTTACTTGTTTATTTAATTTTATATATGAGATATATGCCTATGTTTACCATGCGATGATAGATTTAGGTGAACTTAAATCAATTAAGGCGTGCTCTAGAAAATCTAGAATAGGAATCGTTTATTGCCTTAACAATAAATATTATGAATACGATCATGAGATTCTTGTGCTTATGAAACACGTAATTGAATATAAATTTTCAATATTGAGAGAAAGGATGATTCTGTCAACAACAGATTTCTATCTGTAAGAAAGGGTTATTAAGTGACACCTCTTGACAATACTCCACCCGATCTGGGAATCATCTGATTATCGATTATTGATTTGAAATATTTAATTTAAAAGGAAGAATCTCTTTATCATATTATTATGATTGTAACGTAATATAATCCCTCTAAAATTAAATAATATCAAGTAGTAATTGGCCAATGACACAACGGGCTTGTGTCGGTCATAGCCTTCCAACATGGTAGAAAGTGGTTCTTATTTTTAAATCATTGTCATTTCGTGCTACAGCCGAGGGCTTTGATTTCGAAATAAGAAATACTTGTCTATTACATAGAGATATGTACATTGAATTAGAATCTAAAGATCGGTACGTGCTACAGCCGTGGGCCGTTGGAGACTGATTCAATTGTACGAAATGTTGGGTTAGACTTGACTTAGATTATTGAGTTTGTCGTTCCACCGCCGTGACTCAATTATTCAAGAGGCTAAACTTATATTAGGGGATAACATAAGATGTAATTGATAAGAGTTGTCTGCCTATTGAACTTCACATGACGTTTCGTACCACAGCCGAGGTTGTGTGATGGAATGTAGGATCCCTATTCCCACTAGCATTATGAATGCTTAATTTTCACTTAGGGGGTTTTAGATAAACTAGTGGGAGACACTTATGAATAAAGACCCGATTCATATAGTGTTTTGAAATGAAATTGAATATTTGCTAAGTGTTGTTATGTGTTTATCATTTACAGATTTACTATATTCGTCATGTCTTCTGCACTATCACTCCGGAGCATCTAGATGCTCACAAGTTGACTGGTCCTAATTTAGTTGTTTGTTTTCACTGTAACAAGTTGGGGCACTGGAAGAGGAACTGCAAGGTTTACCTTGCAAAATTGAAGAAGAAGAAGGGTAGTAAGACTACCGCTTCTGATTCAAGCATGTTCATGATCGAAGTTAATATGTCACTAGGTCAAATTTCTACTTGGGTATTAGATACCGCCTGTGGTTCTCATATTTGTAATTCGTTGCAAGGACTAAAGGGAAGTAGGACTCTTGAAAAAGATAAGGTGATTCTACGTATGGGTAATGGAGCAAGGGTTGCGGCCATATCTGTAGGATCATTTAGTTTACATATGCCTACGGGCAAGACTATTATTTTGAATAATTGTTATTACGTTCCCTCTATTGTGAGGAATATTGTTTCTATTCCTATGTTGGATTTGGATGGTTTTTCATTTATTATTAAGAATAATGAATGTTCTATCCTTAGAGATAATGTTCTTTATGGATGTGGTATTTTAAATAATGGTCCGTATGTATGTGACATAGAGCATGATTTACTTCAGATTGAACAAACTAATAAAATAAAATGAGATGATGAAAATCTGACCTATTTATGGCACTATAGGCTAGGTCATATTAGTGAAAATAGACTGCGGACATTGCATAAGGAAGGGTTGCTTGACCCCTTTGATTTTGAATCATATCCTATATGCGAGTCTTGTCTATTGGGTAAAATGACTAAATCTCCATTTAGTGGACATGGAGAGAGGGCTGCAGATTTGCTAGGATTGGTACACACAGATGTATGTGGACCAATGTCTACGCAAGCTATGGGTGGATTTTTGTACTTCATTACTTTCATAGATGATAGATCTAGATTCGAATATGTGTATTTGATGAAACACAAGTCTGAAGCCTTTGAAAAGTTCAAAGAATATAAACATGAAGTGGAGAAACAAACCAAACACAGTATTATAACTCTTCGATCAGATCGAGGTGGTGAATACTTGAATGGAGAGTTTCTAGATTATCTCAAAGAAAATGGTATAGTCTCCCAGTGGACTCCTCCATATACTCCACAATTAAATGGGGTATCTGAAAGGAGAAATCGAACTTTGTTAGACATGGTTCGGTCCATGATGAGCTATGCGAATCTTCCAGTATTCCTATGGGGTTATGCATTGGAAACCTCAGCATATTTACTAAATAAGGTGCCTTCCAAATATGTTCCTCAAACACCATATGAGATATGGAAAGAAAGGAAACCGAGTCTTAAACACGTTAAAATTTGGGGATGTCCAGCTTATGTCATGAAAGTTGACCCAGATAAGCTGGAATCTCGATCCGTAAAATGTAATTTTGTGGGATATCCTAAAGAGACTTTGGGTATTACTTTTACACCGATCATCGGGTGTTTGTCTCTAGACATGCTACCTTCTTGGAAAAGGAGTTTATCCTTGAAGGAAACAGTGGGAGCAAAATTGAAATTGATGAAGTTCAAGAAGCACAAACTACTACGGATCAAGTGGAAACACCTGTTCAGACTGAACAACCTTCTGTGGAACAGCGCATTCGTAGGACAGGGAGAGTGTCTCGCCAACCTGAGAGGTATTATGGCGTTGTCATTGAGAATGACAATGAGTTGTCAATCATTGATGATGACGACCCTGTGACCTATAATGAGGCTATGAGTAGTGCTGTCTCAGAGAAATGGCATAGTGCCATGAAATCCGAAATGCAATCTATGTATACCAACCAAGTATGGACTCTGGTTGAGGCGTCCGAAGGTGTTAAGCCTATTGGGTGCAAGTGGGTATACAAAAGAAAGATTGGAGCAGATGGCCAGGTGGAGACCTATAAGGCCAGGCTCGTGGAAAAAGGATTCAAACAAAGGCAAGGGATTGACTTTGATGAAACTTTTTCGCCTGTAGCCCTGTTAAAATCAATTCGGATTTTGCTTGCGATTACTGCTTACTACGACTATGAGATCTGGCAAATGGACGTGAAAACAGCCTTCCTCAACGGGGAACTTGAGGAGGAAGTGTATATGACACAGCCAGAGGGTTTTCTTTCCAAGGGAAATGAACACCTAGTGTGTAAGCTGCTGCGAACCATATATGGTTTAAGGCAAGCTTCTCGTAGATGGAACATCCGTTTTGATGAGACAATCAAAGAGTTTGGTTTTACCAAAAACATAGATGAACCATGTGTCTACAAGAAGGTTAGTGGGAGCGCGATAACATTTCTTGTATTGTATATGGATGACATACTTCTTATAGGAAATGATATACCGATGCTACAATCAGTCAAAGTATGGCTATCAAAGAACTTCACCATGAAGGACTTGGGAGAAGCATCCTACATTCTCAGTATGAAGATCTATAGAGATAGATCTAGAAGAATGATAGGTCTTACCCAGGGTACATACATCCAGAAAGTGCTTAAAAGGTTTAGCATGGAAAACTCCAAAAGAGGTCTCATACCGATGAGCCATGGAGTGTCTCTTTCCGAAAAAATGTCTCCAAAGACACCTAAGGAAAGAGAGCGTATGAGTAATATTCCTTATGCTTCAGCAATAGGATCTATCATGTACGCAATGTTGTGTACAAGGCCTGATGTTGCTTATTCAATTAGTGTGAGGAGCAGATATCAGTCCAATCCAGGTGAAGACCACTGGAAAGCAGTGAAAAATATCCTTAAGTACTTGCGAAGGACTCAGGACATTTTTCTTGTTTTTGGTGGTGAATCTGAGTTGAAAATAGAGGAGATATCAACGTCGAGAGAGTTAACACACATAACAATGTAGCAGACCCACTCACAAAGCCACTTTCTCAGAGTCACTTTGATCGTCATAAAGACAAGATGGGTATTAGATACCAGAGTGATTGGCTTTAGTACAAGTGGGAGATTGAAAGAGATATGTCCTAAGTACAATCATGTATGAGGATTTAGGAATAACTTTTATGTAATATGTTTTGATTTCATTGATATTAATAAAAGACTTGTTTTGTTTTTATTGCGGCCTCTATCTATTTAAATGTTTAAATAAGATATACCACAGTTTAGAGTAAAGCTTTTTATGGATTGTGATGAGATCATAATATTGAGACCTAAAAGATGATAACTTTAAACTTAAATAGTTCCAGGTCATAGGATTACTAACTGGTAATTAATAATCCGCAAAGATCGGTACATACTATGCTTGCTTCATTATGAAGGATGTCTATTCTCATAGACATTTGTGTGGTGACACTATAGCAAGTATGTAGGTGCTTATTATAGAATAAGTTCACTGAACATGACTCACACAGCTGAACAACTGATGGAGTTCACTCACGTATCAGCAGTTGTTTACATAGTGATAGTTGTACAAGTATCCTTAGACTTGAGGTCATCTTGTGTACACTGAACTATGCTTTGGTTTAGTTCTTAGTCTCAAGGGACAGTTATAAGGGCTCTACTGGGTATAGGAATTTGTAACGAAGATAGTGTATGATCAATAAAGGATCTACCCCTTCCAGTGTAGGAAGAGAATGCCCAATGCTGATCCACTTATGTTAGTTCAGAAATCACTGGCCAGACTGAATGAAATTAGAAAGGAGTTTCTAATTTACATTAAATAGAACTAAGCATAGTGAATGGGAAAGAAAATGATTAAATAAGATAGGCTTGACACAAGTTCCATGCCTTGTATTTAATCGTGACATTGCAGGGTAGAAGGAATTAATTGTACGGTAACTACTCACTGAAGAAGGTTCTTGGTATTCTAAGCAGTGAATTCGTATTATCCGGATAGTAGCGATATGCTGAGAAGTATCCCTCACGATATAGAATAAATTTGATTAATTAATTAATCATATTTAATGAATTAGAGAATTTATATAAATAATGATAAAATAGTTTTATTATTATTTATTTCTACTATCGGCTTAATATTGAACTTACAAGGTCACACCATAAAAGAGAATGATTTAATGGTGGAGAAATTAATTAATAATGGTTGATAATTATTTATTTATGAAATAAATAATTAATTGGAAAATTTAATAATTGATTAAATGAGATTTAATTGATTATAAATTAATTAAGAAAAAGTTCTTAATATTATTAATTAAGAATTTAATTTTTGGAAATTAAATCAAGTGAGAGAATTATTTCTAAAGTGTTTAGAAAAAGGATTAATAATTAAAAGGTGTTTTAATTATTAGTGAGAATAATAAAGGGTTAATAATAATAATATTTTATGGGAAAATTTTCTGCTGAAAATTTTTCCTATAAATATACTATTATAGACCCTATTTTTGCCTCAACCAAAAAGATTTACAAAACCCTAATTCTCTCCATCTTCTCCTCCTTCATTACATCGTTTTCTTGGTGGATACCGGTGGAGTGCTTCACACTTGAGGAGCAGCTGCTAAGGATCTCCGTTCATCATTTTTGGATCGCCATTAAAGACCTCCATCTTTCCATTAACGTAAAGCTTCTTAAGGTAAATATACTGAACTACGAATTAAATATTATTTTTCGCATGGATCCTGCGGAGGATTTCATTTTTTTTTAAGATTTAAATTTATATTTTCGTTGCGTTTATATGCTAAAAACCCTTCAGATGACATGTTAGTCAAGAGTCTAGTAAATACTGACCATATAACCCATTTGAGGGAAGCTTTTGAGGTACTGAGATATCATAAGATATTGTTAAATCCTACGAAGTGTGCTTTCGGAGTAGGTTCTGGAAAGTTTTTAGGATTAATGGTCTCAAAGAGAGGAATCGAGGCCAATCCCGATAAAATAAAGGCAATCCTGGACATGGAACCACCAAAAACTACCAAAGATGTTCAGAAGCTCACAAGAAGGGTTCCTGCGCTGGGACGATTCATCTCCAAGTCAGGGGACAAGTGTTTGTCTTTCTTCAAGTCCTTAAAAAATGTCAAAGATTTTGAATGGAGTGAGGAAATCCATAAGGCATTTGAGAAATTAAATAAATATATGACTCAAGCCCCGTTGTTGGCCAATCCAACTTTGAATGAAGTTTTATACTTATACTTGGTCGTTTCAGAGAATGCCTTGAGCGTTGTATTGGTTAAGGAGGAACTGAAAATCCAGAAACCCGTATACTATGTCAGCCAAATTCTGCATGGAGCTGAGTTGAATTATTCAACTATTGAGAAGTTTGCTTTAGCCTTGGTAATGGCTTCGAGAAAGTTACGTCCTTACTTTCAGGCTCATAAGATTGAAGTACTAACAAATCAACCCTTGAGAAATATTGAAAGGCATATGTCATAGCCTACTCGTTTATTCGAGTATTTAACTCAACTCAAATAAGAATGTAATAAGTAAATAGTGGATCAAGCATCAGAGAGATCTCACAAAGTAACATCTGTCAAAGAATAAAGAAACATTGTTCATCTGCAGACTTGAAGATTCACTGGAAGAAGTTCAAGAATTTGATCATGCCTCAGTGATATAAATCAAGATCGTGGATTTAATCAAGTGACAGAGATCTCGTCAAGGTATCATTTATTACAAGGATTCAATCAGAACAACAAAGTCAAGACATGAAGAAACGTCACGAAAGTTAGTCACTCATGAACCAGACAGTACATCGAGTGTCAGCATTGAAGTGACGGAATTGATTCATAAGTCTCAGAGACTTTCAGAAGATTGTCAGAAGAAGGGATGCTGCTCAGGGATAGTATTAATTCTCTATTAATTAATTAAGTCATATAATCTAATTAAGAGAATAAATTATATCTGCAAGGATTAATTTATTGATTAATTGAATTAAATTGATTAATTAATTTAGAATTAATATTAAGGATTTTCAGAATGTTAATTGATTAAAATCTGTGATAATTCTAAAAAAAGACAACTGATTGTACTAGTATGACAATCGGTATGACAATTGATAGTCATACCGAATGTCTTGCTAATTCAGTTGATTGTATTGATAGAATTTTCAATTAGATTAAAATCAATTATGTATTCAGAAAAACAATTTCAATTGTACTACTATGACAATCGGTATGACAATCAATAGTCATACCGAAAGTCTTGCTAGTTCATTTTAATTGTCTTCCTAGCTCTAATAGATTGTCTCACCGAAAGTCCTTCAAGCTCAAATAGATTGTCACACCAGTTCAACAACTTCGGCTGTGATTGTTTAAAAGAAAGCAGAAGACAATATCAACACACAACTCAGCAAAAACAGAGCAGCACATACAGAACAAGAAAACACAGCAGAAAACAAAAGAAAATATTTCATCATTCATCTGCTTATTCAAGATCAAATATTCTAGTTTGTTAATGTTAAATCCAAACCACTAGAATTACTTATCTTGTTCTTGTATATCAATCTAGCGGATTAAAATCCCTAGAACTTAATCTCAAATCGCTTTTAGCATTTGATCTTTTAATTACAAAAATAGAAAAAGTTCATGTCGAATTTATTCTAAATTTGTAATAATTGATTTGAGATTAATCCCTTGTAATCGATACCGTAGTTGTAACACCTTTCAAGTTTAATAAAAGTTTTATTTAACTTGAATTTTGTTTCACAATTTTATTCCGCATTTTATTCGACGAAACGGTATTGTTTGCATTCAACCCCCCCCCCCGTCTACAAACAAATTGGGACCTAACAATTGGTATCAGAGCCTTCTGATTAACGTACAAATCAAGATCCTAGACTTTTGTGTTTCTTTCACTTCTTGAATTTTTATTCACTCAAAAATTCATAATGACTACACAAAAAGTTGGAACCGTTAAAATTCCACTTTTCGTCAAGCCTTCGATGAAGAAGTTGGGAATCTTGCTCTCATGGCTAGTGATGCAAGCACCTCATCGTCAAGAAAAGAGGTAAAACTTTCTGATGCTGAAATGGTTTATCATCTAAGAGGTAACTTAGATTGTGCTCGTCGTGATAATGAATTGTTAAATCAACAAATCAAAGACCTTGAGAAAGAGGTCAATGAATTAAGACTTGTGCACATTAATCAAGATAAACTTAAAGACCAAGTATCTTTTCTAGAGAATAGAGTTGACTGTTATAGACAACTCGAAACTATTCTCAAAGACAAGATCACCGGTCTTGAGGCTAAGGTTAAAGCTTACTTTAATTCTTGTTCGAAGTCCAAAGAGTTTTACAATAAGCAAGCTGTTAATCAAACACATGGAATAGGTTATGATTACAATGCTGCTATTGGAAAATTAGGCATAAACTCCCCTCCTCATGTATGTGCTAAAGGCAGGGAAGTACCACATGTGCTTAAGGGTGTTGATGAACCCCTCTATAAGGAATCAATTGCTGAACCATTTGATGAGACCTCTTTTATTATTCAAGAAGAAATCCGTGCTGAAGATAATGCTAATGGGAAAGCTGTCTCCAAGTCAAGTGTGTCAAAAGTTCCAGTCAAGGTTGTGAAAGCAACTGAGACTAACTCAGACACACATGAGTTGGATAGCACAAATGCCATGTCTACCATGCATAAGTTGCCTATTGTTAATCCTTCTCATAAAGCATGTGGTGTTCCTGATTGTATGTCTTGTGCTTTTAATCTGTTGTTTGCTTATTTTAATGGTAAGCATGCTTCTAATGATAAGACTACTCCTCGTCAGCATGTGAATAATAGAAAGCATGATAGGTCTAAGACTGCTAGTCCTCCTAAAGCTAGAAAGGAGACATTTGTGCCTAAGCCTAAACATAAATCTGATAAGGATGTTTTAAAGGTCAAATGTTCAGTCATTGAGAATGTTGAGAATAGTGAAATTAAGAATGTTGTTTTGCCTGATAAAGGCCAATTTTACAAGTATGCCGGACCCAGCCAAGCTTGGGTTCCGAAGAAGTTCTAATCCATTTGTATTGCAGGGCATTAAACAGGTACAACCGGTAGTGTGGATTCTTGACAGTGGATCGTCAAGACATATGACCGGAGATAGAGCCCTGCTATCAAATGTGGTTGAGAAAGCTGGCCCAGTGGTTACCTTTGGAGATAACAGCAAAGGTTTAACGGAGGGATATGGCTGTTTGCAAGCTGGAAATGTTATCATTGAAAATGTATATCTTGTGCAAGGACTTGAACACAATCTGCTTAGCATTAGTCAGTTCTGTGACAACGGCTACAATGTTTTATTCGACAAGCTGAAGTGTCAGATTCTGCACAAGAAAAGTGAAAAACCCTCCTTAATGGGAATACGGAAAGGAAATCTGTTCGTAGCTGACATGAACTCTGGAAGCAATCTTGAAGTCAATTGTTTCTATGCAAAAGCATCGTCAAATGAGAGTTGGCTATGGCACAAGAGACTTTCCCATCTCAATTTCAAGACAATGAATTCTCTTGTCAAAAGAGAATTGGTAAGAGGTCTGCCTCAGCTGGAATTCTCTCCAGAAGGACTATGTGAGGCTTGCCAGAAAGGAAAGTCAAAGAAAGCAAGTCACAAAGGCACTGACACATCTTCCATAACTGGTGTTCTGCAATTATTGCACATGGATTTATTTGGTCCAGTTAATATCCTTTCTATGTCAAAGAAGTGTTACTGTCTTGTGATAGTTGATGACTATTCCAAGTATACGTGGGTTTTATTTCTTCACTCTAAGGATGAAACACCACAAGTTGTGATTGATCATATCAAGATGATTGAGTTAGATTCTAACGTCCCTGTTAGAGAAATAAGGTTAGATAATGGAACAGAATTCAAGAATGCACTCCTAAATGGATTCTGTACAGACAAAGGGATTACCAGACAATTTTCAGCTCCTAGAACTCCTCAGCAAAATGGAGTGGTAGAAAGGAAGAATCGTACATTGATTGAAGCTGCAAGAACGATGTTAAATGAATCAGGTCTTCCAATGTACTTTTGGGCTGAAGCTGTCAATACTGCATGTTATACTCAGAATCGAACTCTAATCAACAAAGACTTCATGAAAACTCCTTATGAGATTTTGAATGAACAGAAACCTTCTATCAAATACTTTCATGTATTTGGTGCCAGATGCTTCGTGCTCAAGGATGGAGATGATCGTCGTGGTAAGTTCGAGGCAAAGGCATATGAGGGTATTTTTGTTGGATATGGAAGAAGATCATATAGAGTGTATATCATTGATCAACACAAAGTAACTGAAAGTGTCAATGTTACATTTGATGACACTAAACTCCCTAGTATCCAAACTGAAGATCCTTCTGAGAAACTGAAGTTTGATGATACGTCAGATTCAGAGTCAGAACATGGTCAAGAACCTGAGGTTGTTGCTGTTGAAGAACCTGTTAATCCTGATAATACTCAAGGTAATAGTGATGGAAACTCTGGAAACAATGGAGATACCACTGCTACTGACGGAGAATCTTCAAGTCAACATGGCAACAACTCAGGGGGAGATGCTGAAGGATCATCTAGTAGGACACAACATCACAATGAATTTCAAGGCGAATCATCAAGATCAAATCTTCCAAGACAGACTGTCTGGAATAAAGCTCACCCTTTTGAGTTGATTATTGGTGATCCAGATGTTGGAGTCAGAACTAGACGTGCTACTCAAAATGAGTGTCTGTTCTCAGGATTTCTTTCTGAGATGGAACCTAAGAAAATTGAAGAAGCACTAACTGATCCAGATTGGGTGATTGCTATGCAAGATGAACTCAATCAGTTTGAAAGTCAACAAGTCTGGAAACTGGTACCTAGGCCTGTACACAAGAAAGCTGTTGGTACAAGGTGGGTATTCAGGAATAAACTAGATGAAGATGGTGTGGTTACAAGAAACAAGGCAAGACTGGTAGCTAAAGGGTATTCTCAAGCTGAAGGTATTGATTATGATGAAACCTATGCTCCAGTGGCTAGACTTGAGGCCATCAGGATACTTCTGGCATTCGCAGCATTTTCAAACTTTAAAGTTTATCAAATGGATGTCAAGAGCGCCTTTCTGAATGGAAAGCTGGGTGAAGAGGTATATGTAGAGCAACCTCCTGGTTTTGAAGATCCAGATCATATGGATTTTGTCTTCTTTCTTTTCAAGGCTATCTATGGGCTAAAACAGTCACCAAGAAAATGGTATGACACTCTCTCTGAATTTCTTATTGAAAATAGCTTTATTAGAGGTGTCATAGACAAAACTCTCTTTTCTAAAAAACATAAGAATGATACTATATTAGTCCAAGTCTATGTGGATGATATAATATTTGGGTCTACTAATGATAATCTCTGTAAGAGATTTGCTAAGTTAATGCACAGCAAGTTTGAAATGAGCATGATGGGAGAGCTGAAGTTCTTTCTTGGATTACAAGTAAATCAAAGGTTAGATGGAACATTTATTTGTCAATCCAAGTATCTCAAGGAACTCCTCAAAAAATACAATCTAGAGGATTCTGCATCAGCAAGGACTCCATCAACTACAGCTGTCAAGCTTGGACCATGTGAAAACTCCATTAAGGTAGATGTCACAAGCTACAGAGGTATGATTGGCTCGTTACTCTATCTTACTGCGAGTAGAGCAGATATTATGTATGCTACATGCCTATGTGCAAGGTTCCAAGCGGATCCTAGAGATATTCATCTCGTTGCTGTTAAACGAATCTTAAGATATCTTAAGGGAACACCAAATCTGGGTATTTGGTACCCTAAAGAATCTGGTTTTAACCTTGTCGGATATACAGATTCAGATTATGCAGGAAGTGTTGTTGATAGGAAAAGCACCTCAGGAAGTTGTCAATTCTTAGGAAGCAGGCTAGTCTCATGGTACAGCAAGAAACAGCAAACAGTTTCCAACTCAACGGCCGAGGCTGAATATATTGCTGCTGGAAGCTGCTGTGCTCAGATCTTGTGGATTAGGAACCAACTACGAGACTATGGCTCTGTATTGAACAAGATTCCTATTTTATGTGACAACACAAGTGCAATAGCCATCACCAACAACCCTGTGCAGCACTCGAGGACAAAGCACATTGACATCAGGTATCATTTTATTAGAGAGCACGTCATGAATGGTACTGTTGAACTATTTTTTGTTCCAACAGAAGAACAAATAGCAGATATTTTCACTAAACCACTTGACGAATCCACATTTACCAGATTAGTTGGTAAATTGGGCATGTTAAATAGTTTTTGTGATTAATTTAATTAATATCTGGAATCTGTTCTTGAATGAATTTACAAATGAATTTTTCATAAATGAAAAATTCATTTGCAAATTTATTTTATCATTTTATCATATTTCTTGCTTATTTCTATGTAATATATATTATCTTATCTATGTTATTTACTCTACTTGTTAATTTAAAATATCTCAGAATATTTTATTTCCTCTAAAAATATTTTTCTATGAATTTTATTTGCTAAAATTCAACAGAAATCTATTTTTGGAATAAAAATAATTAATTCTGAAATATTGTCTTTATTTTCTGTAAAAATTTTAAGTATTTATTTCAGTTTTACTATTTTGTAATAAAGTTTCAGTACATTAATAGTTGTCTGTACATATTCATTTTGTTTTTCTACTGCAAAGACAATCGGCAAGACAATTAAAATTATCTTGCTGAAAATCATTTCAGTAAACATGAAAATATAAATCTGTTAATGCTTATTTTAATATCAGATTAATTTTATAACTGGCAAGACAATCGGTAGGACTATTGATTGTCATGCCAGTAATAAAATTAATATCAGAATTATATTGTTTTATTTTGTACTGGTATGACAATCGGTATGACTATCAGATTGTCATACCAGTTGTTTATTTTTATTTGTTTCTTTTCCTTCTTTTGCCTGGTATGACAATCGGTATGACAATCCCGGATTGTCATACCAGCTGTTATATAAAGGCTGTTGCTGTTTTGTTTTGAATCATTTTCAACATAGCAGTTCATTTCAAAGAATTTCTAACAGTTTTCTCTCCATTTTCTCTCTTCTCTCTCTTCGAACCAAACCAAACCTGTTATTTCCTTGCTCGAGTTTTTACTCAGCAAACTTAATCATCACTTTAGTGATATATACATATAAGTATATACATAAACAAGTGCTGTTGAATTTTCTGTAAATTCAGTTTGCCCCTTCAATTCCATTTTATTTTAATTTCTTATTTGTGTCTTTTGGTGTGTCAAAACTGTGTTAGTGATTTAAGAATTTTAACGAGATACATTTCTGTCTAAATTTTTCGATTATAATTAATTTAATTCGAATTATTAAATTAATTTAATTAATTCGAATTTTCTTAATATTATTCTTAAAATTCTGAAAAGCTTGTGTCTTATTATTATTTTATAAAAAATGGCTCTCAATTTCCAAATTGTCGCGCATAATCTAGTTGGTTATTTCAATCCGGAAAAATGTGATGTTGAAAAATTTAAGCCTTGGATTAGATTTTTAAATGATCATTCGATTGTTAGCTCTGCTATTAAATCAAATGTGATTTTAAACGTCGATCTACTTAGACTGATTTGCACAACTTCTACTGTGGCCGATGATTCAAAATCTTTTTCATTCACCATCGCAAACACACAGTATGTAGTTGATGAAACAGTCGTCAATCGTGCGTTAAATTTTCCACTAGACAATTTCTGTAATTTACCCTCTGAAAATGATATCACAAATTTTTTCAATGCTATTCACTATCAGGGGGTGATCAATTTAACCAAACTTTCTAAATCAAATTTGGTGTCTGAATGGGATATATTCTTCGATACACTTTCCAAAGTGTTTGCCAACTGCACAAAATCTAATTTTCATAACATTACTTCCACCCTGCAGTATATTGGTCTTGCGGTTGTTTTCAATCAAAGGATCAATTTTGGCAAACTACTTTTTCCCATTCTCTTGAGACGTCTAACTTCTGCTTTACGTGATCATTCTACAAATCGTAGGGTATCATGTTACTATGCTCGTTTTCTTATGCTCATAGCAGATCATCTACTCACCCCTGAACACAAAGCACTTTTTGCTAACTCTGCTGTAACCGAACCCCCACCAGTTAGCAAAAAGATTTACACTCGCCAAGACACAACCTTCAAATTTATGCAAGTACCAGTACTTGTATCTGCTTTCATGGCCAATTATATTCCCTTGCCTATTTTTAATCTTCCCGGCCATGAACAGCAACCTCAACCTCCAGTGGTTCAAGCCACCCAGGCTCTTCCATTACAGGTAGTAACTCCTCACTCTCTCTCTCACTCTCTTCCTACTTCTGTTAACAGACCCTCAGTGGTTGATAGGGCTGACCATGAAGTTGTAGAACCACAGCTTCAATCCCAGGTCATAGAGCCAAACACAGAGTCTCATTCTATCTCACCCTCTCCCCCACTGTCTAAAATTTTACCCAGAAGATTATTAGGAAGTAGTACAATGTCAAATATGAGTGAACCCTCAGCTCTGCCTCCTCCTAAGAAAAGAAAAACCTATTCTGAGGCATCTGAAATCTTATCCTTGTCCTCCCAACAGGACATGGACTTTGAAATGGCCAATGAACAGTTACTAGAGGCATTCTCTCAACAGGATGCATCTATTGAAATTCGCCATCGGGCCATGGCATCTTGTACTGAGTCAAGCACAATTCCATTAATCACAATGGAACCATACACTTCCCCAGATAATACTCAGGACACCCAGCGAGGAGTGCACGTAGAGTCGGTTACAGTGCCTGCCATAGTTACGGCAGAAGAGCAGTCACATGCTTCAGAGGGAAAATCTGACTCTCCGCCATCTTTAATAGAGTCATTTTCTCCCCTCCCAGATCCAACAACTCTGGCTCCCTTATGGGATTCTCCACTCGCAGATTTATCTGGAGAAAGTGGAGGGCAACTCGGTCAATCTATCCCTGAAGCAATTCAGACATCTATTCCAAAAGATTTGATAGCATTGACTGAGGATCGGGACTCGCGAATTCCCATTGCACCACCACTGACCTCTCTTGAAGAGGCTAGGGTGATTTTTAATGCAGGTACACAAGAACAGCAATTGGAAGACTCCTCACGAGCAATCATATTGAGAGAAACACATGCACGTGAGATGAGTGAACCAAATACGAGTGAACTTCAGGTGAGAGCACACACAGACACTGATACTGTCAACCTGTTAGCTCAGATTGCTGCCCTGAAAGAAGAACTTGCTAAAAGTCAAGCTGAAGCTCAAGCATTCAAAGCACAAGTGGTTGAACGGTCTTCTTCTTCCACCTCTGTCGACAATCAGCTTGCAATCATAAGGAATGACATCTCAGATTTAAAGACTACTGTAATACCAAAGCTCAATTCTATTCAGGACACTCCAAATTTATCAGCTGATGACATATCCAACTTCTGCTCCCTACATACAAGAATGACTTCTCTTGAAGACCTCGTTGAGATGAATCATTCACTGGACAACTCAAGATTTCTAAAGATAGAGACGGGCATGGAACATCTAAATGAAGGCATGAAGCACTTATATTACATGATCAAGAATTCTCATTGCCCTAATGAAGAACAAAGAGCTTATTTTGAAGGACCGTCTGGTGGAGGATCAGGCTCTGGAAGTGGTGGAGGTTTCAAAGGAAAGTCAGTAGAGGATCCCTCAACTAAGGGGGAGAAGAAAGGGAGTAGTTCCAAAGGGAAAGAAAAAGATACTTCTGCTGGAGATAAAGGAAAGGCTGATGATGCCTACTACAGTGGAGAACAGGATGACTTCGATATTTTTGACATTCCCACTGAACCAGTTCAGGAAGATAAAGATGGGTTATTTGAAGCTGAAGAAGAAAGTGATTTTGAAGATTGGGAAGAAGAAGATACAGTGGATCCTAGGTTTGAGAAAGAATTTCAGAAAGAGCAGTCAGAGATGCAAAGAAAAGAAGCTGAACTCAAGAAGGTCTCACAGATCATTGATAGGAGAAAAGACATACAAAGAACAGAAACTCTTCAAAAGCAACGTCTTCATGACATTAAAGCTCAAGAAAGGAGAAGAGATGTCAGACTGAAGATTGGTGGAAAGTGGGATGAAGCTAGGAGAGTACTCGATATGCCTCAGCTATGCACTAACAATGATAGGCAGTTCTTACATCTTCTTGACAAGCTGGAAATCTCAAATCCTAACAATGACATGTACATGAATGCTATCAAGACTGAAGTCTCAAGGATCACAGCTGCTTTTGATAGATCCCTAAATGAGATGAGCATTTTTGTATATTATCAGAGTGAAGGATCATTCAAAGTGTCACTTCATCTATTTGAGAATCGTTCGTTGTCAGAGATTTGGGTTCTTTTAAACAAAGTGAAAAGAAGCTCAGAGCTGAATGAAGTTCTTCGGGAAAGGCTTAAAGAGTTTGCCAGCAGGGCTAGTCCTCAAGTGGTCAACAATCCTCATCAGGTGAGATTCTTTAAGTCTGATTGTCTTCAAATCTGTCAGCTAGATGTACAATCTCTTAAAGACTACTCAGCTAAGCATCTGGTCTGGATGGAACATCATTTGAGAACTGCTGGATATTCATCCATGTTGAAGACTCAAGCTGCTGACTTGATTCAAGCTTATTGTGAGAAGAATGTTAAAAGGTACAATCAACTCAAGAATAAGTTGAAGACAGTTGGAGTTCAACCAGTCAGACCTGCAAGCTTCACTTCAGAAAAGGATCGTGTTTTTGACAAGGAATTGCTTCAAGATTTAGAAGAAGGTGAAGTCAGAAGAGAAGACAACTAAAGTCAATTAGCTCAAAACTCAATGTAATATGATTAGAGCGTTATGAATCAAGATAGTCTAATGTAGTTATATGTTCAGGCTAGAGGAACATCTATCTTGTATTCACTTGTAAATTTCATTTGGAATCTGGAAAATGTTAAATATAATCCAGAACTTTTCTGCTATTTACTTTACATTACTGTTTATATCTTTTTCTTATTTGTTAGTTGAGTTATCCTCTAGGTATTTGTTGTTATTGTCTAACAAGCAAATAGGGGGAGATTGAAAGGCATATGTCATAGCCTACTCGTTTATTCGAGTATTTAACTCAACTCAAATAAGAATGTAATAAGTAAATAGTGGATCAAGCATCAGAGAGATCTCACAAAGTAACATCTGTCAAAGAATAAAGAAACATTGTTCATCTGCAGACTTGAAGATTCACTGGAAGAAGTTCAAGAATTTGATCATGTCTCAGTGATATAAATCAAGATCGTGGATTTAATCAAGTGACAGAGATCTCGTCAAGGTATCATTTATTACAAGGATTCAATCAGAACAACAAAGTCAAGACATGAAGAAACGTCACGAAAGTTAGTCACTCATGAACCAGACAGTACATCGAGTGTCAGCATTGAAGTGACGGAATTGATTCATAAGTCTCAGAGACTTTCAGAAGATTGTCAGAAGAAGGGATGCTGCTCAGGGATAGTATTAATTCTCTATTAATTAATTAAGTCATATAATCTAATTAAGAGAATAAATTATATCTGCAAGGATTAATTTATTGATTAATTGAATTAAATTGATTAATTAATTTAGAATTAATATTAAGGATTTTCAGAATGTTAATTGATTAAAATCTGTGATAATTCTAAAAAAAGACAACTGATTGTACTAGTATGACAATCGGTATGACAATTGATAGTCATACCGAATGTCTTGCTAATTCAGTTGATTGTATTGATAGAATTTTCAATTAGATTAAAATCAATTATGTATTCAGAAAAACAATTTCAATTGTACTACTATGACAATCGGTATGACAATCAATAGTCATACCGAAAGTCTTGCTAGTTCATTTTAATTGTCTTCCTAGCTCTAATAGATTGTCTCACCGAAAGTCCTTCAAGCTCAAATAGATTGTCACACCAGTTCAACAACTTCGGCTGTGATTGTTTAAAAGAAAGCAGAAGACAATATCAACACACAACTCAGCAAAAACAGAGCAGCACATACAGAACAAGAAAACACAGCAGAAAACAAAAGAAAATATTTCATCATTCATCTGCTTATTCAAGATCAAATATTCTAGTTTGTTAATGTTAAATCCAAACCACTAGAATTACTTATCTTGTTCTTGTATATCAATCTAGCGGATTAAAATCCCTAGAACTTAATCTCAAATCGCTTTTAGCATTTGATCTTTTAATTACAAAAATAGAAAAAGTTCATGTCGAATTTATTCTAAATTTGTAATAATTGATTTGAGATTAATCCCTTGTAATCGATACCGTAGTTGTAACACCTTTCAAGTTTAATAAAAGTTTTATTTAACTTGAATTTTGTTTCACAATTTTATTCCGCATTTTATTCGACGAAACGGTATTGTTTGCATTCAACCCCCCCCTTCTACAAACAAATTGGGACCTAACAAATATTATTCACAGTCCCAAGGCTAGTGGGAGGTTGATCAAGTGGGCAATAGAGCTGGGAGAATTCGACATCAAGTATAAACCACGAACAACAATAAAAGCCCAGGCGTTAGCTGAATTCGTGGTGGAATGTACCATACTCAACCAAGAAGTCGAGGGGCAGGGAGATACCTTACCTCAAGACAAGGAAGTTGATAAGGGGGACAAAGAACAGGATGATAAGGAGAAAGAATATTGGGTGCTCTATTTTGATGGAGCATCAAAAATAAATTCAAGTGGAGCAGGTTTGGTTTTACAAAGTCCTGATGGGTTCTTGATTGAGTATTCCATGAAGTTAGACTTCCCGACCACAAATAATGAGGCAGAATATGAAGCTCTGATAGCTGGTCTTGGCTTAGCAGGGACACTCAGAGTCAAGAACTTAAAAGTCTGTGGAGACTCGAAGCTGGTCATATCCCAGGTAAAGGGAGAATTTGAGGCAAGGGATGATACGATGGCTAAGTATGTCCGCCTAGTAAGGGCTGTGATGACCCAATTCGATGAATGCCATGTTAAGCACATTCCGAGGGAGGAAAATGCTAAGGCAGATGCATTATCAAAGTTTACTTCATCAAAGATAGAGGAAAGCTCAGGAAGTGTATACTTCCACATTCTGAAGACACGGAGCATTGATGTTAAGCTTGTAGGTCCTATAGGTCTGGGGACGTCATGGATAGATCCCATTAAGACTCATATTCAAACCGGATGGTTGCCAAACGATGCTACTGAAGCACGAAATTTGGTTGTTCGAGCACTAAGGTACTCTTTGATAGATGAGATTTTGTATAAAAGATCTTTTGCGGTTCCCTACTTAAGGTATCTCAGGTCCGATGAGGCACGCTTGGCTCTTGAAGAAGTACATGAAGGCATATGTGGGTAACACTTGGGGGGCAGAGCGCTAGCTCATAAGATAACCCGTTTAGGCTTCTATTGGCTGGAAATGATGGCCGATGCCAAAGAATATGTGAAGAAATGTGACCGCTACCAGAAGCATGCACCTGTCGTTAGACAACCCCCCGAGATGCTGACCTCCATCAACTCACCTATCCCCTTTGCTATGTGGAGAATGGATATACTTGGGCCTTCCCCCATGGCCATGGAAAAAAGGAAGTTCCTGATTGTAGCCACTGATTATTTTACTAAGTGGATTGAAGCCAAGCCTTTGGCCAAAATCACAACTAAGCAGGTTGCGCAATTCCTGTGGGAAAATATCATGTGCCGGTATGGAATTCCCCACATCCTAGTCACGGACAATGGAACACAATTCAACAATGAGGAATTAAAGAAGTATTGTGAGGAGAATAAAATTGAATTACGATTCACCTATGTGGCTCACCCACAAGCCCATGGGAAAGTGGAAGTTGCGAATCGGATAATCCTGGATTGACTAAAGAAGAGGATCGAGAAGTCGAGGAATAACTGGGTGGATGAAATACTCCCAATACTATGGGCCTATAGGACTACCTGTAGAGTCACGACCGGAGCAACTCCCTTCATGTTAGCATATGGGGCAGAAGCAGTTGTTGCTGTAGAGATATCACATTCCTCCCCCAGGATTCAAGCTTTCAATGCTAAGAAAAATGAGGAAGGGCAAAGGTTAGCCCTGGATCTAATTAATGAAGTGCGAGATGAGGCACATGCGAAGATAGTGGAATATTAGAAAAAGGCTTCATTCTACTACAACCTAAGGGTTAAAGAAAAGGTTTTTCAAACAGGGTGACTTAGTCTTAAGGAAGGTGGAAGCTTTTGGTGTAGGGCAGAAAGGGAATCTTGCCCCAAATTGGGAAGGGCCATACAAGGTCAAGAGTGTTCAAGGTAGAGGAACCTACAGGCTTGAAACTATGGATGGTTTTGAAGTCCCGAGAACTTGGCATGCGCAAAACCTGAAGGTTTACTATGTGTAAAATAATTAAAGAACGATTCTCACTTGTCAGAGTGACAAGTAGGTTTAAAAGCACCTTGAAGTTTTGCTTACTTAGGATTTTTATATATTTGGTAATAGAAGATATGTTTAGATTTTATCAGGGTTGAACCCATCTCATGTAAGGTATCAAGAATACCAAGTTATAATAAAAAGCGTTCGGCTTAATTTAGCCTATTAGGTTGATGCATTGTGAAGGATAAAACCAAGTTATAAACTTGAGTTTGAAAACTCAGAAAAAACACGATGATACTTGGACAATACAAGTGAAAATAGTAAAAGTCAATTACAAAGTTCGATATTGTCCAAAAAAGAAAAATACATAATAATTCAAAGAACTTAGGCCTTAGAAGGCTCATATTCTTCAGAACCAGTATCCGAAGTATCCTCGGACGTCTCTTCAGTCGGTCCCTCGGAAGTCTCTTCAGAAGTCTCCGCAGAAGTTTCCTCGGAACTATACTTGGACGCCTTGAATGCCACAGAGGAAGCTGGTTTTGGAGGCTCTTCTACCCTGGCCTTCTTTATAATAGGCTCGGTCTCCTCCTCAGAATAAGATTCCTCCTCTTTGAAGCTAGATTCAAGCTCCTTCCTTTTTTGGCCTTGGCCCTGGCTTTTTGATGGCGCTCTAACCGGGGACTTTGAAGGGCCATCCTTAATCAGATTGGCGAGTTTATCTGCAATACCCCCACGTGCTGGGACTTGCACAGGGCAAGGGAAGGAAGATTGTTTGAGGACCTCAGGAAACTCGTCCTGGATAGCCTCTACAGCAGCGTCTCAGCATTCCTTATAACTGACTGGATGGAGGAGGGCATCAGGCTCTACTATTAAATCCTTGAATTCTTGAGTATCCATCCAGCCGTCAAAGACTTTGTCTTTTTGAGCCTTGAGAATGACAATCTCAGCCCTGGTCGTTTCAAGATCAGAAGTTGAGGATGCAAGTTGGGCTTCAAGAGCCTCTATACGCTGGTTAGCCTCCTCCAGCTTCTTGTTTATGTCTTCCAGACTAACTTTCCAAGCCTTGACTTGGTGAATTGCCCCTTGAAAGTGGACGTTCGCCTGCAAGAGACAAAGGGAAAGTAAGAAACAAGAAAAATTACGGCAGGAAGCTATAGATATCAAAAGAAAAAGACGTACCGTAGCCATGGTATGAGCTCCGAAAAGCTCGTTAGCCTCAAAGTCTAGTTGAAGTACAAGATCATGATAATCCATAGGAGAAATAGAATGCATAGACCATTCCTTGGCAAGCGCTGTGTTGCCAACAATCGAATCCTTTCTCCGGATTCCCCAAGCGGGTTGGAAGAAAGCCCCTGGTTTTTGTTTTGTACGCAAAGGTTGGCTGGGGCCTTCCTCGTCTGCTTCCTTCGCCTGGAGTAGGAACTCCGGGAAGCGATCCCCGAGGCGCGGGTCTTTGAAGACCTTCCCGGCGCGTTTCATCCTGGTCGTTTCCAGGTCTTTAGGCTTTGTAGCCTCTTCGATCTTCTCAGCCGCTGCAATGAATAGGATAAGTGAATTGAGAAATTAGCAAAGTAAAAAGTGGGAGAAACAAAGACAACTAGAGAAGGAAGGAGATATACTTTTTTTAGGAACGGGAGAAAGGCCACGTTCTACAAGAATGGTCTCCCTGATAAGATCCCAAGAGTGGGAAGTCCCATTATCTTGAGTAAGGAGGTTGAAGGCTCTGGTCTCCTCCTCAGATAAAACTATATCATTCGGGCTCCCATCCACAACTAGCCCAAAAGATGAACGAAAGAGGGTGCCCCAATCGCCGCCCTCCCAAAGGACGTACAGAAAATCCTTCTTCCACCCCAAGTTATTGTCAGGGATGGACTTCCCATTTACTATGTGGGGAACGGTGGGGCGTTGGTTCAAAGAAACCCACCCCGGATTCTTGTCAGGGCTGTTCTTGAACTGAAAGATCTTTCTGAACACAACAACCAAGGTAGGGATATTGTGCTTGGTGCATTGCGATAAATAGCAAAGAATCAAACTCCAAGAGTTTTGAGGGAGTTGGCAAGGGCTGATGCCCACATCGGCTAGCAGAACAGGGATAAATATGTGAAAAGAGAGTCTGATACCTGCCCTTAGAGTGTCCCTGTAGACGCATAGAGCGTCTTTTCTCCATTGACAGGCCCTGTCGGCCGGACCCACAAGAATCAGCTTGAAGGGTTCCTTGATTTTGAAACAAGTACTCAACTTGTCCAGCTCCTTTGGATCCCGGAAGACACTGATGTGGTCGTGCACGTCCAGATGCGCGTCAGACGGGTACTGATCCCCTCGGGTGTTGATCATATCAATCAAGGAAGTGTACCTTGATCGAATGGGGAACTCATTAGACTTTTTGGCCACGTTCATCTTGGCCAAACGAGTCATTCTCTTATCAGCCATCTGAAAAAAAAGGCACAAAAGAAGACAATTTTAAAACACAAGTTATGCAAAAACGAGCAAAAGAAAAAGAGAGAAAGGCATTTTACCTGAAGTAACGCTGCAAAAAGGGGCTGGCTTGCTAAGTGAAGGTTTTGGGGCTCAAAAACTCCGACCTACAATTATTTCTCTGAGATCTTTAGGAGAAGAAAAGAGGAAGGGAATTCAGAAATGAGAAAGTGAGAAATGAGTGACCCTAGTTACTCCTTTATATGGACGAAAAAGGGAAGATGAAAAGGCAGAAAAGCCCATTAAGCTGAAAGCCAAAAAAAAAAGCCCAAATTCTGGAATGTTCCAGAATATCTTTAGAATTATTAAGTTCTGGAACTTTCCAGAATATCTTCAGGCCCAAATGAGACCCAAATCCAAAAAGGATTTGGAAAAGTGGAGGCCCAAATCCAAAAAGGATTTGGAAAAGTGAAGGCCCAAACGAGGCCCAAATCCAAAAAGAATTAGGAAAAAGGCCCAAACAAGGCCCAATCCAAGTTGGATTAGGAAAAGCCCAACAAAGACCAGGATTGAGATCGAATTTGAGGTCGTAAATCCTATTCAAATTCTTTCGAACAAGCGCCCGAAAAATACAGGTTAAAAAGAACATGATTGAGGTCGAATTTGAGGTCGTAAATCCTATTCGAATTCTTTCGAACAGGCCCCGAAAAATACGGTTTTAAATGACCAGGATGGAGGTCGAAGTTGAAATCGTGGATCCAGTTCAAATTCTTTCGAACAGAAGCCAGAAAAGCACTTATCAATAAGACCAGGATTGAGGTCGAAATTCTGGTCATAAATCAAGCACGAAACTTTTTGAGAAGGAGGATCAAGATCCAGGTCGTAGGTTCGACTAGGATCCAGGTCGAAACCCTGGTCGTGATTCCTAGTCGAAACCCTGCGAACAGGAGTCAAAAAGGGGCGAAAATCTCGACCAAGATCCAGGTCGAAGGTTCGACTAGGATCTTAGTCGAAATCCAGGTCGTGGAACCTAGTCGAAATCCTTCGACCAGGAATCAAACAAGGACAGAAATTTCGACCAAAATCCAAGTCGAAGGTTCGACTAGGATCCTGGTCGATATGCAGGTCGTGGAACCTAGTCGAAATACTTCGACCAGGATTAAAACGCTGGCCCAAAATTCGACTAGGATCCAGGTCGAATTTTCGACTAGGATCCTAGTCGAAAAAGGGCTGAAAATTAGAAAATATTTTTAAAAAATTGTAGAAAATTTGGAAAATCTTGGAAATAAAGGGAAAATTCATAAAAAATACCAGAAAATTTCTAAAAAGAAGGAAATGGTAAGAAAATAATAGGGAAGTCTTTAAACAACCCTGAAGCCACGTATGAGGCAAATCGTTGTAAATGTGTAGGTCGTTCCACACTTTACACAAAACGATACCATGTAAGGGAATGAGTGAACTTAACTTTTGCGAAATCTTATACAGTTTCCCAAAAGTTGGGGGGCAAATGATAGGGGATAAAAAAAATCATGATTACGTAATTAAATATTACATTAATTACACATGATTTGGGCTACTAGGCCCAATAAGAAGATGTATGACATTCAGACCAAAATGGTTAACACATTGATCATGCCCGATGAACCAGATCAGGCCTGATGGAACAAAGAAGACCCAAAACCCCGAATATTAATTAATTTCGTAATTAATTAATAAGGGAAAAATCAGCTATTAAGAAGAGTCCCAATAAGGACATAAATCCTTGCAGATTAGCCTCCAAGGGACCTAGAAGGATAATGAATCAGTTTCCTACCACTCAGGACTCCAAAGTCCATTCTAATTCTGAGACTTAACTACCAAGTCTCCTATACCAAGTCCAATTCAAGGACTCCCAACATCTATATAAGGGGTCTCACCCCATAAATCATAACTACGTTTTTTTGACTTGATCCTTGGCAATAACAATGTACGTAGGCATCTTGTTAAGGCAGATTGAGTCACGAGACACAAGAGCAGTTAAATCAAGACTCGAAGTTCACGTTCCTTAGTAATAAACACAGCAATTAAATACCTTAGTTTTTAATACATAATATATATGTATATATATATATATATATGAAAATATAATTTTTCCATTTATTATCGAATATTTGGAAGGCAATTGAAGAGAATTTGTAAGAGAATAATAAGATATGGTATTGAGTAAGATAATTAAGATTTTTCTGATTTGATAATTCAAGAATTTGATACAAGAGACGAAGTAAAATTTTATAAAGTCCGTAAACACAACAGTACAAAATCGTGGGGCCTACCCCGCGATAGAAACTACGAAAGCCCTACCAGGGCTGCTGAAAAAAAAGAAACCAGACAAACAGAGCAAAAGCTAGGCTATTCTAATTTCAGTCTGGTGTCCCTGGAATTTGTTTCTTAAAACCACGATAATATAATATATATTAAGACTTATTGGATGGTTTGAGAATGATAAGATCACTGTAACATATCCTTATTTATTTCCCCCAGGAGCAGAGCACCAACGTTTATTACAGTAAAGCTTGAAATTAACAAGTAAGATTATCCCCAGGAGCAACACCAAGCTGGCGACAATAATCTGTAAAGTAGGAAACACGGGCATTGACAGTGTCAGGGTTAGCACCATCACACTCAAGAGCACCATTGATAGCACGTATAGTTGCTCCGAAGCCCTGTCCAGAAGTAATGACAGACTGCACATTGTTCATCCAATACCACAGGGCCGTCTTGAATGACACGACTGGGTCTTGAGCAACTATTTCTGGATTGTTAAGGCCATCGAAACCGATACTCTTTCCGGCGGGTCCATAATTGAAGTTCCAGGAGAGTTGAATGGGACCTCGGCCGTAGTAGGCCTTGTTAGGCGCACATGGATATTGTGTATTGTTTTCGTCACAGTAGTCCTTGAAAGGACCATCTATCTCTTCTATGTAGCAGAAATCTGCAGTACAACGCGTATTTACACAGTATTTAGATCCTCATCAATTAATTTAGTTTTAATTCTAATGGCGATGTAATCTCATCAATTATATATAACAACTACGCCACTGAATCTGTGGGTCAACATATACTCCATAACAACTAACCAGAACTTTTTCATTTATAATAAGTCGTGATCTGTAATGGACTCTTTAACTGCAATTATTTCAGGACCTTATACCTACCGAAGCTAGATACAGAGATTAAGCACATGTTTCTTCAAACATGTATAAAAAATTATAAATAATAAGGTTTTGCCAAGACCTAATAATGGATCATGTATATACAGAATATATGTGTGTGTGTGTATGTGACAACACACTGTAGACTTACGTACGTCCAGTTTCATGGGTTGCATGGGCAAAGAAAGCAGAAATCTCGCGCTTCGAATCATCTTCCGACCCAACTCTACCAAACAGAGAGTAGGATTCTGTGGCTTCCAAAAATTTGGATCTTGAATAAAATCCTTTGCCAGCACAACTTGCTTCTGCTTGATCTATTATTTGATTAAAAAATGTATCCGTAACAATACTCTCTACAGACACACTATTCTGAGGTGGAGGAGTGTCACAAGGACCTTGTTGACACCCAGTCCCACAGTAGTCAATCCCTGTACCACAATAACCAAACCGGCTACAGCATAGATCCGCCGAGCTACAACCGCAGTTTTGACCAATTATTAGTTCCACCCCCAGGAGGAGGATTCCGGCCAAAATCCAGATTTTGTTTATGATGCTAAAGCACACCATTTTTGATGAGGGCCGGGGGGGGGGACTACGTTTGTGTGTGAAATTTAAGTGTGGGGGTTGGGTTTGGTTTGATTTGGGTTAGTTGAGGTGGGAGGGTGTTTATCTCCTTCCATATATAAAATTTAAGATTTAAGAGTGTGGGTTGGGTTTTGTTTGGGTTAGTTGCGATGGGAGGGTGTTTATCTCCTTCCATATATTAAAAAATAATTAAGGACAAATTAAGTTACTTTAATGGCTGTCTAATTACAATTTTATTTTTTTATTTTGAAAATTTATAAAAATGCAATTCTCATATAATTTTTGTTAAAAATAAATAAAATATTTTATATACTATGAATCGAACCCAAACATTCTGCTCAAACATTTTATATCACTACCGTTGTGCTATATCAGTTCTTGAATTAATTTTAAAATTCTTATTAGATAAGACAAATCCTATCTTTTTATCATATTCATTTGTATTACTTTAATTTTTTGAGTAAATAAAATGCTGGTTTATATTATTTATGTACCTCCTTTTTATTTAGTTTTTGTAATTAAGCTATTTTATTGGTTGCCCAAATAATATTTTGCCCTTTTCCTTTGGAAATTTTTAAAAAGGTCGTCCTCATATAATACCTGTTAAAGATAAATATAATATTGTATCTATTAAGAATCGAATCCCAGATCTCTTATTCAAACATTTTATATCACTATAATTGTACTGCATCACCTCTTGAGTTGACTTTAAAGTTCTTGTTACATAAGTCATGTCCTATCTTTTTATCAAATTCGTTTTTATTACTTTAATTTTTTAGTAAATAAAATATTGGTTTATATTATTTACATGTCTCCTTTTTATTTAGTTATTATAATTTTATTATAAAATTTTAAAAATGACACCATCTCGTATTTATTTCACTCACCTCATACTCATTTTCAATTTGTTTCACTTACTTCACATTTATAAATTCTCTTTATCAACCCCGATTTGTTCATATATACAGGCATGATTGAATACAAACCAAATTTAAAATATAAATTCACAACTAATCTCGACCATTAAATTAACATAATCTAATGGCTCTCGTAAAAGCACTCCACCCAACTAGTTTACACTCATCAACACCCAATTTCAGTTTTTCTCCTCCGTTTTTAATTTGAGGTTTCCTTCAAACCGTAAGATTTTTTTAAAATTCGATTTCACCGTATTTTTCTACATCTCTCAACGATCGATTTGCATAGCATATGTGTTATATTTCGAAGTAATTTTTAAGAAAAATATATCGTTTTTAGTTTCTATTTTTTAAATTGGTATTTGGTTTTTAATTTCTATTTTAATATTATTTATATATATATATCAGGATGATGTACATATTTTTTATATATTTTATTCAATAAAGTTTTATAAATAAAAATATTAAAAAATTATAATAGTTTTAAAATTATCTATAATTTTATTGATCTATTTTTTTTACATTATAATGTAATATATTTTTTTAATTTGTCATTCATTTATATTATAAATCAGTCTTAACATGATTTGATATTAAAAATATGAGATATTATCAATATTTTAATACATTACAAATTAGCAGATTGTTTTTTATTTAAAAAATTTAATAAAAATACAAAACTTTTATTTTTAATTATTTTTGCATCCCCGTGGAAATCCCCGTTACGAAGGAGGTCAGTAATAAAAAGAATCTTCGTTTCGGATCCAACATGTGTTCGGGGATTAGGAGCGGGGATAGTAATCCCCGAACCCGAAGAGACCGGATGCATATCCCTACAAACAATTTCAAATGTTTTTGTTAAAATGATATATTTTTGATTTTTTTATTAATTTGGATCATATACCTTTCAACAAATATCTAATTTCAAAATTTTCGGGATAAGTTAAAATCGAACGGTACGATAAAAAAATAAGTTTTCACCACCAAAGTTATCTAATACCGTTTTAATAGTATGTATGAAAATAAAAAGAAATAAGACAATTTAGTGAAAAGATAAAATAATCATTTATCATATGCAAAATTTATTTTGTATAGATGCAAACTCGTTCTAAATAATATTTTAATATTTATGAAGGCCCGTGTCTCGCACAGATTTTTACGCTAGTATTTAAATAATAATGTACCCTACCCTACTAATTCATAATATAAGAATGGAGTTGAAACATTCTATTATACTGTGGTTGTGTGTGGAGGGTGGGTACCGCATCTGACTCTTCTTAACATTTGACTATACTTTTGCATTTTGGGGGAGGAACGAGGATATTTGACATTTCAGTTTTTGAATTTTAGGATTGTAATTATTACTTATAAGTTCTATGCATGTTGATGTTTTCCCAAAACTATTGGGAGTAATTTAGGTCCATGCTGTGCAACATACCCAACCGTTTGAACAAGCTAGCTACGCCAAACTTTTTCTTATTACAATACATTCACCGTAGGAAAAGACAAGAATAGTGTCCCTATGTTCGTTTCTGTTTATGCCAACCTACGGACCCAATGACGTCCGGTTTAGATTTTAGAGTAATATTGGCCTAAAATCTATATGATACACCGTTGTTTTAGATATTTGTTTTAATATTGTATTAATTATAATTATTAAAAAAATAAGTAATATGTTAAATTTTTAGCCTAATTTTATTATATGGATCAACAAATTATTTTATTTTATTTTTTTAACTCGTTTCAATAATATAATTGTTTTGACACCGTCAGTAATATCGATTTTTTCATTTTAGCCTGAATATCGTCTATATCTACCCAAATGCCTTCTCATACTCGTTGTTATGCCCAAATTTGGACATGGGCTCTAAACAATCTCATCCTAGATTTTCTTAAAATTGGGTCAAGCCAGATCAAGTTGAAGAGAGTCGAGGATATGACCCACCTCATTTGATATAACATATTTTTATTCCCTAACAATCTAATGTAATTCTGACTACTTTTAAATTTTAAGAACAGTTCTTCAATAAAAATATAGTTGTGTTTGATTTGGCTATGGTGCGGAATGAAAGTATTGGTGAAATCAAATATACAAAATAATCAAATACAAGTATTTAAAAATTTTCCGATGGATTGAACTTTTCCACCAGAGATATATATTATGTTAAATATATTTGAGATGTCATGTCTAATATGTTTCATGTTTAGTTTTCAGATCTTAACAAACAGGAAATATCAGTACTTACTGGAATCAGTACTTACTGGAAGTCAGAACTTAAGGATATCAGATGTTAGATTATCAGAAGATAAATATCAGAAGATGGATATCAGAACTTAAGTATGAGAGGACTAATAGTTAAGGAAGGAAGCTGATTTACAGGAAAGAAGTTCAAGGCTAATACAAAAGAAGATATGCATGGAAAGAGTTAGAAGATAAGAAGACTTATATAAGATATCTGGTTGATATATTTTAGGAGACAGAATTATATTCTATATCAATTAGAAGTTATCTTGTAACTGTGTACTATATAAACACAGACATAGGTTTACACTATATGTGTTATCATTATCGAGAAGATCATACATTGTAACCTAGCAACTCACGTGATATTTGTTCATCACTGAGAGAGAACAGTTCCATTGTAACAGAGTTTATTATATCGAATATATCTATTTATTGTTACTTGTGTTCCAAATCGATTTGATTGTATTCTACACTGTATTCAACCCCCTTCTACAGTGTTGTGTGACTTAACAATTGGTATCAGAGCCTATCTGTTAACACACATACAGTAAAGATCCAAACAATCATGTCTGAAGCAGCAGAAAATCGAACCAAGCCCACCAAAACTGAAGAAACTAAAAACACTCAAATCCACAGTCGATATGAGACTATTAGGGTTCCCATACTGAGACCTTCTGAGTATCCCATGTTAGATATATTTGATAATGTCATGTCTAATATGATTTGTGTTTAGTTTTCAGATCTTACTTAAACAGGACAAATCAATACTTAACTAAAATCAGCACTTATACTGAAGTCAGAACTTAAGTTATCAGTACTTAAGGTTCAGGAGATATTTATCAGGAGATAATATCAGGACTTAAAGGAAACTTTCAGATAAGGAAGACGGTTGATTGAAAGGAAAGAAGATCAAGACAAACGCAAGAAGAGATATGCATGAAGAAGGAATTCTATGAAGAATGGAATACTTGGAAGAAAAGATAACTGATTGATATATTTTAGGAAGCAGAATTATATTCCATATCAATTAGCGATTATCTTGTAACTGTGTAATTTATAAACACAGACATAGGGTTTACACTAGAAGTATTATCATTATCGAGAATATTATTCATTGTAACCCTAGCAGCTCTCGTGATATTTGTTCATCACTGAGAGAGGACAGTTCTACATTGTAACAGAGTTTAATAAAGTTTGTTTTCTGTTACTTGTGTTCTTTGAATTCGATTTGATTGTGCTATACACTGTATTCAACCCCCTTCTACAGTGTGTGTGACCTAACAAGTGGTATCAGAGCCTATCTATTAACACACAAACAGTTTAAGATCCTAAAACAATCATATCTGAAGCAGAAACAGTTTAATTGTCTTGACATGTACGCGATTACCTTACCGTGCTGCATAAGCACGCATCCTAAGCCCTTGTGTGAAGCGTCACTACACTTCACAAATCTCCTTTTTCCATCCGGCAACGCCAACATAGGGGCCGTCACCAACCTTTGCTTCAGTTCTTAAAAGTTGTTCTCGCTTTTCTCTGTCTATTCGAACTTCTCAGTCTTATGAGTAAGCCGCGTTCAAGGGGCTACTATCTTTACAAACTTGAACGAACCTCCGGTAGTGACCGGCCAATCCTACCTCTGGTAGTCGACCAAACCATGGTCATCAATTCGTCAGTGGTCCTTTATCCAATCCCGTCAGGATCCTCCATGGGATCCTCCTCAACAACTATCCCTTCTAGGACGACATCCTCAACCGCTACTTCCTCAATATCAACATCATCCGGTCCTGCATTAGGACACTCTATCGGATCCACAATCCGATCTCCAATTAGTAATAAAATATCATCGCGATGTTGCTCCTCAACCTCAGGGTTCGGAGTCCCGCTACCATATACGATAACGAACTACGCTCCTATCACGATATTTATAAGGGTTCCCATAAGGGTTTTAACTGTCAGTACTACATTAGGTAGCCCGACTATGAACTTGGCAAGAGTTCTTATTATCTTTGTGAACTTATTATCTTAACGTCACATCATCTCTGAGGTTTATAACGCTTAGCTCTGATACCATTTCTGTAACACCCCCAGATCCGGGGTCGAGGATCCGGGTCGTCACGGTCTTTCTTTCCACAATATCACTTCACTTAATTAATAATAATAACCTTATGCTGTGACCCCACACTAACACACACCACAACCCGTTATAGTCTCAGAGATGAAATTTAAATAAGTACAAGTCTTTGAATCCACAATTTAAAAGTTATTACAACCCAAAATGATTACTTGATAAATTTACAGTTAATTGCCATTATCTGCCACAAGTTATAATTATACATAATTGATTCTCAAAAGTAGATGGTCTGATCTACAATAGATCTACCTCTGCAGCTATAGCAGCTACAACATCAACGGGAAGACGCGGGACGCTTCCCACGCGCTTGCGCTGGGTCTGCTGGAGTCTGGCCATCTTTCCTAACTGTTGTTGTGTGATGAAGAAATAAAGCAAGGGTGAGCAGCAAGCCCACCAAAATAATATGTATAATGATTTACAATATATGAGCCTACTCATAATACTCATGAAAGTCTTGGTCAAAAGAAATGAACCAAGTTTGATATCTTAATGCGATGAAGTCGCAAAATATTCAGTATATATACATATATACTTTTCAAAATATTGGAAGTCCTCTTCCATGCATAATATACACAAAGTCCCAGTGTATAACTGTATAAAAAAAATATCGTTGCAAGGTGATCTCATATATCTAACCTTGTCTCAACGTTTTTCTGAAAATCTTTGTCATTCATAAGACAATTATTAATTAGATATAAGTTTAAAAGATGAGGTTACCAAATACCCCAATATACTTATATCTTTCCCAATACTACTTGAACTACCACCGTTCAAGTTATAATCAGTTTCAAAAGTTCATCACATAGATGAGACTACAAGACAAGATTTGAATAGATTCAATCTTTGAAATATTATTGAATGAAATAAAGTTACGAGAATACTTTATTTAGTCCCGATATATATATATATCCACATATATATATCTCTAAAACATTTCCTGGAACCTCTGTTATGTAAAGTATGAACAGAGTTGCAATATCCAATGAATTTGGAAGGAAAAGAAAACCTTTGGCATAAACCAGATATCTTGCTGATCAGGCAAAGATACCCATAAGTAACCTTTTCTACTAGTAGATGGACGAATTCCCCACTGGTCATCACCCTGGTCATAATTAGGACCTTATGCTGGACTGCCACTCAGCCACTTATGCATTTGATGGACTCCCACTGAGGCACTTACACTATCATGGACGCCCACTGAGCCCATGTTGCTTATGCCGACTCAATAGATGGACTTACTTCCCGAACGTTGGGTAAGTAATCAATTCATTTACCAAAACTGCAACCTTGTTGCGAATATAAAATACACCACAGAGCCGGATCCCTCAGGTTTTAAGCGAGTATTTAAATCCCCTTAAAAAGGAAGATCTTAAATATAAAATTGAGTTTTGGGATTCGCTCTAAATTTTAAAAATCATTTTGAAGACTCGAAAACACTTTATAGAGTGTTTGGAGTAAAGCTGATTTAATGAAGTAAATCAGTCCCCAGAATATTTAGAAAATGACTGAATATTATTATTTAAATAATATTCCCATAAAGAATAATCTTTATAAAAATAATTGAAGTAGAAGTATTAAAACTTATACTTGAAACGAGTATTAAATAACCAAAGATATACTTATATGAAAGTATTATCTTTATTTGAATAACCGAAAATAAGTTTGATTATTTACACCTTATTCTTTAATAAAATAAAGAATATATTTCAGCAAATAATCGGAGTCATAGATCCTCAAATGAATATTCAAATAATATTCAATAAATAAAATAAGCTGAGTCATAAGCCCTCGAATGAATATTCAAAATAATATTCAATAAATAAATAAGCTGAGTCATAAGCCTTCGAATGAATATTCAAATAATATTCAGATAAATAAATAAAAGGAGTCATACGCCTTCGAATAATATTCAAAATAATATTCATTAATAAAGTAAAAGGAGTCATAAGTCCTCGAATGAATATTCAAATAATATTCAAATAATAAAATAAAGGTATCGAATAAACCTTATTCGATCCATAGTTTTAAAAACTATATCCATATATATATATAAATATATAAATATATATATATATAATATACTCGGGAACATCGACTCCCGGTTTAGAAATATGTTCACCTTTTATCCCCTATACTAAGGGTATACGCAACTACTTGCTTATTTCTAGCATAGGTATTATGCAACTATAAGCATTGAAATCAACAGATAGATAACCAGATTACGAAACAGACATGCATATATACCATATTAGCATGCTCCAATATATCGCAAAATTTGCTAATAACAATCATGCAATATCACAAGATAATGCATATACATATATTTACATCACAGCAACAGTATAACGGGTAGAAAACTTGCCTGAGCGACTGGGGGTTACGAATGGCTCGGGACGAGTCTGGTAACCTATAAGCAACAAGTAAGTTGGAATTAAACCAAAGTCACTTGTAAATCTATACTTTAACTAACTTAGACTCTAACGCTCGTTTTGCGCTCACTGATTCGCTTAAGTCACTCGGGTACCCTCGGCTCCACCATTTTTAATAATTTAACCTTTACGAGTTTTAAAGCGATTCCTTCGCGAGTGTCTTACCAACTGCCTAACACACTTACCATAAATGTTTCATACATTAATTAACCCTTTTTGGTCTTTAACCTATGTTTCAAAGTAAGGCGAGGGAAAAAGTTTCGTTCGCGAAACGCCGTTACTTGAAACGGTCGTTTCTCCTAAACCGTGCATCGGAATCGAACGAACTACATATCAAAACGAAGCTCGTAACATGAGCTATCTAAACATGGAAGTGGTCATAATCTAGCAGGGGGTTCTCGGGTCCTAATGTTATGCATAAAAACAGTCTAAAGAAAATCGGACGTTACGACGGCTATGTTTACGCGATTTCCCAAATTTAAACCATTCAAAAACCATCACAATTCAACCTCAAATCAATCATACAACCAACATCCATCCAAAACACATCATAACAGCCCCAACCAATTCAAGTTTAACATTCATACTTATGCCTAAGCTTAACTTTAACCATACTTAAGTTCTTTTAATCAAAACAACAACATTTACCAATCCAACAACATCCCAAAACTCACTAATCTCTACATACACAACCATCAAGCCTCTCATGAACTAAAATACTCATATTATGCTCTTAACATTCAATAACAAAGCTTGGTTAAGAGATTATACCTTCCTTGAAGCTTTTTAACACAACATAAGAGCTTTGAATGCCTAAAGAACCTTGATCCTTGCTTGTATAACCTTAATCTTTCATAAAAATTCAAGAAAACTAAAGTTATTTCTTGAAGGTTACTATTCACCATCTTCTTCTTTGATTTATAGAAAAAGATTGGCTTGGAATTAGAAGCTTAAACTTATAGGAAGTATGGAACTATCCATGGGGAAGCTTAGATAATTACCTTGCTAAATAGTAAGTGGTGGAGCTTGGATCTTCAAATTTTAAGAAATGGGCCGAGAGCTAGCTTGGGAAGAAAGATATTTTTGTGTTTTGTTTGTTGAAAATGAAATGATTTGCTTGGTTGGTTGATTTTTGTGTTGTTTTTGGTTAATGACTTAATTAACCTTGATTTTGTGTGGTTATAATTCAACCACACTTCCTTCCCTTCTATGTCATGCTTGTGTCACCTTGCACATGTCATTATGCTCCCACTTGTCCACACCTTGTGGTTTGATGATGTCACAATCCCTGGCTTCTTGTACAAGCTTGTCTCTTGGTCACTTATTTGTTTTACGGTTCGCTTAACTTTCGTTCTCGTTTATCGTTTGAAGGATCATACCCGGGATCTTATTACTTAGGTTCCTTTAACCTTTCTCAATACATTATATTCCTTTTTATGATCCTCTATTATAATCCTTTAATTTAAATCCTTTTTATCCTGTTACCTTATACTCAATTCTCTCCGTATCTTGTGGATTTCCGGGAAAAACCAAAGTGTTCGGAATTGGATTCTGACGATCTTTACATACACTTATATACTTCATAGAGTACTAATAATATCCCAGAATATCCATAACAGAACCCCTACATAGCGTGGCATGAAAAGTTTTCTCGTTCAGCAAAAACACTATTCATAAGGGTTTCAAAATTTCTCAAAAATTGGGGTTATTACAGTCTCCCCTCCTTAAAAGGATTTCGTCCCGGAATCAGATAGAAACAAATGGGGATACTTTCTTAGCATTACACTTTCTAACTCTCGAGTCAATTTTCCCACATTGTGGTTCTACCACCAAACTCTGCCTAGTTTGATAATCCTCCTCCTAAGCACTTGTTCCTTTTCACTCTATAACCCTTCCTGGTTGCTCCATATAGGTTACGTCGGGTTGCATATCTATGCGCTCATATGCCTCTATTTATCTGGCATCTGAATTACACTCCCTTAACGTTGATACGTAAAACACGTTACGACCTGCTACATGTTCGGGGTTAGGGCTAGCTCATAAGCTAACTTCCCAAACGTCTTAATATATCCAAGGGTCCAACAAATTGTAGACTTAGCTTTCCTTTCTTTCCGAACCTCATCAATCCTTTCCAAGGGATACCTATAACATTACTAGGTCCCCTATTTCATACTCTTTATCCTTTCGTGTCAAATCAACATACTTATCATGTCCATCTTGGGCTACTACCAGCCGTCCTCTGATTAGATCTATCATATCCTTGGTCCTTTGGACTACTGCGGGTCCGAGCATCTTGCGCTCTACAACTTCATCCTAACATAAGGGAGATCGACATTGTCTTCCCTCAAGGATCTCATAAGGCGACATCTCGATAATGACATATGATCTATTGTCGTAAGATAACTCAATCCGAATTAAGTGATCATTCCAAATTCTTTCAAGTCTATTGCACAGACTCTCATTATTGCTTTTAGCATTAGAGCTTCTGCTTCTCAATACCCATTCTTTTCCAGTTCGTAATCGCTACTACCTTCCGTTCCTAATATTATACTGGTTATACTTTTGCTCGTTAGCGTTCTATAACCTTTTAATAACCACGTCAACCTTAGTATCACGAATGTGTTCCCATTCCGCATACTACCACCACTTTATTACTCCTTTTTCAGTTGTTTCTATTTTCCAAAATTTGATCAATCATATAGAAGGAAAGGAATTTGTTGAGAGATCACTATGATCATGAACACTTGTTATATCGCATAGTTAGTACAGAAGGTGGCCAGCCTTTAGTACTTGACAAGCAATTAAACAATAGCTGGTATCCTACTCGGCTTCTATCACACAGATAGATAGTCATTCGGCAATACCTCCCCTTCTGGAAGGGTGGTTCTTCTCAGCTTACATGAAATGAAAAGAAGAGAAAAGAATGAATTGAAGAGAATTGTATATTCATAAAAAAAAATTTTATTGCCATAAAATATCTGGCTTGGAACCTACCTCTGAACTATAGAGGTTTGTCATAGAAGAACAAAACATATATGTATTTATATCAACATCAAGTATTATAGCATCGCATATCACATGCCTAAATATTTTTGCCATTCCATCCATCATTCTATGGACCCATGCTCTTCCTCGAGCTTATACACAATCACCTTTGAAACTCCCTCGACATCGAAAATCGAATCTGGGATCTCATTCTAGACATCATCGTTACTTGAATTCTATGCTTGCACCGCAACCTTCCTCGTATAATAATACGACTCTCTATTGATAAGAAAGAATAATAATTCACTAGGTAGATACTCTACTTAATTAGTCTATCAATGATAACTTATACACTACCATGACCCGATTAGTGGTACTCAATCTCAACACCCATTCCAATACAACTCTCACGGTTGTAATCAGTTCATTACTCGCAGAATCATTGCTGCCTTACTATGGTCCACCACTGACCTACTGTAGTCATTCATTTTCCAAGAAGTCTTAATAGCTAACCATACGGAGTCCATACATCTCGTATCAAATCCTTCTAAGGAGGTAACATAATCACCCTTCCTGATTCATGAAGAACACTCCTGATCCTGACATACATACATGACATGAAGCAGATAAAAGTGCAGAAGAGTTTCAATCAAAGCAACGATAGCAGGTTAATACCATTCTTAATCATATGCCTTAAATAGAAGACTTAACTCAAAGGTTCGTCTAGTCCTTTTTGAAACATGGTTCTGGCTTATCTCAAGATAGGACCTTCTAAGATAGATAGCCCGTTCATGGCGATTACACGAATTAAACCTTTACCAACTACTATTACGGTTGGGTATTGCACGGTCATCAGAAGGAATGTCAATCTTCCTAACCATAATTCAACCTTCACATTTTTAACCATCATCACTGTATTCTTTTGGCACACGCGCCTATAATTATCCACTTACCTTTAAAGTGTCGGCCACCTCTTTGGCCTTTCCTGATAGTAAAATTTTCCTTACAGTCAATGTCACATTAACCACCTCCAAATAAATTTTCTACCTTATTTCAATCACAGCTTATGTGAAAATGCTTTCCTTAAAATCTGCTGAGTAAAAAAAAATCACCATTTTTCCATAAGTTATTGTCTCAGTCTTTAGAGGTTAATCACTGTCATGACTGACTCTCAATCATAATTAGAACATCTTTTATCTTAAGTCCTAATTGCCCTGAACAATTTCGACCATTACTGGTTCGATCCATACTTTCTCGTGGTTTAACACGTGCCCCACTTGGCAACATTATAATTATGTCATATTTCCTTTATCAACATTTTTATTCTTGAGAATTTCGAATATTTCCTTTCTCCTTGTAAAACCTCTAAGGTTATCCTTCAATCGTTCCTCCTATATTCCCTATATACAGGGCATATCAAAATACCATTTACTGATACTAGAACCATTGTCTATATACTTCTGAAAAATTTTCTCCACTGATCCTTAAAGGTTATTATTACCTTAATGCTTTCCAATTCATACTGTCAAAACTCATACTATCCCTATCAAGGGTGAAATGCCAACCTTTATGCATTCCCCTAGGATTCGTTTTAAGTTACCGATGTTCTATCCTTAATTCCACCTTTAAAAAGGTACAAGCATCCTTCCATGGATAAATAAAGTCATATATCCCTGATATGGGTATCTTATTCAATCATTCCCACCTCGATAGTAAATGCCTAATTTCACAATAACATCTGTATACAAAATGAGGTTAATCAAAATGGCCTCCAAAAGATAACAACGGTTATCCGCTTTTCTTGCCTAATCTGGTAACGATAACATGGATGTTCTGGAAGATATTGGTCGTGTTCAACGTGAACTTCTTCTTAATAATTCCTTATTTACTTTTGTTGTTTATCTCAACAGTCACCTCAATGTTGGGATATCTTTCATATCTGGCGTCTCCCTTTCTGGGTATCATGCCACCGGTCTTACACTTCACCTTCTTGAAGGTCACTTCCTTCATCCAATTTTTCTTAATTTCTTACTTTCTTATCCCCTTAGTCTATCCGCGTCTCATTATTTATCCTTCAAATTATCTCAAGGTTTCCTCGAATCCTCCCAACTTACAGGGGATAAACTATATGTATCTCTTATGCCCTCAACCATCAATTTTAACTTATGGTGAATCACCCTCATCCTGACGAATGCATACTTTTCTATTTCTATTGCTACGAGTCGTTAGGGTTTCCTCATACCCAACTCCCTTATCATACCTCAAACTCTATTGTCGTTATATTCCTTTCCACTTCAATTTCTTTTTTTTTTCCTTCTCTTATCATTATTTCATGAACCAACACAACATAAGCATTGATTTCAAACATCCCGTCACTCTGGATTCGTGTCTTCAGAACGAATCTTGATAACTTTTACCACTTAGATTCATAATTCATCATACTCGTCTGCCTTTGTTCTGGCTCTAAAGCTTTTACACTATTCCATAACCTTGGGAATTACTTTCCCGAAAACAATTGGCTGAACTTTAATCAGTTTATTATAATCTCTTGCTCCGTGCCTTCCTTGGCCTTTCACCAGCGGGTGGTCTCTCTCTTGGGAGGGTAAGTGACAAAACAGTCTTTTGTGGTTCGTCAATCATTTAGAATCTCAAATGATTCATCTATTTCCTTTAGCCAGGCTCTTGCCTCGACTGGGTCAGCTTGTTCCTTGGAACTCTGAGAGCTTAGCGACTTAAAGGTCATGAAAGAATTTCCTACCGCATTGTTCCCTCAAGGTGGTGGTTGGGGATAATAGTCTAAGTTCTGTCTAGACAGGTCCATGAATTGTCGTATAGGAGTACCGGCTCGGGTCTCCTTTCCTTACTCGACTTTCTGTTTCCTTAGTATAAAATGTTTCATCCTACTCCCCATAATTGGGGTCATCTTTTAATTTAAAATCCTCATTTTCCACTCCATTATGTCATGGGTTCCTTCTATCTTGATGGCGACCTCCCTGACTATCGCGTTCAGGGTTTGCTCTAAATCTTATTCCTCAAACTATGGCTCTCATCTAAGATCTCATCTTTAAGCTCTTGAACTTTCGGAACCCAAATTCTATAGGAATACCTCATTATTCCCTTATCATCTTTCTCTGGCACCGTATGCTCTTTTCCAATAATTCGGTCTCTGTTGCAATCTCAAACAGCTTTTCGGTACCGGCTCCGGTTACCTTCACTTCTATTTCCATTTTCTCAAAATCTCTTATAAACTCTCCAAAAGACATTATCATCTTGAGTCTCTCCTTTTTACTAAGGGCATCAGCCACCATATTGGCTTTCCCCGAATGATAAAGAATCTCCCAATCATTATTCTTGATTAGCTCTAACTGCCTCCTCTGGCATACGTTGAGCTCTTTCTACGTGAAAATGTACTAGAGCACTTACGGCTTAGGTAATTCTCGCACTTCTCTCCATACAAGTAGTGCCTCCAATCCTTAGGGTAAAACTATTGCCACGAGCCTAAGCTCATGAGCGGGGATATCGAATTTCATATTACCTTAATTGTCTTGACATGTACGCGATTACCTTACCGTGCTGCATAAGCACGCATCCTAAGCCCTTGTGTGAAGCGTCACTACACTTCACAAATCTCCTTTTTCCATCCGGCAATGCCAACATAGGGGCCGTCACCAACCTTTGCTTCAGTTCTTAAAAGTTGTTCTCGCTTTTCTCTGTCTATTCGAACTTCTCAGTCTTATGAGTAAGCCGTGTTCAAGGGGCTACTATCTTTACAAACTTGAACGAACCTCCGGTAGTGACCGGTCAATCCTACCTCTGGTAGTCGACCAAACCATGGTCATCAATTCATCAGTGGTCCTTTATCCAATCCCGTCAGGATCCTCCATGGGATCCTCCTCAACAACTATCCCTTCTAGGACGACATCCTCAACCGCTACTTCCTCAATATCAACATCATCCGGTCCTGCATTAGGACACTCTATCGGATCCACAATCCGATCTCCAATTAGTAATAAAATATCATCGCGATGTTGCTCCTCAACCTCAGGGTTCGGAGTCCCGCTACCATATACGATAACGAACTACGCTCCTATCACGATATTTATAAGGGTTCCCATAAGGGTTTTAACTGTCAGTACTACATTAGGTAGCCCGACTATGAACTTGGCAAGAGTTCTTATTATCTTTGTGAACTTATTATCTTAACGTCACATCATCTCTGAGGTTTATAACGCTTAGCTCTGATACCATTTCTGTAACACCCCCAGATCCGGGGTCGAGGATCCGGGTCGTCACGGTCTTTCTTTCCACAATATCACTTCACTTAATTAATAATAATAACCTTATGCTGTGACCCCACACTAACACACACCACAACCCGTTATAGTCTCAGAGATGAAATTTAAATAAGTACAAGTCTTTGAATCCACAATTTAAAAGTTATTACAACCCAAAATGATTACTTGATAAATTTACAGTTAATTGCCATTATCTGCCACAAGTTATAATTATACATAATTGATTCTCAAAAGTAGATGGTCTGATCTACAATAGATCTACCTCTGCAGCTATAGCAGCTACAACATCAACGGGAAGACGCGGGACGCTTCCCACGCGCTTGGGCTGGGTCTGCTGGAGTCTGGCCATCTTTCCTAACTGTTGTTGTGTGATGAAGAAATAAAGCAAGGGTGAGCAGCAAGCCCACCAAAATAATATGTATAATGATTTACAATATATGAGCCTACTCATAATACTCATGAAAGTCTTGGTCAAAAGAAATGAACCAAGTTTGATATCTTAATGCGATGAAGTCGCAAAATATTCAGTATATATACATATATACTTTTCAAAATATTGGAAGTCCTCTTCCATGCATAATATACACAAAGTCCCAGTGTATAACTGTATAAAAAAAATATCGTTGCAAGGTGATCTCATATATCTAACCTTGTCTCAACGTTTTTCTGAAAATCTTTGTCATTCATAAGACAATTATTAATTAGATATAAGTTTAAAAGATGAGGTTACCAAATACCCCAATATACTTATATCTTTCCCAATACTACTTGAACTACCACCGTTCAAGTTATAATCAGTTTCAAAAGTTCATCACATAGATGAGACTACAAGACAAGATTTGAATAGATTCAATCTTTGAAATATTATTGAATGAAATAAAGTTACGAGAATACTTTATTTAGTCCCGATATATATATATCTACATATATATATCTCTAAAACATTTCCTGGAACCTCTGTTATGTAAAGTATGAACAGAGTTGCAATATCCAATGAATTTGGAAGGAAAAGAAAACCTTTGGCATAAACCAGATATCTTGCTGATCAGGCAAAGATACCCATAAGTAACCTTTTCTACTAGTAGATGGACGAATTCCCCACTGGTCATCACCCTGGTCATAATTAGGACCTTATGCTGGACTGCCACTCAGCCACTTATGCATTTGATGGACTCCCACTGAGCCACTTACACTATCATGGACGCCCACTGAGCCCATGTTGCTTATGCCGACTCAATAGATGGACTTACTTCCCGAACGTTGGGTAAGTAATCAATTCATTTACCAAAACTGCAACCTTGTTGCGAATATAAAATACACCACAGAGCCGGATCCCTCAGGTTTTAAGCGAGTATTTAAATCCCCTTAAAAAGGAAGATCTTAAATATAAAATTGAGTTTTGGGATTCGCTCTAACTTTTAAAAATCATTTTGAAGACTCGAAAACACTTTATAGAGTGTTTGGAGTAAAGCTGATTTAATGAAGTAAATCAGTCCCCAGAATATTTAGAAAATGACTGAATATTATTATTTAAATAATATTCCCATAAAGAATAATCTTTATAAAAATAATTGAAGTAGAAGTATTAAAACTTATACTTGAAACGAGTATTAAATAACCAAAGATATACTTATATGAAAGTATTATCTTTATTTGAATAACCGAAAATAAGTTTGATTATTTACACCTTATTCTTTAATAAAATAAAGAATATATTTCAGCAAATAATCGGAGTCATAGATCCTCAAATGAATATTCAAATAATATTCAATAAATAAAATAAGCTGAGTCATAAGCCCTCGAATGAATATTCAAAATAATATTCAATAAATAAATAAGCTGAGTCATAAGCCTTCGAATGAATATTCAAATAATATTCAGATAAATAAATAAAAGGAGTCATACGCCTTCGAATAATATTCAAAATAATATTCATTAATAAAGTAAAAGGAGTCATAAGTCCTCGAATGAATATTCAAATAATAAAATAAAGGTATCGAATAAACCTTATTCGATCCATAGTTTTAAAAACTATATCCATATATATATATAAATATATAAATATATATATATATATATATAATATACTCGGGAACATCGACTCCCGGTTTAGAAATATGTTCACCTTTTATCCCCTATACTAAGGGTATACGCAACTACTTGCTTATTTCTAGCATAGGTATTATGCAACTATAAGCATTGAAATCAACAGATAGATAACCAGATTACGAAACAGACATGCATATATACCATATTAGCATGCTCCAATATATCGCAAAATTTGCTAATAACAATCATGCAATATCACAAGATAATGCATATACATATATTTACATCACAGCAACAGTATAATGGGTAGAAAACTTGCCTGAGCGACTGGGGGTTACGAATGGCTCGGGACGAGTCTGGTAACCTATAAGCAACAAGTAAGTTGGAATTAAACCAAAGTCACTTGTAAATCTATACTTTAACTAACTTAGACTCTAACGCTCGTTTTGCGCTCACTGATTCGCTTAAGTCACTCGGGTACCCTCGGCTCCACCATTTTTAATAATTTAACCTTTACGAGTTTTAAAGCGATTCCTTCGCGAGTGTCTTACCAACTGCCTAACACACGTACCATAAATGTTTCATACATTAATTAACCCTTTTTGGTCTTTAACCTATGTTTCAAAGTAAGGCGAGGGAAAAAGTTTCGTTCGCGAAACGCCGTTACTTGAAACGGTCGTTTCTCCTAAACCGTGCATCGGAATCGAACGAACTACATATCAAAACGAAGCTCGTAACATGAGCTATCTAAACATGGCAGTGATCATAATCTAGCAGAGGGTTCTCGGGTCCTAATGTTATGCACAAAAACAGTCTAAAGAAAATTGGACGTTACGACGGCTATATTTACGCGATTTCCCAAATTTAAACCATTCAAAAACCATCACAATTCAACCTCAAATCAATCATACAACCAACATCCATCCAAAACACATCATAACAGCCCCAACCAATTCAAGTTTAACATTCATACTTATGCCTAAGCTTAACTTTAACCATACTTAAGTTCTTTTAATCAAAACAACAACATTTACCAATCCAACAACATCCCAAAACTCACTAATCTCTACATACACAACCATCAAGCCTCTCATGAACTAAAATACTCATATTATGCTCTTAACATTCAATAACAAAGCTTGGTTAAGAGATTATACCTTCCTTGAAGCTTTTTAACACAACATAAGAGCTTTGAATGCCTAAAGAACCTTGATCCTTGCTTGTATAACCTTAATCTTTCATAAAAATTCAAGAAAACTAAAGTTATTTCTTGAAGGTTACTATTCACCATCTTCTTCTTTGATTTATAGAAAAAGATTGGCTTGGAATTAGAAGCTTAAACTTATAGGAAGTATGGAACTATCCATGGGGAAGCTTAGATAATTACCTTGCTAAATAGTAAGTGGTGGAGCTTGGATCTTCAAATTTTAAGAAATGGGCCGAGAGCTAGCTTGGGAAGAAAGATATTTTTGTGTTTTGTTTGTTGAAAATGAAATGATTTGCTTGGTTGGTTGATTTTTGTGTTGTTTTTGGTTAATGACTTAATTAACCTTGATTTTGTGTGGTTATAATTCAACCACACTTCCTTCCCTTCTATGTCATGCTTGTGTCACCTTGCACATGTCATTATGCTCCCACTTGTCCACACCTTGTGGTTTGATGATGTCACAATCCCTGGCTTCTTATACAAGCTTGTCTCTTGGTCACTTATTTGTTTTACGGTTCGCTTAACTTTCGTTCTCGTTTATCGTTTGAAGGATCATACCCGGGATCTTATTACTTAGGTTCCTTTAACCTTTCTCAATACATTATATTCCTTTTTATGATCCTCTATTATAATCCTTTAATTTAAATCCTTTTTATCCTGTTACCTTATACTCAATTCTCTCCGTATCTTGTGGATTTCCGGGAAAAACCAAAGTGTTCGGAATTGGATTCTGACGATCTTTACATACACTTATATACTTCATAGAGTACTAATAATATCCCAGAATATCCATAACAGAACCCCTACATAGCGTGGCATGAAAAGTTTTCTCGTTCAGCAAAAACACTATTCATAAGGGTTTCAAAATTTCTCAAAAATTGGGGTTATTACACTGCATAGTGCCATTGATAAAGTAATGTCAAACAGGGTAATTAACTGCATGACTGCAAATGAGATATGGGATGCCTTGGAGACAAGATGCCAGGGAACTGATTCGATTAAAAAGAACAGGAAGACTATACTCACTCAAGAGTATGAACACTTTGACTCAAAGCCTAATGAGTCATTGACTGATTTATATGACAGATTTGTCAAACTCTTGAATGATTTGTCACTAGTTGATAAGGAGTATGATCTTGAAGATTCAAACCTTAAATTCCTGTTAGCTCTTCCTGAAAGTTGGGATTTGAAGGCCACAATTATAAGAGACAACTATAATCTTGAAGAAACAACTCTTGATGAAATTTATGGGATGCTCAAGACTCATGAACTTGAGATGGAACAAAGAAGCAAGAGGAAAGGAGGAAAGACAAGGACAGTTGCTCTTAAGGCTGAAGAAGAATCCCCCAAGGCGGCTACATCAAGGAAAGGCAAGGGAAAAGCGCTCATCACAAAGTATGATACTGAGTCATCAAGTTCTAATAGTGATGATGACTAAGAAACTGAAAGCTTGCCTAAGATGGATGCTGATGAAGAGATGATAAAGCTGTGTGCCCTTATGGTGAAAGGAATCACAAGGATTGCATACAGAAAGTTCAGGAAGGGAAAGAAGTTTTCCAGGAAGGGAAAGAAGTTTTCCAGGAAAGGTGCAAGTTCAGATAAGAAGAATTTCAGAAAATCTGAAGGCAAAGGAGGGAAGTCTGACAGAGGAGATTACACAAATGTCAAATGCTACAACTGTGGTGAGAAAGGCCACATATCTCCTGATTGAAAGAAAGTGAAGAGTGACAAAGGCAAGGCTCTTGTCACAAAGAAGAAAAGTTGGACAGACACTTCAGATTCTGAAAGTGAGGTGAACTATGCCTTGATGGTAAATGCTGATAGCAGTTCTGAAGCTGCTGAGTTAAAGGTACCTCAAACTACTTATGCCTTTCATACTGATGATATTAATGAGTTGAGAAGATATCTTAAAACCATGTTCATTAGTTATAGAGATCAAACTTTAACATGTGAAAGATTAACTTCTGAAAATCTTGCCTGTAAAAAGAGGAATGATTATATAGAAAAAGAGTTAGTCATGTTCCATCAAACTCAGAAAGATAGAGATGATGCTTTCTATGTTAGGGATGAAGTACTTAAAATGAATGAATCTCTAAAAACTGAGTTAGAAAAGGAAAGTGAGATTATCAGGACTTGGACTAACTCTGGCAGAACAACTCAGAATTTGTTAAGCAGTGGAAACTGGAAAGAGGACTTAGGTTATGGAGATGATAAGAATGATAAAGGAACTGTAGAAATTAAGCCTATAGTTGTCAAACAAAAGCCAAAGTTAAAACCTGTTAAGTTTGTAGCTGTAAAGTCTGATACTGAGAAATCAGAAGTTAAAGAGGAATTAACTTCTGACAAACTAAAACAGGAACAGACAACTGAAGTAAACGTAGGCTTAATGACAAAGAAGCAGCTTAAGCATAAGCTGAAAGATGTTAAGAATGTAAACAAGGTAAAGTCACCTAGGAAAAATAGGAATGAAAAGGAAGGTGTGAATAAAATCAATGATTATAAGCCTGTTCCTAATGCTCCTAGAAAAATATGTCATAAATGTGGAAGTTCTAACCATCTGGCTTCTTTTTGCAGGAAAAATAAGAACATAAACTTCTTACCTTCAAAGTCAGGAGTTAAGAGTCAGTCTGTTAGATATAGGCCACAAAATCCTTATTTTCATTGTGGTAGTTTATGGCATTCCATTTATACTTGTAAGGAATATCATAGTTTGTACTATGATTATTATCAAATAAAACCTTCTTTAAAGAAAGTTAGCATTGTTCCTTCTAGTGTAAGTTCTGATACAAAGTCTGATAGTGTAAATGCTGATAAGAATAATGTTAACATAAACTCTGATGATAAATCTGCTGCAAATGTTAACAAACTTAATAAGGCCAAAGGATCCAAGCAAGTCTGGGTCCTTAAAACTAATCATTAGTGGTCTTTGTGATTGCAGGGAAACAGAAAAAACATCCTAGTTCTGGACAGTGGATGTTCAGGACATATGACTGGAAATAAAGCCCTGCTATCAGACTTTGTGGAGAAAGCTGGCCCAAGTATTTCTTATGGAGATGGCAACATTGGAAAAACACTGGGATATAGCAATATCAATCTTGGGAATGTCATCATTAAAGAAGTAGCTCTGGTCTCAGGACTTAAACACAATCTGCTGATTGTTAGTCAAATCTGTGACAGAGGTTATCATGTGGATTTTTTTGAAGAACACTGTGAAGTTGTAAGCAAATCTACAGGCAAAGTTGTTCTGAAAGGATACAGGCATGGTAACATTTATGAAGCCAAGCTTTCAACAAGTACTGATGGTTCTGCAATCTGTCTGTTGAGTAGATCATCAATTGAAGAAAGCTGGAATTGGCACAAGAAACTCTCTCATTTAAATTTCAACAATATAAATGAACTAGTCAAGAAAGATCTTGTGAGAGGACTGCCAAAATCAGTATTTGCTCCTGATGGCCTTTATGATTCATGTCAGAAGGCAAAACAAAGAAAATCTTCATTCAAGAGCAAGACTGAATCATCAATTCTTGAGCCTTATCACCTACTACATGTAGATCTATTTGGTCCAGTGAATGTCATGTCTATTGCAAAGAAGAAATATGTTATGGTCATAGTGGATGAGTTCACCAGATACACATGGGTATATTTCTTGCACACAAAAAGTGAAACGGCATATATCTTGATTGATCATGTCAAGCAAATAGATAAATTGGTCAAAGATTATGTGAAGATCATAAGAAGTGATAATGGTACTGAGTTCAAGAATTTGATCATGGAAGAGTTCTGCAAAGACCGTGGAATAAAGCAGGAATTTTCTGCTCCTGGAACTCCACAGCAGAATGGAGTTGTTGAAAGAAAGAATAGAACTCTTATTGAAGCTACACGAACTATGCTTGATGAAGTAAAGCTACCAACCTATTTTTGGGCTGAAGCTGTGGAGACTGCTTGTATTACTTAGAATGCAACACTCATTAACAAGTATGGAAAGACACCATATGAGATGGTGAAGAAAAAGAAGCCAAACATGAAGTATTTTCATGTATTTGGATGCAAGTGTTTTGTTCTTAAGACTCACCCTGAACAGCTATCCAAATTTGATTTAAAAGCTGATGAAGGAATTTTTGTTGGATATCCACTTTCCACAAAAGCCTTCAGAGTCTATAATTTAAGAATAAGGGTTGTCATGGAATCTATCAATGTCTTCTTTGTTGATAAAAAGATTACTGGACTTGAAGATTTCAATGATCATGATCAGCTGAGAGTTGAAAATGAAGACTTAAATTTTGATATTGAAAATCCTGATAGTCTAAATCCTGATACTGCAAACTCTGATGGATTAAACTCTGATGTTATTGAAACTGTGGTGACTACGCCAAAGGAAGATGCACCTGTGCAGGGGGAGCATACTGAAGATACAACCACATCTCAAGAAGCATCACATACAACTGGCTCTTCAAGTTCTGATTCATCAAGTTCTGATAAGCCAAGTTCTGATAATTCTGAAAACTCAATTTCTGAAGGATCCAACTCAGAGAGCATAGTTTCAGGGGGAGCATCAGAAAATGTTGATGAAGATAGCATGGATCATGGGGGAGCATCCAGTTCTAGAGAAAACCTTCCATCTGCAAGGAAGTGGACTAAATCACATACACCTGACTTAATTATTGGAAATCCTGATGCAGGTGTCAGAACTAGAACAGCTACTTCAAGTGAATGTCTCTATAATTCTTTTCTTTCTCAGACTAAACCAAAGAAAGTGGAAGAAGCTCTTTAAGATGCTGATTGGGTGCAAGCAATGCCGGAAGAGTTAAATGAATTTGAAAGAAACAAAGTCTGGACCCTAGTGCCAAGAACAAAGAACAGATCTGTTGTTGGTACAAAGTGGGTGTTCAGAAACAAAACTGATAGTGATGGCATAATTACAAGGAATAAATCAAGGTTGGATGCAAAAGGATATTCTCAACAGGAGGGAATTGATTATGATGAAACATTTACACCAGTTGCTAGATTGGAAGCCATAAGGATATTTTTGGCTTATGCTATTCACAAAAAGTTTATTGTCTTTCAAATGGATATGAAAAGTGCTTTTCTCAATGGAGAATTGGAAGAGGAAGTATATGTTGAACAACCTCCAGGCTTTGTAGATTCCAAATTTCCAAATCATGTCTACAGGCTTGATAAAGCACTTTATGGCCTTAAGCAAGCTCCAAGAGCATGGTATGAGAGTTTAGCTCAGTTTCTTCTAGAAAGTGGATTTAACAGAGGAACTATTGACAGAACTCTGTTCTACCTCAACCATGGAAAGGACTTACTTTTGGTGCAGATATATGTTGATAATATCATTTTTGGTTCTACAAATGACAGACTTTGCAAGAAGTTTTCCAAACTGATGCAATCAAGATATCAAATGAGTATGATGGGGGAACTTAGCTATTTTCTGGGCCTTCAAGTCAAGCAGAATGAAGAAGGAACTTTTATTTGTCAAACCAAGTACACGAGAAATTTGTTGAAGAAATTTGAAATGCAAGATTATTCAAGTACATCCACTCCCATGGCCACTGCAACAAAATTGGATAAGGATACTTGTATATCGGTAGATATTACTAATTATAGAGGTATGATTGGCTCACTACTCTATCTAACTGCTAGTAGACCTGATATCATGTATGCTACATGTCTTTGTGCAAGATTTCAAGCAGATCCAAGAGAACCTCACTTAACAGCTATGAAAAGAATTTTCAAGTATCTTAAGGGAACAGCTGATCTGGGATTTTGGTATCCCAGAGAATCAGACTTTAAACTAATAGGTTACTCAGATGCAGATTTTGCAGGTTGCAAAATTGACAGGAAAAGCACAAGTGGAAGCAGCCAATTTCTTGGAGGCAAATTGGTTTCTTGGTTTAGCAAGAAACAAAAGTCAATTTCCACATCAACTGCAGAAGCAGAGTACATTGCTGCAGGAAGCTGTTGTGCACAAATTCTTTGGATGAAGAATCAGTTACTGGATTATGGGTTAACATATTTTAAAACCCCTATTTACTGTGATAATCAAAGTGCTATTTCTATGACAGGTAATCCAGTTCAACACTCAATGACAAAGCACATCAGCATTAGGTACCACTTCATAAGGGAACATGTGGATGAAGGTACAGTGGAATTGCACTTTATTCCCACAGATCAACAACTAGCAGATATCTTCACAAAACCACTGAGTGAAGCTACTTTTAGAAGATTGGTAAATGAACTTGGCATGGTTTCAGGTTCTTTCTCTAAATCTGCTTAGTTTTTGTTCTGATGCATCATATTTTATGATCAGTATTTACAGATATTACTATCCTTGTGTATTTTGTGCTTAATTAAAAATTGCTTAAGTACTAATTATTGTCTGATGTGAATTTCTAAACTCTGATAGTGATATGAATGTTTCTGTGATTATTCAATCCAATGAGGATAAATATGCTAGATGCTGATCTAGTAGTCTTTAATATACTAACAAATCCCATGTTTGAAGTAATTGTTTATGTGGAAATTTGATGACACAAGCAAATTCTGATATTGAGCTTAGTTAAGTTTACTTTGTCTATCTTATTACTAAGTCACAAACTAGAATAATGCTTCTTATCTGTTAAGTTCTGATGTTAGTAAATCTGGTGAATGTACTAAGTGCTGATATGCCTCACTTATCAAAAGAAAAGGAAAAGAAAAAGAAATAAAAATCAGGTACTCCTTTGAGATCTAGAGTAAAAACTGTGGAAGGGAAGACCCAAGTGCATTACTGGTATTGAGTAATATGCATCAGAAAAGCAAAAAAAAATATTTTTCTTGGTAACTTTTCACACTCTATGATTACTGGAGAAATACTCTGATAATAGCATAAATTCTGATAAGCAGTCGTGACTCACTAACACTGAGAAGCCACTGTCAAAATGGAATTTCAAAAGATGCATAAAATGAGCACAAAACAGTTGAGGTGGACTCATCCATGAACTCATTCTAAAGTAGACTTCAGAATCATGACAGATTTTGAGCAAAGTTCTTAGTTATGCCTTATTTCTAAGATGTACTGAAGTAAATCAGACTTTAATCTTTATCTGATATTTAGCTTACTGCACACACATACACTCCATATGAATGATGAAAATTACTGTGGTGATAAATGTTATTTTAGATGAACGTTTAAGTGTCAGTTGCATAAATTCTGAGGACAAGTTCTGATGGAAGTTCTGATGATTATGTTCTGAAGAAACGAAATCAGAATTTATGTGAAGAATTACAGAAATAAGCATTCACTTTTCGAGTTAAGAAATCATGTTCTGATGACTGTTAAGTTCTGATATAAGTCTAAGTTCTGATATTAAATTCTGATTCTTTAATTGACTTATTTGTGATTAAAATCTGAAACAGTCTTATTTAAAATCAGAATATATTTGGGTGAGATATTACCAGTCAACATAATTTGGGTTAGTGGTACACGTCTATGCACAGTAATTTTTACTTGTTTCGTGTGCGCATTAAATCCTGTTTTAAACTTCCAATGGCTGTTTTTATTCTCATCAGTCTAAGGAGACGAGGTAGAATTATTTCTACCTATAACCATTCAATTTTCCTTGCGTCTCTTGACATTCTATTGGCTTTATAAACCAAACACCTCATTCCAGCCAACACATCTCTCATTTTCTCTCAAACTCTCAAACTCATTTCTTTTTCACTCATCACAACCATGGTTCACTTTAACTTAGTTATGAACTATGACACTTTCACTATAAATTTGAGGTGTACTAAATGGTAGCAGGAATGGCATGTCACTGCCATGGCATGTCACTGCCATTCCTGATGATGTCTGGGACTCAGTTCCCCAAGAGATCCTCACATACCTCTTGTTCTTCTACATGGACTACCATCGCCATCTTGAGCGTCTGGAAGAGGAACGGAGAGAAGCTCTCCGACAGCAGGAGCGAATCATTCATCTCGCTGTTCTTTTTGTTGAGAGCAGGAAGAAGAAATAATTTCTGCTATTTGTTTCTCTTCACCGTCAGCTTTGTCTGGCTTCTTAGCTTAGGACTAAAGCTGTTGATATTAGGATTTGTAGCTTGGGACAATCTTGTACTTTTAAGCTTGTAATTTAAATTTCATGAAATGTATTTGTTCAATATATTAATGAAATTTTATATTTATGCAAGATTTTGTCTCTGAGTCGTTTGATATTTTTATAACATTTTAAATCCTGATACTAACCATATTCTGATGACCTTTTTAGCTCTGATACAAATCAAGTTCTGATTCTGACATGGCGGTATTTGTTTACTTGGTTTATTCATGGTCATTCTCTCATTGGTTATAATTTTACAGAATATTGGTAAGGCAGTAATAATTTTAAGTGGGAACAGTTTTAAAATTTAAAATAAAACTGAACAACCTTGATTAATGGGATTACTTGGTAAGTGGAACGGTTTTTCCATCAGATCATCTGCATATACCATCAGATCTTCATCTTCCAGGCCAAAGAGGACAAAGTCTATTCATTAATCTCCACAAAAGAGAAGGAAGATGATTCTCAGAGATGAATCTGATAGTGAAGAGGAAACAGTTGAAGCATGGGTTCTTGCATCAGAACCTGTGATAGTTGGAGCTGAGAATGTTACTTCTCAGAAAGAAACTGCAGCTCAAAGTTCTGATACTTTGAAAAATAAATCTGTAAGTTCTGAAGCTGCTAAAGCAACTCCTTCACTCGTAAGGAGACTAAAGAAAATGAGGGCAGAAAGGTACAAGGCCAAGCCTATATCTGAGGATTCAACTGAAGCCGACGAAGGGGATTAGGAATCTCTGATCTCATCAGAACCTGTGGTAAATGAAGCTCTGCCATTCCCTACTCAAGCTCAGGATACTGTGTCAACACCTCCTGTCTCTCCTATTAAAGCTACAGATGATGCTGAAGAATAAACTACAACTTCTGAAATAGATATTCATAATTTGAATATACCAAATGTTCTTTATCTGGAAGCTCCATCTACAGAAGCTCAGCAATCTCCAACTCATTTTCTAATTTTAAATGCTGAGATACCATCTACACCAACCAAACCAGCTCTGGAGATAAATTTTGATGTTCAGAATTTAAATGAAGTTTTTCCTGAATCTCCAGTTGCTTCACACACTGTTGTGCTGTCAGAACATAATGAGTCTTCCTAAAGTTCTAAAGACTCCAGTTCTCATTCTGGGAGAGGAAGAATTGGTGAAGAAATTTGTTGAACAGGAAGCACCTATTCCTTGGGAGGATACTCACAGAGGTGTGGAGTGGACCAAGAAGTGGAATGACACTGATTTTATTCCAAGTTCTAACGTTTTGACAGAGCATATTGCTAAAGCTGATGAGTTGCTCACGAATGCTGATTTACAGACACAACTCAAGATCACTGCTCTATCTACCAAACATCTTCAAGGTCTACATTCTTCTACTCATGAAAAGGTTGATACACTAAAGGAACATGCTGATAAGCTAGATCTACAGATCAAGCTTGACAAGAACAGATATATCAGACCTACTCTTGAGAAAATTGAAGCCATTAAAAAGATTCAAGAGAAGCAACAAGGCCAAATTGCTGAGGTCCTGGCTAACCAAGTTTCTCAGAAAGCTCAATTGGAAGAAATCCAATCTTTAGTTGAACTTCTTCTTTGTCTTTTACTTCCTGATGATGCCAAAAGGGGGAGAAGGTAGTTAAGTCCAAATGCTCACATACTCAAATACTTAAGAAAAAGGATGATAAAGGTGATGACCAGGGAAACTCTGATAAGAGCAGAGGTCAAGGAAAAGTTCAAGGAAAATCTTCTACACAGAACATGTCAAGTTCTGATGCTATGAATGCTAAAAGTCTGAAGTCAAGTTCTGATAAGCAAAGTCTGATGTCAAGTTCTGATATTTTGATTCAGTCAGGATCTAAAGACTCTCAGAAGTTTTTACAATCTCTGAAGCTAAAAGGGAAGCAGACTACTATTTATTACAAAAATCCTAAAATCCAGACACTTGATGAGGATATAGCTAGAAGATTATTTCAGAAACAAAATTCAGGAATGGATTTGGAAACTCTCAAGGAGGAAGAAGCTAGATTTGTAGCTGAGAAGACAAATCTTAAGTCTAAAGCTTCTGATGCAAAGAAACCTCAAAGGCCTAAGGAAAAAGGCATTGTGATCAAGGAAAAGTCAAATTCTGAGACTTCAAAGTCCAAGACTAGATCACAAACTGAGATTGATCCTAAGTCAAAAGGAAAAGAAAAGGTTAGTGAACCTTTACAGATTGAGAAAAAGATAAGTTCTTCCATTCCAGTTGTTAGTCCCTTAACAATGCAACAAGAATTACAGAAGGGGGGTTGAATGGAATTCTTGAAACTTTTTCACAAATAAAATTGTTCTAACTTAAATATATATATTAGTGTGAATTGATTTGCAAAGTGCAGAATAATAACTTGAAATGAATCATAACACAAGTAATTAAAAACACAAGCCTTTAAAAACTTTCTGGTGGATTTGAATGTATCCACCAGAGATATAAAATATATCAAGAGAACTCTATGTAGCAATTAGCTCACAGCTGCTTATAAATTGACAACAACTAAGATTGTAGAGAAATGCTAAGAATGCAGCTTACAAATGTTTCTCTCTTGGTTGCTTAGTTAGTTATTCTATTTGCTACTTCTTGGTTTATATATTACCAAGATTACAAAGTAATAAGACAAGATAATAAAACAAAAAGTCTAATGCTGTGCTACTTCATTACTCTATTCCAGCATCTTTGAATATCTTCATAATAGCATGGAAATGGCAATGCTTCTTTGTTCTCTAAAACCCAGTTGAATAGGCTTCCACATTCTATTTGCATACACTCGAGGCATGTGACTGTGTTGTCACTGTCAACAGATGTTTGAATTCTTTATCCGTTGGGTTCATGATCATCCGTCGAGTTCATGATCATCCGTCGGGTTGTCTTGTTGATCATCTGTCGAATGGCATTGTTGTTTATCCGGTGGGTAGCAATCTGGCACTTGATTTTATTTCATTTATACAGAATTACAAGACATCATCTATGTACAATTAATCAACCTATTCTGCATATCTAGTTAAAGTCAATATGACTTGAGTACTACTTACAGAATTTAAACAATGTGTATGCAGAAATGTGCTACAGACTTATTGTTACATAAGCTACTCACTCGATGGATAATAAATCATCATCCGTCGGGACTATGTTGAGTTATCCATCGGGACTATAATCCTTATCCGTCGAGTGCTATATTTTTCACTAAGTAAAATCTACCAAGGTATTTTGTTAATGAAATCATCAAGCACACAACATATACACAACAATCTCCCCCAATTTATGTCTACAGGAATTGTAGCCATAAATTAAGAGAAACTTGATGATAACAAAACACCCTAAAAATACAACTTTGAAAGTAAGTAGATAAAACTATAAAGTGCTTCATTTAACAAAATGTACAAAGTTTAGCTCACAGTCATTTTCAAGGTGCTCCTCTAGCCTGAGCAGATTTATCTAGTTCCTTGAAGGTCTGGATCTCTTTCCAAGCTTTCTGTTGTTTTCTTCTATCTGATTTTGGAGCTGTCTGTGGAATTCCAGTTCATCAGATTCTGAGAGATTTAGCTTTTCTTGCATCTCCAAGAGAGTCTCATTGCTAGAGATGCTCAATTGGTCTTCTAATCTGAAAAATCTTCTAACTCCTTTATCATCCATGAATTCCATCAGCCACTAGGGCCTTAGATGCACTCTTCTCCCTGTGTAAGGAATAATTAGAGTCTTTGGGAGTGCATCTTTAGTTCTAATACTCCTCCATTCTTCAATCTTCTTTAGAACTAGTCTTCTTGCAGTTAAATTGAACCCAAAGTTCTTCTTGAAAGATGAATAAACCTTTATCAGTACAACTTGGCTTTCTTGAAGGATCCTGTGAAGTGGCCATTGAATCTTCTTTCCTCCCTTGTACTTGAAAACTAACCTTTCAGGTAGATTTCTGTATGCATCAATCCCTCTCACTTCTTCTAGTTCATCTAGATAGATATTTAGATCAGAGAATTCCTTGATGTCACATAAGTACATGTAATCTCCCTTGTTGACTTTAGATTGAGCTTTGACTAGAGATTTGGATTTGAGAGGAGACAACTTCACTTTCTTGACTGCTCTTGACTTTGTTCTCTTTGGCTTGTTCAGGATTGGCAGATTGAAGTCAGGAATTGGTAGGCTCTCCCAGTCTATTGGTTCATCCTTAGGCACAATAGGTTCACCATGAATGTTCCTGTAAGGATCCACCACCTTGATGTCTTCAAATACCACAGAGGGTTTTGATGCTTGAGTTGTAGTTGGAGTGGATTCCTTGGGAAACTGATCCTCCAATTCCTTACCAACAAAGTCCAATTTCCTTTTGGTTCTTTTGGCCAATTCCTTGTATCTTTGAGATTTCTTTTGTTGTGATTCAACTTGTTTCTTTGGATCTTGAGATTCAGTGATTTCAAATGGCTGAGCAGGAATCTGTTGTGTTGGTTTCACAGCTTGTAGCTTGGCCAAGATAGCAGCTTGCTCTTTCTTTTGTTTAGCCTTTTTAGCATCTAGAATATCTTGCTTCTTTTCCTGCTTTAATCTTGCCTTTTCTTATCTCTTTGCTTGAGCAAATTGAGGATGTACAGCCACCACACAAATTTATTTCCCATTCCTGAAAACTTTAGCAATCCTCCTTTTTAAAGCTGAATCAGCTGGATCCTTGTAGAAAGCAATTGACCTTGATAACAGTTTCTTCTCATCAGGCTTAGGTGTCTCATACATTGTATCCAAAGGGTTCTTTAATGATGATTTTGGATAGTTTACCCTTGGCTTCAGAATTATTTCAGCCTTTGGAGATTTGATGCAGGATGGCTGTCCCCTTTCCAGATAGTTCATGCTCATTTCATTCACAGAGATTTGTCTGACTTGAGAGTGATGAATGGCTGACTTTTCTGGCTTCTTTACCAGCCCAAACTTCTTTTTTATTTCCTCATCAATCTTCTCCCAGTTGATTGGTTTCAGCTGCTCCTTTTCAGCTGCTCTTAAATTGGCTGCTGCTTCATTGATCAGATCAATATTGTCTGTAACTGGTGGCTTGGTGAAAGTAATTGTAGGCACAATTATTTTACTGATTTGAATTTGAAGCCTCTCCCCCTCACTTGGTCCTTTCTCCCCCTTTTTGTTATCATCAAGTTGAGTAGAGGAGGAGGTTTGTACAGCCACCAGTTTCTGAAGCAAGTCTGTTTGTTAAGCTTGATGAAGATGAATGGCTGTTAGAGATGCTTCCATAGCTGACATTCTTGTATCTAAGGCATCTATCTTTGTGGCAAGATCAGAATTTTTCCTGAGTTGTCTCTTGATATCAAGCATTGTAGCTTCTGGAAGCTTAGAGTCCATCTTGTCAGAAATAGTCTTTTTCATCTCATCAATATCACCCTTGATGGTGTTGACATCTCTAGCATGTTGGAAGCCTTGAATCTGTTGTAGTTGCAGAGAAGCAAGATGTGCTTGAAGGAGCTTCTTGGTGTTGGCATTTGTAGTAGTTTGAAGAGCAAAATTTGTCTGATTGATGAGTTGGATTAGGGTTGTCTTGAAGTAGTGTTCATCACAATGTTTTGAAAATGCCCATGATGGCATGCCTGATCTTGAACTGGAACCTACTTCTCCCCCTATGTCCAATGGCTCCTCTTCACTATCTCCACCTTCATCTCCAAAGAATTCTGCTGAACCACCAGTCTCATAATCAATATCACCAGCTGTAGAGGGCAAAGCTGTGATGGCATCCTTAGCTCTTAGCATTGACTGAGTGGTATGCACCAAATTGAGCATCCTTTCTGCATTGTCATTGCCCTGTTCAGCTAGAAGTTGATAAGATGGAACAGGGTGAGTAAATGCCTCGGCATCAAGGGAGGTGGAATCTATAACAACTTGAGGTTACTGAGACAGTCCCTCCCTGTCTGCATCCTGGATATTCATTGACTCACTAGCAATGACATCCATCCTTATAGCTCCTGTACCTGCATTTCTCTCTTTTTCTCTCTTTTGTTGCATCAGGGTCTCACCCTGGCTTCCCACCCTCACACCCTCACCTTCACCATCTAAGGCGGGACTCCTCTCACTCTCTTTTGCCAATCCTGAAGAAATGGATTGCATATTTTCACTCTTTTGCTCTTCTTTTTCCTGGGAGCAACCCAGACTCTCACTCATAACACTCTTTTCTCTTAATCCTAAGAGTGACTGTACAACCACTAAGTCTTCTGCATTAGAGATTATAGATGAAATTGGAAGTTATGCAGAGACACCCGACGGATGAGGAATATCCATCGGGTTAGCAGTTTGACTATCCGACGGATAAATGCTGTTAAGCTTATCCATCGGGATACAATCACTACTCGACGGATGAGCAATATCCATCGAGAGAGTAAAAATGAATGAACTTGAAATTGAAACTATTGTGGACTCTGTGCTGATTGATGAGATTTTGAGCACATATGTTTCAACAATTCCTAAAAGAATTGGCAAGTGAGCCAACAAATCATCCAAAAGATAATGCTCACTTGTGATAGATTTTGGCTTCCCTACCAAAGTTTGTTAGGAATATATGTATTACTTTGATGATAAGTTAAACAAAACATTTAAGTAGAAATCTAGTGTTTGTAGCCTCAACGGATAAGACCACCTTAGCTATCCGTTGATGGAGTAGCTTTACTTAGAAATAAGTTTAGTATTGTAGCACTTTTCAGTCTCTGTATTTAAGTTATAATTCTTAGAAGTTTTGGGAAATTATAAGTCATGTTGACTACTAGTGGATATGCAAATAGGAGGGCTAATTGTAAATATTTCATGCCTTGTAATTTTGTATAAATGAAGTAGTATCAACTGATAGATTAAAGGCCTTTAACGGATGAGAAACAAAGCTTCAACGGATGTCTCTAAAGCTTCAACGGATAACATCCATCAATGGATGAGTGCATCAACGGATAAAGCTTCAACTATTAAAGCATCAACGGATGTCACTAAAGTATCAACGGATAAAGTCATCAACGGATGAAAGCTTCAACGGATGCTCAGTTCCATAGCAGTTGATAGTGACAATTCATAAGCTGACAGAGGCACATGGGTTGACAGAGACAATTGGAATGTGGTAGCCTCTTGGAGAAATCAAGAAAAAGCAGCATTTCGATTCTGGTGCAAACAAGGAAGTATTCAAAGATTCACAGATTATCTTAGATTGCATTGGATAGAGAAATGAAGAAGAAAATGTGAAGAACTATTTTATAATTGTATTTTATCTTTGTCTTCACTTGTGAACTTGGTGATATATAAACCAAGTTGCAGCTAGTAATTAGGTGTGAATTTTCCAGAGCTGTTTAGAAAAACATAGAGAGAAAATCATCTAGTTTGTACTAGGAAGCAGCTGTGAACAATTCTTTGTATCACAGATTTTCTGAAATACACATCTCTGGTGGAACAACAAATCCACCAGAAAAGTTTTTAAAGCCTTTGTGTTCTTTTCATTTGTGTCTTGAATATACATCTGTCTGCACCTGCTCAAAGCAATTCACAGACATCTGTTCATCATACACTTAGCTTTTGAAACTGCTCAAAACTTGAAAAAGTTTTGAGATCTACATTTAACCCCCCTTCTGTAAATCTCATTGTTAGTTCCTTGGGAATAACAATTGGTATCAGAGCGAGCTCTTGACATACAAAGAGTTTAAAGATCTATTCTACTAAGATCATGAGTAAGAAGGATATTGGAGTGAAGATTCCAATCCTGGAAAGAGATAATTATCATCACTGGAAAGTGAAGATGCATCTACATCTTCTCTCTCAAGATGAAAGCTACATAAACTGCACTGAGAATGGTCCTCACATCCCTCACAAAGTGGCCACAGCTGCCACTGCCACAGTTGTTGTTGGAGTCTATTCCCAAGCCAAAAGCAAAATGGACTGATGAAGATATTGAAGAGGTTCACAAGGACAAGAAGGCCATGAACATTCTGTTTAATGGCCTATATAAAGATATGTTTGAAAATGTCATTAACAACCAAACTGCTAAGGAAATTTGGGATACTGTACAACTTATCTGTTGAATGGATTAAAGCTATATGGCAGAGTGTACCAAGTCAAGGATTCCAACTTAAAATTTCTGAGGTCTCTACCAAAGGAATGGAAGCCTATGACTGTTTCACTAAGGAATTCTCAAGATTATAAGGACTTCACACTTGAAAGATTATATGGAATTTTGAAGACCTATGAACTTGAGATGGAGCAAGATGAGCTGTTGGAGAAGGGAAAGGGAAAAGGTGGATCAATTGCACTTGTAGCTGAACATGAGAGAACTGAAGCCAGGAATGAAGAAAAGACAATGCCAAGTCTCAAAATTGGCACAAGCAAATCAGAATCAAGCAAGAGAAAGGAGCAAGCAGCTGAGGTTGAAGACAATTCCAGTCAAGATGACTCTGATGATGTTGATGAACATCTGGCTTTTCTGTCCAGAAGGTTTGCAAAGATAAAATTCAAGAAAAACACTAGAGCCACTAAGCCAAACAAGAACATGGTGGACAAATCTAAGTTCAAGTGTTATAACTGTGGCACAAGTGGACACTTTGCATGTGAGTGCAGAAAGCCAACTTCTGAAAAGAAGAAATTTGAGCAAGTGGATTATAAAAAGAAATATTTCAAATTGCTCAAACAAAAGGAAAGGGCTTTTCTGACTCAGGAAAATGACTGGGTAGCTGATGGAGCCAATGAAGATGATGATATGGAGTATGTCAACTTAGCCCTGATGGCTAATTCTGCTGAAAATGAAACTAGTTCATCAAGCAACCAGGTAATCACTACTGACCTCTCTCAGCTTTCTAAAAATGAATGCAATGAAGCTATAAATGATATGTCTAATGAATTATATCATTTACGTGTTTCCCTTAAATCACTGGCTAAAGAGAACACGATAATTAAAGAGAATAATCTATTTTTAAGTGATAGGAATGCTGTATTAGAGGGTAAGGTAATTGAGCTTGAAAAGATTAAAATCAAATGCTTATCTGTTGAGAGTGAACTAGAAGAGTCTGTTAAGAATGTAGAAGTTCTTTCTAAACAACTAGAACGTGAGCAAGAGGTAATCAAGGCTTGGAAAACATCTAGGGATGCTAGTGCTCAAATTGTCAAGGTTCAAGGAATTGAATCGCTCTGTGAGAATGCCTGGAAGAAAAACAAAAAGGAAATGGAATTAATTGATGGACTGTCAACGGATGTGGAATCAACGGATGATGAGAGTCATCCGTTGAAGGAAGAAAAGGAGCATCCGTTGAAGGCTTTTCAATTGAAACAGGAAAATGATTCTAAAAGGGATAATCTGAAAAATCTCAGTAAGAAGTTTGGTTCAACTTCCAAGAACTTTGTCAAAGAAGAAGCTAGCACATCCAAAGATGCCAGTTAGGTGAATATAGGACACATGACTTTTGATCAGTTGAAAAATAGGCTTAAGTTGGTTGAGGATAAAAAGGAAACTAAAAGAAAATCTAATAGAAATGGGAAGGTAGGGATTAACAAACACAACAACTACACACCTGATAAGTATGCTCCTAGAAAAAGTTGTGTGCATTATAGTAGTGTTAATCATTTATCTGCTAACTGCAAATCTGTTAAGAATGCTTCCATGCCTTTTACTCCTTCCATGCCTAACAGGTCTATGTCACCACTGCATGCTATGCCTATTATGTCTCAACAGAATCCACATGCACATTTTGCAAACATGCCATATGTTAATAATCCTTATTTTGCTGCATTTAGTATGCCTCAAATGCCATACAACATGCCTATGTGGAATAATATATTTGCACAATCTATGCCTTATCAAATTCAAGCAAATGTGCTAAATGATTCTGTGACTAACCCTACACTTCAACCAACTACATTTGAGACCAAGGTTGACTCAAAGTTATCTAAGTCAAAAGGTGCAGGAAGTATGAAGTCTAGGAAAAAGACTAACAAGGCAGGACCCAAGGAAACTTGGGTACCAAAATCAACTTGATTTGATTTTGTTGTGTGCAGGGAAAAAGAAGGAATCTATGGTACTTGGACAGTGGTTGTTCAAGGCACATGACAGGAGATTTCACCCTGCTCACAGAGTTCAAGGAGAGAGCTGGCCCTAGCATAACCTTTGGAGATGACAACAAAGGGTTCACTATGGGATATGGCTTAATTTTAAAGGAAAATGTCATCATTGATGAAGTTGCATTAGTTGATGGTCTCAAACACAATCTATTGAGCATCAGTCAACTATATGACAGAGGGTACTCTTTCCTTCAATCCTGAAGCCTGTGTTGTTACTAGTAAGAAGGACAATAAAGTGGTTCTAGCTGGAGTTAGAAAATGGAATGTGTACTTGGCTGACTTCAACTCTACAGATGCAGAATCAATTACTTGTCTTTTCAGCAAAGCAAGTCAAGATGAAAGTTGGCTATGGCACAAGAAGCTATCCCATTTGAATTTCAAGACAATGAATGATCTAGTCAAAAAGGACTTAGTTAGAGGAATGTCTCTAGTGGAATTCTCAAGGGATGGATTGTGTGATGCTTGTCAGAAAGGAAAGCAAAAGAGAGCATCATTCAATAAGAAGCTTGAATCAGTAATTGATGAACCATTACAACTGCTACACATGGATCTTTTTGGACCAGTCAATGTATTGTCAATTTCAAGGAAAAGATATTGCCTAGTGATTTTAGATGATTTCTCAAAGTTTTCATGGACCTATTTTCTTGGATCAAAGGATGAAGCTAGTGAAATCACTATCAATCATATCAAGCAAGTCAACAACCATCCAGATTTCAAAGTAAGGAATATCAGGAGTGACAATGGAACTGAGTTCAGGAATTCTACCATGAGGTTGTTCTGTGAAGAAAATGAATTCATGCATGAGTTCTCAGCTCCAAGGACTCCACAACAAAATGGTGCGGTGGAAAGGAATAATAGAGCACTAATTGAAGCTGCAAGAACAATGCTTGAAGAGTCAAAACTCCCAACATATTTTTGGGCTGAGGCTGTTAACTGTGCATGTTACACTCAGAATATTTCTCTAATCAGTCAGGAAAAAAGCATGACTCCCTATCAATTGTTCAAGAGAAGAAAACAAACCTTAAACTTCCTTCTTGTCTTTGGTTGCAAATGCTACATTCTAAGGAACCAACCTGATCACAAAGGCAAGTTTGATGCAAAGGCTGATGAAGGGATATTTGTTGGTTATTCTACTGGAAAATCATATAGGGTCTACAATCTAAGAACAAACATTGTTATGGAATTTGTGCATATTGTGTTTGATGATAAAAAGATTGATGGACTAACAGATGAGGGACACCATGAAGGACTCAAATTTGACAACATTGAGATATATTGTGATGATAGTGAAGATGAGAATGATGAAGAAGACACTTCAAAAAGGATTCAAAATTTGCCTTTGGATAATGCACAAAATGCTGCATCAGTTGAAAGTCATAACTCAGCATCCATTGACAAAAGTAATGCAGCATCCGTTGAAAGACAAAGTGCATCATCTGTTGAAGTACATAATGGTGCATCCATTGATCATAGTTCATCAACGGATAATCAATTTACATCATCAGTTGATAGAACTCCCAGTTCCTTGCAAAGGACCAATAACTCAGGGGGAGTTTCAACCAATCACCACTCTATCTCACATCATGAAAATACTGAGGCCACCTCATCTAGAGCTAATCTACCACCTCAAAGGAAATGGACCAAGAATCATCCATTTGAACTAATCATTGGTGATGCAACATCTAAGGTTCAAACTAGAAGGGCTACTCAAGATGAATGTCTATACAGTAGTTTCCTATCACAAGAGGAACCTAAGAGAGTGGAAGAAGCTCTATTGGATCCAAATTGGATTTTAGCTATGCAAGAGGAGCTAAATCAATTTGAGAGGAATAAAGTATGGAAGTTGGTACCCAAGCCAAAGAACAAGAGTTCTATTGACACAAAATGGGTATTCAGAAACAAGATGGATGAAAATGGCATTGTCATAAGGAATAAAGCTAGATTGGTTGCCAAGGGCTACTCTCAACAAGAGGGAATATATTTTGATGAGACATTTGCTCCTGTTGCAAGACTTGAAGCCATCAGAATTTTTCTAGCCTATGCAGCCCATGCCAATTTCAAAGTCTATCAAATGGATGTCAAGAGTGCATTTCTGAATGGAGAATTGGAGGAAGAAGTATATGTGAGCCAACCTCCAGGGTTTGAAGATCCAAATTTTCCAGACCATGTGTATTATCTGTTGAAAGCATTATATGGACTAAAGCAAGCACCTAGAGCCTGGTATGAGACTTTGTCAAAATTTCTCCTAGATAATTACTTCACAAGAGGTACTGTTGAAAAAACTCTTTTCTTTAGAAATGTTAATGGCTCTACAATACTTGTTCAAATTTATGTAGATGATATTATATTTGTTTCTACAGATGATAAACTTTGTAAAAAGTTTGCTAAGTTAATGCAAAGTAAATATGAAATGAGCAAGATGGGAGAGCTAACTTATTTTCTTGGTTTACAAGTTAAACAAGTTAGCGGTGGAATTTTCATTAGTCAAACTAAATATATTTATGATCTTTTAAAGAAGTTTGACTTAATGGAATGTTCATCTGCAAAAACTCCCATGACCACTGCCACTAAAGCTTGAATTAAACAAGGCTGAAAAGTCTTTGAACATTACAAGCTATAGAGGCATGGTTGGCTGACTTATATATTTAACTGCTAGTAGACCTGATATAATGTTTTCTACATGTCTTTGTGCTAGATTTCAAGCTGATCCTAGAGAATCTCACTTAGTTGTTATTAAAAGAATTTTCAGATATCTCAAAGGGACTCCAAATCTAGGAATTTGGTACCTAGAGAGTCTGGTTTTGATCTAATTGGCTACTCAGATGCAGATTATACAGGTTGCAAAATAGACTGGAAAAGTACAACTGGCACCTGTCAATTTCTAGGGAATAAGCTTATGTCATGGTTCAGTAAGAAGCAAAATTCTGTTTCTACATCAACAGCTGAGGCTGAGTACATTGCTGCTGGTAGTTGTTGTGCACATATATTATGCATGAGGAATCAACTATTTGACTATGGGCTAAATGTTGACAAAATTCCAATATTCTGTGATAACACAAGTGCCATTGCTATTACTGAAAATCCAGTGTAGCATTCAAGAACCAAGCACATTGACATCAAGTACCACTTCATAAGGGAACATGTGATGAATGGTACAGTGGAACTTCATTTTGTTCCAAGTGAAAAACAAATTGTAGACATATTTACCAAGCCACTTGATGAATCAACATTCACTAGATTAATAAGTGTTCTAGGTATGCTTAATTATTCCTAAATTCATGTCCTTATTGTAATTTGTTTTGTAACCTGAAATGAATTTGTTGCAAGAACAAAGTTGACTTTAAGTAAAGTTTATTCTATCAATGGATATTCCCTATCCGTTGAAAGTCAAAATTGTTCTATCAACGGATGTCCATTATCCGTTGAAAGACAAATACATTTCTGTTAATTTTATACTTCAACGGATAAAACTGTGTTAATCTTCAATGGATAACTGTTTACCTCATCCGTTGAAGTGTCACATCAGTCATTTTGAGTGAGTCACAATCATTGATTCTATTTTCTTAACCGTTGATACATATATATATACAGTTGTATGTATTTATATTAAAGGCAGTTTTTAGAATACATACAGTTTTTCTTTTATTCTCAAACGGCTGTAATTCACTTAAAAATATTGTTTAATCATCCTTTTTATGTTTTAATTTGAGAAAGTATAAAAGCCCCTTTGAATTCTTATTTTCACTTTACGCTTTCTTGCATTGTTCTAAAGTTTTTACTCTCTTTCTCTCCCAAAACTCTTAAGTTTTCTCTGCAACTTCTACCCACAACAATGGCACCAGTAGTAAAGATAATGTCCCAATCTGGGGTTTATCTATGAGAAAAACAATTTCGTAGCTTTGGTGGAAAAGAATGAAGCCCCCTCAGATTATCACAAGATGATGAACTTTATAAAAAATTGCAAATTGAGCTATGCAATGCTGGAAGCCCCAATGATTTACTGTGAGGTAGTTGAGGAGATTTGGACAACTGCTGAGTTCAACCCCACTGATATGACCATCTCATTCTCTCTCAAAGGTAAGGTTTACTGTATTAACTATGATGATATATAGTCCTGTTTTAAATTACCTGAAAACAATGCCATGACACCACACACTGATAATGCTGTATCTAGCATGTTAGATTCCATAGGCTATTCCCTTGATTCTACTAGTTTAGGCAGTATTAAGAGAAAAGACCTTAGGAAATAATGGAGTTTTCTCAGTGATGCCTTTATCAAGGTTTTCTCTGGGAAAATTAGTAATTTTAATGCAATAACTTCATCTCTTGTTAATATGCTTTATATGCTGGTTTCTGATAGGTACTACAATTTTAGCAACTATGTTATGCTAGAATTGGGTACTAGGTTAGGTAACAAGGAGAATAGACTTCATAACATGTACTATGCTAGATTCTTTATGTTATTGGCTAACCATGTTGCTGAAGGTTTGGTCATAAATAATGAGAGTAAAAATGCTGGGCACAAGAGAAGAGGGTCCTTGCAGACCTTTTAAGGATTAACCTCAACAGTAAGGTGACATTGGTATACTTACCAATCATGGATGCACCTCTGGTAAGTGAGGTGAATACTTCTTCAACTCCTACTACTTCCAACCCCATCATTTCTTTGCCTTCAAGTGTGTCCATGGAATCTGTGTTAATGCCCCAACATGTTCCTACCAAGGCCACCAAACCTAAAGTTTCAAAATCCAAGTCAAAGAAAGCCACCTATGTTGTCTCTCAAAAGACAACAGTTGTAACACCTATCATAAATCTCGAGGGGAGTGAACAGGGTGTTAGTGGTGAGGGGAGGGGTGAACATCAAGAAAACCCCCAGAATAAGGTAGGAGAGGTGAGTGGTGCCCAAGCTAGCCAAGCCACAGTTTCTCAAAAGACTGTGGTGGTTGAAAATGATTCAAACTTATTCCTAGTTGCATCCTCCCAAAAGGGTGCAGCTATCGAAAATAATCCCCAACCTGGGACACAGAACAAAAGAGGGAGGGACACTGAAGCCACACACTCACCTGTAAAAGCCTTCACAAGAAGAAAGAAGGTGAAAACCCTAGTTTCAACACAGGGTGCACACACTGCACAGATACAACCACCTCTATCTATGCCTTCACAAATTCAGCTTGATGTGACTCCAACAAATGTGGAGTCACAGCCCCATTCTCTCAAAATTGAAACACACCAACCACCAAATTCTCCATCACCATCTCTGGATGTGGACATGATTTTCACATCAATTCCTGATTCTCCCTCTTTACAACTCAGGGAGGAGCCCCACTCAAATACTGGTGATCATCATCTTTTAGATGATTTGTTGGATCATCAGCCAATTCTTTCAGACTTAGTTGAAGAATCTGTGTCACCTAAATTAAAATTAATCCACACAGATTCAACATTTATGTCACTTTCAATTTCTACTTCTTTTCCTTCTTCAATGGATATCCCTCATCCGTTGACAAGTGGTTGTTCTTCAACGGATAAGCTTAACAACAATTATCCGTTGATACCATCAGTTTCAACTTCAACGGATATTCCTTATCCGTTGATAGTCTCTACACAAACAACTGAATTAACTCCAAGTGTAGAAGACATGGTTACTGTACAATCACTTCTAGGGTTGAGGGAAGGAAGTGAAAACTTAAGTGAGAGGCATGGTTGCTCCCAGGCAAAAGGAGAGCTTGAGAGTCTAAATATGCATGCTATTTCTTCCAGCATGGCAAAAGAAAGTGAGAGGAGTACCACCTTAATAGGTGAAGGTGAGGGTGTGAGGAGTGTGAGCCAGGGGGAGCCCCTGATGCAAGATAAGAGAGAAATTGAGAGAAAAGCAGGTACAGGAGGTATAAGGGTAGATCCAGCAATTGCTAGTGAGTCAATGATTGTGGCTACTCAGGGTAATGAGGAGGCAGAAAAGACTTTAAACCTAGCACATACTTCAGAATCTCTACAAAGGGATAAAGTTGCTGTCAATGTGATGCCTTCTACAGCTGGTGTGCCATCTGAGGAATTTGGAGTAAATTTTAATGATGATGACTCCGATTATTTTGATGGAAGCATGAACTTAGGGGGGGATGAAGGCCCAAGTTCTATTCCAGAGTTACCTGAATTGGCATTGACAAAGGAGTCTACACCAGGGCATTTCAATGTATCCCTAGTCAAACAAGTCATGGCTATCCAAAACGCAATTCAGGAAACTTCAAATGCTGGTACCAAGGCTATTCTTCAATCCCACTTAGATTCTCTACATCTCATGAAGCTACAACAATTAAGACAGAATCTAAGTGTGGATGAACTCAAGAAGGATATAGCTGACTTGAAGTCCTACAATACTGAGAAGCAGGATTCAATCATGCCCTTTGGTACCATGCAGGAACTGATACTGAGACTGAAAAGAGAATCAGATGCTGAAAAGAAGATGGCCAAATTGGAGGAAAGAGTTCAAGTTATTGAAAACTCTATGGTCACCATTCTTCACAATGAACAGTCTCAGACTAGTCTTCTAATGCAACTGGCTAAAGCACAGGGCTTGATCCCTCTCCTTGATGATAACAAAAAGGGGAGAATAAAGGGGAAGGGGAAGGGGAGCCATCTACACATATACAAATATCAAAAGTGCTAGTTCCATCCATCACTACTTCTCTAACACTTCAAATCAAAAGAAAGCTTGATGGAATTGATCTAATCCAGCTAGCAGCAGCTTAGATGAAGGTGAAAGAGCAAAGGAGAAGAATTGATGAAGGGATGCAACAAGTGTTTGGCTCTACAACTACAAAATCCTTATCTGTGAAACATAACACAAAAGGTGAGCCAATCATTATGGAGCACAAGCCAGTAAGGAGGAATAAGGTTGGAGAAACTTCCTTCAGGAACCTGAAGCCCATGGTACTCAAGCCAACCACTAGATTCAACAAGGACTCTACAAAGAATCCTCTAAGCTTTTCTCAACTAAAAGAAATGGATTTTCCTCTTCTAAAGCCTGATGAAGACAAAGTTTTGGTTGGTAACATCATAAAGCACAAAGAGACCAAGGATGTAGTGGAAAGAATGAATATGGCTATCATCTATAGAGAGGGAAAGAGTATCTGTGTGATGCAAGGACATCCCAAATTCTTAATAGCCAAGAGGGAAGAAACCATGAGGTTAAAGGAAGAAGCTAAAAAGCTGAAGGCTGACAAAAGAGCACAAGCAAAGCTTGAAAAACAGCTAAAGTCAAGTCAAATTGAAGAAAAGAAGAAGATTAAAGACAAGAGTGAAGAAGACAAGACTGAAAGCATAAATATGGATATGGGGAATATGGTTGGTGAGAGTGTGAAGGAAAGATGTGAGGAAAGAAAGGAAAGGCAGAAAGGGAACAGAAAGAAGGTCAAGGAAAAAAGGAAGAGTGGAGATGACACTGAGGAAACCCAATCAAAATCTAAACCACTACCTTCTATTCCTGAACCTGTTGTGGCTGATCCCAGTATAAATATCCATGGTGAAGCAATCATCCCTAAAGAGGAACCTATTGATTGGGACACCATCAAATTGCCTACCTTCTTAACTACTTCTCCACCACCAAAGAAACTGAAAAGAAAATCCAAATCAACACCCCCTCTAACCTCAAGTAAATTCACTCAGAAACATAAACCTAAGCCTAAACCACAAGCCTTAAAGGATGATTATGTTCACATTTGTGACATAGAAGAATATACAGATATAGAACTCTTCCTGGATGAGCTGGAGGAAGTAAGGGGAATAAATGCCTATAGACAGCTACCAGAAAGGCTAGTGTTCAAGTATAAAGGGAGTGTGGAAAGGACTTGGACTCTTCAAAGAATTCTAAGTAAGGGCTATTCTACCTTGATTAGAGTCTACTCATCTATCAAAAGGGATACTGGCTTTACCAGGATTGCCAAAACTGAGATTCTCAACAAGATTGCCAGCATAAGGAAGAATTGGTGGGAGTCAAATTCCTTGCCTAGAACATTACTCATCCCTGATCATGGAATTACAATTCATAAATCACCTCATTGGTTGATGGAGTTTAGAGACAATAAAGGAGTAAGAAGATTTTTCAGACTTGAAGACCAGCTTAAAATTTCCAGTAATGAAACTCTCAAGGACATGCAATCTAAGTTGGATATCAGTGAAGAAGATGAAGCTGAATTCTACAGACAACTTCAACTTCAAGTAGAGGAAAATGACAGGAGGCTAGGGAAGAAAATAAGGGAACAAAGGAAAAGAAAATAATTTGCTCAGTCTAAAGGAGCACCCTTGGAAACAATGTAAATCTTTAATTCTATCTCAGTACATACACTTTTGCAGCACTTTTGAATTTCTACTTGGTTTCAACTCATATATTTGTTAAGTGTTTTGTTATCATCAAGTTAACCCTGAATTTATGCCTACAATTCTAGTAGACATAAATAGGGGGAGATTGTTAGGAATATATGTATTATTTTGATGATAAGTTAAACAAAACACTTAAGTAGAAATCTAGTGTTTGTAGCTTCAACGGATAAGACCACCTTGGCTATCCATTGATGGAGTAGCTTTACTTAGAAATAAGTTTAGTATTGTAGCACATTTCAGTCTCTGTATTTAAGTTATAATTCTTAGAAGTTGTGGGAAATTATAAGTCATGTTGACTACTAGTGGATATGCAAATAGGAGGGCTAATTGTAAATATTTCATGCCATGTAATTTTGTATAAATGAAGTAGTATCAACTGATAGATTAAAGGCCTTCAACGGATGAGAAACAAAGCTTCAACGGATGTCTCTAAAGCTTCAACGAATAACATCCATCAACGGATGAGTGCATCAACGGATAAAGCTTCAACTGTTAAAGCATCAACGGATGTCACTAAAGCATTAACGGATAAATCCATCAATGGATGAAAGCTTCAACGGATGCTCAGTTCCATAGCAGTTGATAGTGATAATTCATAAGCTGACAGAGGCACATAGGTTGACAGAGACAATTGGAATGTGGTAGCCTCTTGGAGGAATCAAGAAAAAACAGCATTTCCATTCTGGTGCAAACAAGGAAGTATTCAAAGATTCACAGATTATCTTAGATTACACTGGATAGAGAAATGAAGAAGAAACATGTGAAGAACTATTTTATAATTGTATTTTATCTTTGTCTTCACTTGTAAACTTGGTGATATATAAACCAAGTTGTAGCTAGTAATTAGGTGTGAATTTTCCAGAGCTGTTTAGAAAAACATAGAGAGAAAATCATCTAGTTTGTACTAGGAAGCAGCTGTGAACAATTCTTTGTATCACAGATTTTCTGAAATACACATCTCTCATGGAACAACAAATCCACCAGAAAAGTTTTTAAAGCCTTTGTGTTCTTTACATTTGTGTCTTGAATATACATCTGTCTGCACCTGCTCAAAGCAATTCACACACATCTGTTCATCATACACTTAGCTTTTGAAACTGCTCAAAACTTGAAAAAGTTTTGAGATTTACATTCAACCCCCCTTCTATAAATGTCATTGTTAGTTTCTTGGGAATAACAAAGTTAAAGAAGGGGAATCAGGAATTGATGTGTTGATCATGTCCATATCCAGAGAGTTGGTGGGAGAATTTGGTGTTTGAGTTGCTTCTATAACTAATGATTTTGGCTATGACTCCACATTTATTGGAGCCACATCAAGCTGAATTTGTGAAGGTGCAGTGACTGTGTCTTTAGCACCAGTTTGCACAGTATGTGAACCCTGTGCATCCCCAAAGGTTTTGGATTTCTTCTTTCTGGAATAAGTTTGGGGTGAGCTAGTGTCCCTTACCCTTTTGGCCTGTGCTCTTGGCTGTTGTCAGAAGATAGTAGACATATTCTGGAAAATTTGGATCTTCAAAACCAGGAGGCTGACTAACATAGACTTCCTCCTCCAAGTCTCCATTTAGAAAGGCACTTTTGACATCCATTTGATAGACCTTGAAATTGGCATGGGCTGCATAGGCTAAGAAGATTCTGATGGCTTCAAGTTTTGCAACAGGAGCAAATGCTTCATCAAAATCTATTCCTTCTTGTTGACAATAGCCCTTAACAACCAATCTAGCTTTGTTCCTGACTACTATGCCATTTTCATCCATCTTGTTTCTGAATACCCATTTTGTGTCAATTGGATTCTTTCCTCTAGGCTTGGGCACCAGCTTCCATACCTTATTCCTCTCAAATTGGTTTAGCTCCTCCTGCATAGCTAAGCTCCAATCAGGATACAACAAAGCTTCTTCTACCTTCTTTGGTTCTTCCTTAGAAAGAAAGCTGCTGTATAGACATTCTTTTTGAGTTGCTCTCCTTGTTTGAACTCTAGAAGATACATCACCAATGATGAGCTCAAAGGGATAATCTTTTGTCCATTTTCTTTGTTGAGGTAGATTAGCTCTAGATGAAGAGGCCGTATTGTTGTCTTGATGTGTGATTGAGTTTTGATTGTTAGAAACTCCCCCTGAGTTAATGGATCTTTGATTTGAGAAAGGGGAGCTTTCTGTAAGTGATATATCCTGACTCCCAGCTCCTTTTGATAACCCAACGGATGGTAAATTTTGAGTACCGATGGATGTAGCAGGTTGCCTTCCGACGGATAAGGCAGATTGTCTCTCGACGGATGAAGCATTATGCAACTCGACAGATGTTGAATTTTGTGCTTCATTGGTAGTAGATTTTTCTGCATTATCCTTTGATACTATTTCTTGATCACTTTCATCATCACTGTCATCGCTAACCATCTCCATATTGTCAAATTTGATGCTCTCATGGTAGTCTCCATCTTACAGTCCTTCAATCTTTTTATCATCAAACACAACATGTATTGATTCCACAACACTGTTGGTTCTTAGATTGTAGACTCTATATGCTTTACCAACAGCATATCCAACAAAAATTCCTTCATTTTCTTTATCATCAAACTTCCCATTCTGATCAGTTTGATTTCTCAAGACATGAAGAAAATTTAGAGTTGGCTTCTTGTTCTTGAACAATTGATAAGGAATCATGTATTTTTCTTGATTAATCAGAGAAATATTCTGAGTGTAGCATGCAGTATTTACAACTTCAGCCCAAAAATATGTTGGTAATTTAGATTCTTCGAGCATTGTCCTGGAAGCTTCAATAAGTAATCTGTTCTTCCTTTCCACTACTCCATTCTGTTGTGGAGTTCTTGCTGCTGAAAACTCATGCAAAATTCCATTTTCTTCACAAAATGCTCTCATGACAGAGTTCTTAAACTCAGTTCCATTGTTTCTCCTGATTCTTCTCACTTTGAAATCAGGATGATTATTGACTTGCCTTATGTGATTGATGATGATTTCACTAGCCTCATCTTTAGACTTTAGGAAATATGTCCAAGAGAACTTTGAGAAATCATCTACAATTACTAGGCAAAATCGTTTCCTTGAAATGGAAAACACATTGACTGGTCCAAACAAATCCATTTGTAGCAGTTGAAAAGGTTCTTCAATTGTTGAATCAAGCTTCTTCATGAATGATGCTTTGATCTGCTTTCCTTTTTGACAAGCGTCACACAATCCATCCTTAGAAAACTCCACTTGAGGAATGCCTCTAACCAGTTCTTTCTTTAATAGTTCATTCATGGTCTTGAAGTTTAAATGGGATAGCTTCTTGTGCCATAACCAACTTTCATCCTGACTTGCTTTGCTGAGAAGACAAGAACAGATTCTAAATTTGATGAGTTGAAGTCAGCTAGGTACACATTTCCTTTTCTCACACCAGTGAGAACCACTTTGTTGCTCCTCATGTTAATCACAACACAGGCTTCTGAGCTGAAGGTTACTGAATTGCTTTTATCACGAAGCTGGCTGATACTCAGCAAATTATGCTTGAGACCATCCACTAAGGCAACTTCCTTAATGATGATATTGTCTTTTGAAATCAAGCCATATCCCAGAGTATAACCCTTGTTGTCATCTCCAAAAGTAATACTAGGGCCAACTCTCTCCTTGAACTCTGTGAGCAGGGTAGAATCACCAGTCATGTGTCTTGAACAACCACTATCCAAGTACCATAGATTCTTTCTGTTTCCCTGATTACTTGAAGAACTTTTCTCTGTTTCATCAAACTTGGCCATTAGGGCTAGATTGACATAGCTGACATCCTCATACTCATCCAGACCATCTGTAGCCCAATCATTTTCTTGTTTAATGAAAGCCCTTTCCTTCTGTTTGAGAGCTCGAAGTATTTCTGTTTATAATCCACATGCTCAAACTTCTTTTTGTTGGAATCTGACTTTCTACACTCACTGGAAAAGTACCCTGCCAAGCCATATTTGAAACACTTGAATTTTGGTTTATCCACTATGTTTCTATTTGGCTTAGCTGCTCCAAAATTCTTCTTGAACTTGAGCTTGGCAAATCTTCTGGAAAGAAATGCTAGATGTTCATCAATATCTTCCATGTCATCTTGGCTCAAAGAATCTTCATTTTCTGCTGCTAGCCCCTTGCCCTTGTTTTCACAGACCTTTGAAGTTGATTTAACAGCTTCCATCTTCATCTCCTTCTCTTTTTCTAACTCAGCAACTAGTGCAATGGATCCTCCTTTCTTCTTTCCTCTCTCCATCCTCTCATCTTGCTCTATTTCAAGCTCATAGGTTTTCAGGATGCCATACAGTCTCTCCAAAGTAAACTCCTTGTAATCTTTAGAGTTTCTCAATGAGACTGTCATAGGTTTCCATTCCTTTGGAAAATATCTAAGGAACTTCAGATTTGAGTCTTTTGTCTGATAGACCCTTCCATGCAGCGTCAGAGCATTTAGTAGTTTTTGAAACCTACTAAAGATGTCAATGAGAGACTCACTTTCTTCACTATGAAAATGCTCATATTGCTGAATCAGTAGTTGCATCTTGTCTTCTCTAACTTGCTCAGTGCCATCACAGATAATCTGTATTGTATCCCAAACATCCTTAGCAGTTTTGCAAATGATGATGTTGTCAAACATATCACCATCAACTCCATTGAACATGATATTCATGGCCTTCTTATCTTTACTGACTTGTTCAATATCAGGATCAGACCATTCATGCCTTGGCTTGGGAACAGATGGCTCATTTCCAGTTGCAGCTCTCATTGGTACATGAGGGCCTCTTTCTATGCAATCTACATAGGCCTCATCTTGAGAAAGTAAATGAAGATGCATCTTTACCTTCCAGTGATGGTAATTATCTTTATCCAGGAAAGGAATCTTGACTCCAACATACTTCTTGTTCATCTTGCTGTTTTGTTGTGATCTTTAAACTCTTTGTTTATCAAGAGCTTGCTCTGATACCAATTGTTAGTCCCTGAACAATGCAACAAGAATTACAGAAGGGGGGTTGAATGGAATTCTTGAAACTTTTTCACAAATAAAATTGTTCTAACTTAAATATATATATCAGTGTGAATTGATTTGCAGAGTGCGGAATAATAACTTGAAATGAATTAAAACACAAGTAATTAAAACACAAGCCTTTAAAAACTTTATGGTGGATTTGAATGTATCCACCAGAGATATATAATATATCAAGAGAACTCTGTGTAGCAATTAGCAAACAGCTGCTTACAAATTGACAACGACTAAGATTGTAGAGAAATGCTAAGAATGCAGCTTACAAATGTTTCTCTCTTGGTTGCTTAGTTAGTTATTCTATTTGCTACTTCTTGGTTTATATATTACCAAGATTACAAAGCAATAAGACAAGATAATAAAACAAAAACTATCAAGTCTAATGCTATGCTACTTCATTACTCTATTCCAGCATCTTTGAATATCTTCATAATAGCATGGAAATGGCAATGCTTCTTTGTTCTCTAAAACCCAGTTGAATAGGCTTCCACATTCCATTTGCATACACTCGACGCATGTGACTGTGTTGTCACTGTCAACATATATTTCAATTCTTTATCCGCCGGGTTCATGATCATCCGTCGAGTTCATGATCATCTGTCGGGTTGTCTTGTTGATCATCCGTCGAATGGCATTGTTGTTTATCCGTCGGGTAGCAATCTGGCACTTGACTTCATTTCATTTATGCAGAATTACAAGACATCATCTATGTACAATTAATCAACCTATTCTGCATATCTAGTTAAAGTCAACATGACTTGAGTACTACTTACAGAATCTAAACAATGTGTATGCAGAAATGTGCTACAGACTTATTATTACATAAGCTACTCACTCGATGGATAATAAATCATCATCCATCGGGACTATGTTGAGTTATCCGTCGGGACTATAATCCTTATCCGTCGAGTGCTATATTTTTCACTAAGTAAAATCTACCAAGATGTTTTAATAATAAAATCATCAAGCACACAACATATAAACAACGCTAGTCTATCAAACTACAATGCATGATGATAATTTGACAGAAGATGAAACTGTTCAAATTCTGAAGAGAAGAAAGATAACTAAAGAATCTAAAACAACCTCTGACACTGCTCAAGTTGTTCAGAATGAAGAACAGCAAACTTCAAAAGAAACAACAAATTTTGATCAAGTTAATTTGGAAAAGATGACAATTGCTGATAAGAAGAAGCTGTTATGGAAGAAAGCTACTCCAGTTGAACCAAAATCCAATCTTATGATGAATCAACTCGCAACATTTGGGTTGAGATCCAAGCAACCTAGAGATAGAGCTGGATTAGGTTCTGATGAAGAGAAGATACAAACAGGAGTAGAAGTTACTCTAAGAGATCCTTTCATGTTGACAGAAAAACCATATGAACAAATCAAAAAAAAGCATCTTGACAAAGTGTTGTCTGCTCAAATTGTGATAGATGCTCATGATAAGGATAATCTAAAGGCGAAATTGATTTTATTTCTCTATGATGTATTAACTTACAGACTAGCTGATACTGATGTGCTAAAGAAGTCTGTCAGAGAACTTCAACATATTCACTATCTTCTGGAAGTAAAATCTGATGTTACAAGAAGATGGTCAGAATACATTTTGAAGGCTATAAGAGATTTATTTAGAATCTCTGGTATAAAGACTTCTCAGTATATACCAATGATTAATGAAAGTGATGGAAGAGAAATTCCTATGCTGAAGAATTCTGCTAAGGTGGAAGTTATTTTGAAAGGAAAATGCTTATGTTATAATGAAAACTCTTCACATCCTAGAGTTATCAGACTTGGTGATGGACTTGAAAGAACATTAATTCAATCTTTTAGAACAGCCATTTATCAAATTGGTGATAGTAAAGATGAAAAACTCATGCAGGTCAAAGCACAGTTAGTTGAAGTTCTGAGGTAAGCTGAAGACAAGCTGGTAAGAGATTTTGTTAAGAATCATTATGGATTCCGATTGATCCAGTGAAGTTGGTAAAGCTACAAGGACTGTCAGTTGTAGTTAATAGTCTTATTAAACTCTCATTGCATTTGAACTTCAATGTTTTTGACATCATCAAGTCTATAAACTTGTTTATTTTTGCACAATTTACAAGTTGGGGGAGATTGTTAGATATATTTGAGACGTCATGTCTAATATGTTTTATGTTTAGTTTTCAGATCTTAACAAACAGGAAATATCAGTACTTACTGGAATCAGTACTTACTGGAAGTCAGAACTTAAGGATATCAGAACTTAGATTATCAGAAGATAAATATTAGAAGATGGATATCAGAACTTAAGTACGAGAGGACTAACAGTTAAGGAAGGAAGCTGGTTTACAGGAAAGAAGATCAAGGCTAATACAAAAGAAGATATGCATGGAAAGAGTTAGAAGATAAGAAGACTTGTATAAGATATCTGATTGATATATTTTAGGAGACATATTTATATTTCATATCAATTAGAAGTTATCTTGTAACTGTGTACTATATAAACACAGACATAGGTTTACACTATATATGTTATCATTATCGAAAAGATCATACATTGTAACCTAGCATCTCTCGTGATATTTGTTCATCACTGAGAGAGAACAGTTCCATTGTAACAGAGTTTATTATATCGAATATATCTGTTTACTGTTACTTGTGCTTGAAATCAATTTGATTGTATTCTACACTGTATTCAACCCCCTTCTACAGTGTTGTGTGATCTAACATATTAAGTAGAGAACTTTGTGTTACAAAATTGTACACAGCTGTTTACAAGTTGAACTACAAGAACAGAGAAATTCTTTACAAATTTTTCGTTATCTATTTCTCTAGTAATTGCATACTCACTTAGATACTATTCAACTTGCTAGACTTGGTTTTTATATCACTAAAATACATGATAAAAAGACAAGTAAATAAGACAAAATATTTTTAGTCTAATTTCATGTTGCTTCATTTCTCTATCTAGCATATTTGAATATCTTTGTTTAACATGGAAATGGAAATGCTTCTTTGTTCTCTAAACCCTGCAAATAGGCTGCCACATTCCATTTGCATACAATCAACGCATGTGACTGTCAAGTCACTATAAACTGCTCTTTTGAATTTGATCATACATCGAGACTTAAGTTGATCATCCGTTGAAACTTCGTGAATCATCCGTTGAGACTGTCTTCTTGGAAGTTAACTCCATTTTATTTATACAAGATTACAAGGCATCTTATATTTATAATTAACCAACCTATCTTGCATATCAATCTAGTAGTTAACATGACTTAAACATTCTACAACATCTAGTTCACTAAGCCATTTAAGCATGCAGAAATGTGCTAATAATCTTATTGTTACATAACTACTCTTTCAACGGATGTTGAAATGATCATCCGCTGGAAGCTACAATCTCTCTTAAATAAAATCTATTTAGTGTTTTGTTCAAGTTATCATCAAGTACACAATATATTCCTAACAATCTCCCCCAATTTATGTCTACTGAAATTGTAGCCATAAATTAAGATAAACTTGATGATAACAAAGCGCTCTATGAATACAGATTGAAATAAAGTATCTAAAATTTACAAGTGTTGCAGTTTATTGAAAATTTTCACAAAGAAAGATTTGTAGAGAGTCTTATAGATCATTTTCAAGGTGCTCCTTTAGACTGAGAAAATTTAGATCATTTTCTTGATTGCCTTGACTTCTTTCCCAACTTCACATTATTTTCCTCAATTTGATTTTGGAGTTGTCTGTAAAATTCAGATTCATCCCATTTATCTGATCCAGCTTTTTTTGCATCTCCATAAGAGTTTCATTGCTTGCAATCTTTAGCTGATCTTTCGATCTAAGAATATTCTGATGTATTTTTCATCCTTGAACTCTATAATCCAGTATGGCCTCAAATGCACCCTATCTCCAGTAAAAGGGATTGTCAATACTCTTGGGAGTGCATTTGGTCCTCTCCAGCTATTTCTTATCTCCTCAATCTTGTTTAGTACCATTTTCTTGGCAACTATGTTGAACTCAAAGTTTTTCTTGATTGAGGAGAAGACAGTCACCAAAGTTGAATAACCTTCATTGAGAATTCTGTGAAGGGGCCATATTATCTCTTTGCCCCTTATACCTGAACACTAATCTCTCTGGAAGGTGCTTGTAGGAATCAATGGCTCTAACTTCTTCTAACTCATCCAGATAGAGATTTATGTCTGAAAATTCTTTGATGTCACAAATGTAGAGTTGATCTCCATTGTTGATAGTAGGCTTGGGTTTGGCCAAAGACTTGGATTGAAGTTTGAAAGGCTTGACTATTTTGACTACTCTTTGCTTTGTCTTTCTTGGTTTGGCAAAGATTGGAATGTTTAGATCAAGAAGAGGCAAGCTGTCCCAATCTATAGGTTCATCCTTAGGAACAACAGGTTCACCATGAAATGTGATGTTAGGATCAACCTTGAATTCAGCCTCCTTCAATGTAGGTATGGCTGGTTGACTTGAAGTTGTAGATTGGGTTGGCAAGAAGTCTTCCTTATCTTCATCAAAGTCTAGCTTTCTCTTTGAGTGGAGTTTGTATCTAAACTTTCTCTTTGTCTACTTTGGTTCTTCTTTCTTTCCTTCATTCATATTTTCAGTTGTCACAGCAGGCAATGTACCTTCTGTGGTTGTAGGCTTCTTGGATAGGTTCTTGGCTTCTAAAATAGCTTGCTTTTGTTTTTGTTTAAGCCTCACCTTTTCTTCTTTCTTAGCTTCTGCAAACTGTGGATGTCCAGCCACTACACAGATTAGTTTACCATTCCTGTAGATTTTAGCAATTCTGTTCTTTGACACTATGTCTCTGGGATCCTTGGATAAAGCAATAGACCTTGCAAACAACTTTTTTTCATCTGGCCTAGGGGTTTCATAGGATAGGTCCAGTGGATTTTTGTCTGAATTCTTTGGATAATTTCTTTTTGGCTGAAAACTCACACTAATCTTTGGAGACTTGATTGATGAGGGCTGACCCCTTTCTAAGTTCCCTAGGCTCATCTCATTGATTGATATTTGTCTCAATTAAATGAAGTGAGAAAAGACCTTGTCTTGCTGCCTAATTGGACCAAACTTTTTCTTGATTTTTTTTTCAAGCTTCTTCCATTTTGCAACTAGCTCTTGCTCAACTGCTGCTATATCAAGCCTTTTCAGTGTGTCATTTGATTCCAACTTAGCAGTTGCTATCTAGATTAGATCAATGTTGTCAAGATCTGGTGGTTTAGGGAAAGCAATTGATGGCACAATCACTTTACTGACTTGAATGTGTAGCACTTTCTCCCCCCTCACTTGTTGACTCCCCCTGACTGACTTGAATGATAGAGTCTTTCTCCCCCTTTTTGTTAGCATTAAGTTGAGTTGAGGTTGAAATTTGTGTTGCCACCAGTTTCTGAAGTAGCAGAGTTTGTTGGGCTTGATGTAGATGGATTTGAGTGATTGAGGTTTTTGGGGTCTTGAGCCTTATGTCTAAGGAGTCCATTTTGCTGGCTAGATCAGAATTTTTCATAAGCTGTCTATTGATATCTAGCGTTGTTGTGTTAGGAAAGGTGGCCTCCAATCTTGCAGTAATATCTTTCTTGACTTGACCAATTTCTATCTTGAGCTCAGTGACATCCAGATTTTGCTTTAGAGATTGAATTTGGTGCAGTTTAAGAGATTCTAGGTGAGCCTGAAGAAGTCTCTTGGTGTTGCCATTAGTAGTGGATTGAAGAGCTGTCTATGTTTGTTGAATGATGTGAAAGAGATTAGATTTGAAATGGTACTCATCACATTCTTTGGCAAACACCCAAGATGGCATGTTTGATCTTGAGCTAGGGTCTGCTTCTCCCCTATATCCATGGAATCTCCTTCATCATCATCTTCATCCCCAAATATTGTTAGTCCCTTAACAATGTGACAAGAATTACAGAAGGGGGGTTGAATGGAATTTTTGAAACTTTTTCTTGAAATAAAATGTTCTAACTCAAATATAAATATAAGTGTATTGATTAGCACAATGCGGAATAAAACTTAAGTGAATCAAAACACAAGTAATTAAAAACAAGAGTCTTTAAAAACTTTCTGGTGGATTTGAATGATTATACCAGAGATATATATTATATATCGAGAGAATCCTGCGTGCAAGAATGCTCATACCTGCTTACAAATATTGAACTGCAGAGAATATAGAGAAATGCTAAGAATTCTGCTTATAAATGTTTCTCTTGTTGTTTCTCAGATACTTGTTTCTATTTGCTACTTCTTGGTTTATATATCACCAAGATTACAGAGTAATAAAACAAGATAATAAAACAAAACTATCTATTCTATTACAATGCTACTTCATTACTCTATTCCAGCATCTTTGAATATCTTCATTATTTCATGAAAATGGTAATGCTTCTTTGTTCTCGAAAACTCAGTTGAATAGGCTACCACATTCCATTTGCATCCACTCGACGCATGTGATTGTGTTGTCACTATCAACTGATGTTTGAATTCTTCATCCGTCGGGTTCATGATCATCCGTCGAGATTGATCATCCGTCGAAATATTGATCATCCGTCGACTTCATTGTAAGTTATCCATTGGGTAGCAAACTGGCACTTGACTTCATTTCACTTATGCAGAATTACAAGACATCATCTATGTACAATTAATAAACCAATTCTGCATATCTAGTTAAAGTCAACATGACTTGAATACTACTTACAGAATCTACACAATAGTGAATGCAGAAATGTGCTATAGACTTATTGTTACATAAGCTACTCACTCGATGGATAATAAGACATCATCCGTCGGGACTATAATGAGTCATCCGTCGGGACTATAAATCTTATCCGTCGAGTGCTACATTATTTCACTAAGTAAAATCTACTAAGGTGTTTTGTTCAAGTAATCATCAAGTTCCATAGTCTAACAATTGATTTCTCATCCATAAAATCTGTGCACAGCAACTGCCAGCAACAATATATTCAGTTTCAGCTGTAGAAGTAGAAACTAAATTTTGCTTTTTACTGAATCAGGACACAAGCTTGTTTCCTAGAAATTGACAGGTTCCTGTTGTACTCTTTCTATCAATTCTACAACCTGCATAATCTGCATCTGAATAACCAGTTAGATCAAAACCAGAATCTCTAGGGTACCAGATGCCAAGGTTTGGTGTTCCCTTGAGATATCTGAAAATTCTTTAATAGCTATTAAGTGAGATTCTCTAGGATCAGCCTGAAATCTAGCACATAAACATGTAGAAAATATTATATCTGGCCTAATAGCTGTTAAGTACAGAAGTGAGCCAACCATGCCTCTATAACTTGAAATATCCACAGACTTATCAGTAGTGTTTATTTCAAGCTTAGTTGCAGTGGCTATGGGAGTTTTTACAGATGTGCAATCCATTAGATTAAACTTCTTTAAAAGATCAAAATTATATTTAGTTTGACTAATGAATATTCCATCACTAACTTGCTTAACTTGTAAGCCAAGAAAGTAAGTTAGTTCTCCCATCATACTCATTTCATACTTACTTTACATCAATTTGGCAAACTTTTTGCAAAGTTTCTCATCTGTAGAGCCAAAAATATTATCATCTACATAAATTTGAACAAGTATACTAGAGCCATTAACATTTCTAAAAAATAAAGATTTATGTACAATACCTCTTGTGAAGTGATTTTCCAAAAGGAACTTTGATAAAGTGTCATACCGGGCTCTAGGTGCTTGCTTCAGTCCATAAAGTGCTTTCAAAAGATAATAGACATGTTCTGGAAAATTTGGATCTTCAAAACCAGGAGGTTGACTGACATAAACTTCTTCCTCCAAATCTCCATTCAGAAAGGCACTTTTGGCATCCATTTGATAGACTTTGAAATTGGCATAGGCTGCATAGGCTAAGAAGATTATGATGGCTTCAAGTCTTGCAACAGGAGCAAATGTTTCATCAACATATATTCCTTCTTGCTGACAATAGCCCTTAGCAACCAATCTAACTTTGTTCCTGACAACTATGCCATTTTTATCCATCTTGTTTCTGAATACCCACTTGGTGTCTATTGGATTCTTTCCTTTAGGCTTGGGAACCAGCTTCCATACATTATTCCTTTCAAATTGATTTAGCTCCTCCTGCATAGCTAAAATCCAATCAGGATCCAACAAAGCTTCTTCTACCTTCTTTGGTACTTCCTTGGAAAGAAAGCTGCTGTATAGACATTCTTCCTAAGTTGCTCTTCTTGTTTGAACTTTAGAAGAAACATCACCAATAATAAGCTCAAAGGGGTGATCTTTTGTCCATTTCCTTTTTTGAGGTAGATTAGCTCTAGATGAAGACACCTTATTGTTGTCTTGATGTGTGATTGAGTTTTGATTGTTAGAAACTCCCCCTGAGTTTGTGGATCTTTGATTTGAGAAAGGGGAACTTTCTATAGGTGATCTATCTTGACTTCCTGCTCCTTTTGATAACCCGACGAATGGTGAATTTTGAGTACTAATGGATGAAGCTGGTTGTCTCCCAACGGATAACGTAGATTGCCTTCCGACAGATGAAGCATTATGCAACGGGACATATGTTGAGTTTTGTGCTTCATTGGTGGTAGATTTATCAGCATTATCCTTAGATACATTCTTTTGATCACTTTCATCATCACTGTCATCACTAACCATCTCCACATTATCGAATTTGAGGCTATCATGGTAATCTCCATCTTTCAGTCATTCAATCTTTTTATCATCAAACATAACATGTATTGATTCCACAACAATGTTGGTTCTTAGATTGTAGACTTTATATGCTTTACCAACAACATATCCAACGAAAATTCCTTCATCTGCTTTAGCATCAAACTTCCCATTTTGATCAGTTTGATTTCTCAGAATATAGCATTTACAGCCAAAGATATGAAGAAAGTTAAGAGTTGGCTTCTTGTTCTTGAACAATTGATAGGGAGTCATGCATCTTGCTTGATTAACCAGAGAAATATTCTGAGTGTAACATGCAGTATTTACAGCTTCAGCCCAGAAATATGTTGGTAACTTAGATTCTTCAAGCATTGTCCTTGCAGCTTCAATAAGTGATATGTTCTTCCTTTCCACTACTCCATTCTGTTATGGAGTCCTTGCTACTGAAAACTCATGCAGAATCCCATTTTCCTCACAAAATGCTCTCATGACAGAATTCTTGAACTCAGTTCCATTGTCACTCCTGATTCTTCTAACCATGAAATCAGGATGATTATTGACTTGCCTTATGTGATTGGTGATAATTTCACTAGCCTCATCTTTAGACTTTAGGAAATATGTCCAAGAGAACTTTGAGAAATCATCTACAATTACTAGGCAAAGTCTTTTCCTTGAGATGGACAATACATTGACTGGTCCAAACAAATCCATGTGAAGCAGTTACAAAGGCTCTTCAATTGTTGAATCAAGTTTCTTCCTGAATGATGCTTAATCTGCTTCCCCTTTTGGCAGGCGTCACACAGTCCATCCTTAGAAAACTCCACTAGAGGAATGCCTCTGACCAGTTCTTTCTTTACTAGTTCATTCATGGTCTTGAAGTTTGAATAAGATAGCTTCTTGTGCCATAGCTAACTTTCATCCTGACTTGCTTTACTGAGAAGACAAGTTACAGATTCTGCATTAGATGAGTTGAAATCAGCTAGGTACACAATTCCTTTTCTCACACCAGTGAGAACCACTTTGTTGCTTCTTTTATTAGTCACAACACAAGCTTCTGAGTTGAAGGGTACTGAATTACCTTTATCACAAAACTGGCAGATACTCAACAGATTATGTTTGAGACCTTCCACTAAAGCAACCTCCACAATGATGATATTGTCCTTTGAAATCAAGCCATATCCCACAGTATAACCCTTGCTGTCATCTCCAAAAGTAATACTTGGGCCAGCTCTCTCCTTAAATTCTGTGAGCATGGTAGAATCACCAGTCATGTGTCTTGAACAACCACTATCCAAGTACCAAAGATTCTTTCTGTTTCCTTGCACACATCAAAATCAGATCAAGTTGATTTTGGTACCCAAGTTTCCTTGGGTCCTGCCTTGTTAGCTTTCTTTTTCTGTTTTTTAGGCTTTATTTCATTTGACTTGGGAATTTCAGATTCATCCTTAGTCATTTGAGTTGAGCCTTTGAAACCATTCATTGCAACAGAATTATTATGCATACTATGACTAACAGGAAATGGCATGCTATGTGTAAACATGTTATTCCAGTAAGGCATACTAAATGGAATTTGTGGCATACTATATGCATCATAATAAGGATTAGGTGCAAATGGCATATTAGCAAACTGTGCATTCATGTTCTGTGTAGACATAGCATTAACAGGCATGGGAGGCATGGCATTTATGTTAGGAAATTGAGGTTGCACAGACATGGAAGTAGGCATGGCATATTTGCAATAAACAGACAGATGATTTATACTACCACAATTGACACAGATTTTTCTAGGAGCATATTTATCAGGTGTGTAGTTATTGTGTTTGTTAATCCCTACTTTACCATTCCTATTGTTTTTCTTTTTAGTCTCTGTTCTTACCTCAATCTTTTCAAGTATGTCACTTAACTGTTTGACAGTCATGTGACCAACATTAGCCTTTTTCCCTTTCTTAACTTGACCATCTGCTGCCCAGTCATTTTCTTGTGTAATAAAAGCCCTTTCCTTTTGCTTGAGTAGATCAAAGTATTTTTGCTTATAATCCACATACTCAAACTTTTTCTTACTGGAATCTGACTTCCTACACTCACTGGCAAAATGCCCCGCCAAGCCACATTTGAAACATTTGAATTTTGATTTATCCACCATGTTTCTATTTGGCTTGGCTGCTCCAAAGTTCTTCTTGAACTTGAGCTTGGAAAATCTCCTGGAAAGAAAAGCTAGGTGTTCATCAATGTCCTCCATGTCATCTTGACTCAATGAATCTTTATTTTCTACTGCAAGCCCCTTGCCCTTGTTCTCACAGACCCTTGAAGTTGATTCAACAGCTTCCATCTTCACTTCCTTCTCCTTTTCCAACCCAGCAACTAGTGCAATGGATCCTCCTTTCTTCTTTCCTCTCTCCATCCTTTCATCCTGCTCTATTTCAAGCTCATAGGTTTTCAGGATGCCATACAGTCTCTTCAAAGTAAACTCCTTATAATCTTGTGAGTTTCTTAATGAGACTGTCATTGGTTTCCATTCTTTTGGAAGAGATCTAAGGAATTTCAGATTGGAATCTTTAGTTTGATAGACCCTTCCATGCAACTTTAGAGCATTTAGTAGTTTCTAAAACCTACTAAATATGTCAGTGAGAGACTCACTTTCTTCATTATGGAAATGCTCATATTACTGAATCAGAAGCTGCATCTTGTTTTCTCCAACTTGCTCAGTGCCATCACAGATGATCTGTATTGTATCCCAAACTACCTTGGCAGTTTTGCAGTTGATAATGTTGTCAAACATATCTCCATCAACTCCATTAAACAGAATATTCATGGCCTTTTTATCCTTCCTGACTTGTTCAATGTCAGGATCAGACCATTCATGCCTTGGCTTGGGGACTGATGGCTTGTTTCCTGTTGCAGCTCTCATTGGAACATGAGGGCCTCTTTCTATGCAGTCCACATAGGCCTCATCTTGAGAAAGCATATGAAGATGCATCTTTACATTCCAATGATGGTAATTATCTTTATCCAGAAAAGGAATCTTGACCCCAACATCCTTCTTGTTCATCTTGCTGTATTGTTTTGATCTTTAAACTCTTTGTAAGTTAAGAGCTTGCTCTGATACCAATTGTTAGTCCCTTAATAATGTGACAAGAATTACAAAAGGGGGGTTGAATGGAATTCTTGAAACTTTTTCTTGAAATAAAATGTTCTAACTCAAATATAAATATAAGTGTATTGATTAGCACAATGCGGAATAAAACTTAAGTGAATCAAAACACAAGTAATTAAAAATAAGAGTCTTTAAAAACTTTCTGGTGGATTTGAATGATTCCACCAGAGATATATATTATATATCGAGAGAACCCTGTGTGCAAGAATGCTCACAGCTGCTTACAAATATTGAACTGCTGAGAATACAGAGAAATGCTAAGAATTCTGCTTACAAATGTTTCTCTTGTTGTTTCTCAGATACTTGTTTCTATTTGTTACTTCTTGGTTCATATATCACCAAGATTACAAAGTAATAAAACAAGATAATAAAACAAAACTATCTATTCTATTACAATGCTACTTCATTACTCTATTCCGGCATCTTTGAATATCTTCATAATAGCATGGAAATGATAATGCTTCTTTGTTCTCGAAAACCCAGTTGAATAGGCTACCACATTCCATTTGCATCCATTCGACGCATGTGACTGTGTTGTCACTGTCAACTGATGTTTGAATTCTTCATCCGTCGGGTTCATGATCATCCATCGAGATTGATCATCCGTCGAGATATTGATCATCCGTCGACTTCATTGTAGGTTATCCGTCGGGTAGCAAACTGGCACTTAACTTCATTTCACTTATGCAAAATTACAAGACATCATCTATGTACAATTAATCAACCTATTATGCATATCAAGTTAAAGTCAACATGACTTGAATACTACTTACAGAATCTACACAATGGTGAATACAGAAATATGCTACAGACTTATTGTTAAATAAGCTACTCACTCGATGGATAATAAGACATCATCCGTCGGGACTATAATGAGTCATCCGTCGGGACTATAAACCTTATCCGTTGAGTGCTACATTATTTCACTAAGTAAAATCTACTAAGGTGTTTTGTTCAAGTAATCATCAAGTACACAATATATACACAACAATTATTTTTTCAGAGCCACCAGTTGGATAATCAACATCATCACTAGTTGTGGATGGCATGGCAGTGATGGCATCCTTGGCCCTTTGCATAGAAGCAGTAGTATGCACCAGGTTCAATGTCTTCTCAGCCTCCTCATTGCCTTGTTTAGCCAGAATTTGATATGCTGGAACATGATGAGTAAATGTCTCAGCATCCAAAGAGATAAAATCTATTACAGCTTGATATTCTGGGTGAAACAGTTTCTCCTTTTCTGCATCACTGTCATTCATTGACTCACTAGCAATAGTTTCCACCCTTATCTCTCATGTACCTGCTTTTCTCTCATGTTCTCTCTGTTTTTGCATCAAGGTCTTCCCTTGGCTTCCCACTCTCACACCCTCACCTTCACCTACTAAGGTGGGACTCCACTCACTCACTTATGCCAAGCTGGAAGAAATAACCTGCAGATTTTCACTCTTTTCCTCTCCTTTTGCCTGAGAGCAACTCAGCCTCTCACTCTGTTCACTCCCTTCCCTCAATTCTAAGAGTGACTGTACGACCACTAGATCATTTGCACTTGTAGTTGAGATTATAAGTGGTGCAGTGATGTTCAATAGATGAGAAACATCCGTCGAGGTAGTAGTTAAGAGTGTCAACGGATGACTGCTGTTAAGCACATCCGTCGAGATATAATCACTAGTCGACGGATGAACGATATCCGTCGAGATAGTAGAAATGACAAAGTTTGGAGTAGAAACTACTGTAGAATCCGTGGTGATTGATTTGAGATTTTACACAGTATTCTCAGTAGAATCAGAAAGAAATGGCAAGTGGGCCAACAAATCATCTAAAAGATGATGCTCACTTGCTGTAAATTTTGGCTCCTCTATGAGAGTTAAAGATGGAGAATCAGGAATTTATGTGTGAATCATGTCCACATCCAGAGAATTTGTGGGTGAGTTTTGAGTGTGAGGTGCTTCTATAACTAAAGATTTTGGCTGTGACTCCACATTTATTGGAGCAACGTCAACCTGACTTTGAGAAGGTGCATGAACTGAGTCTTTGACGGCAGTAAGCACAGTGTGTGCACCCTGTGTATCCCCAAGGGTTTTTGATTTCTTCTTTCTAATATAAGTTTGGGGTGAGCTTGTGTCCCTAACCCTCTTTGCATGTGCTCTTGGCTGAGAGCTTTGTTTAACAGTCACATCCTTTTGAGAGGATACAACTAGCAATGAGCTAATATCATTATTAAGCACTGTAGTTTGTTAGGAAACTACAGTGTTGCTAGGCTGGGATGCACTCACCTCACCATCCTTATTCTTAGGGCTTCTTTGATGTTCACCCTGTCCCTCACCAGTCTCACTTCCCTTAACACTCCCCTCTTGGCTTTGAGTGGATTTTATAACTAGTTTCTTTTAAGAGAAACTAGAGGGGGCTTTCCTTGACTTGGATTTGGAAATTTTTGGTTTTGTGGATTTGGTAGGCACCTGTTTGGTCACTGTCATAGGTGCCATGACCACAGTTATTTGCAAAGGAGTAATAGGTTGGGAAGTAGCAGGGAAAAACATGTTTACCTCACTTACCTGAGGCAGTTCCATGATTGGCATGCACATAAGAGTAACATCCTTGTGATGATTTGCCTTGTTTAAATCAACAATAATTCTCATCTCTTGGACCCAACAATCTAATTGTTTGTTGTGTTCTCAATTGAGAGGTTCTCAGAAACAAAATTAGCTAGCATCATGAAAAATCTAGCATAATAAATATTCTTAGACCTCTTTTTAATATCCCCTAATTTACTCCCTATTTCATATATAACAGAAGTTCTAAAATTGAAGTACTTATCACTAAGGAGCATATAAAGCGTGTGATCAAGTGAGTAATATACAACATCAAAATTGCTAATTTTTCCAGAAAACACTTTAATGAATGAATCACATAGAAACTCCATTCTTTTCTAAGACCTAGTCTCCTAACATCACCTAACTTAGTGACATTAAGAGCATAGCCCATAGAAACTAATATATTGCTCACATCAGTGTCTGTGTGTGGAACAAGTGTGTTATTTTTAGGCAATTTAAAGCATTTTTCAATAGCATCACTATTAACGCAGTGTTCATTACCTTTGAGAGTGAAGGTAATAGTTTTGTCCTTAGAGTTGAACACTTCTGTAGTCCAAATTTCCTCGACAACTTCACAGTAGATGGGACTCAAACATGGCATAACTCAATTTGCAGTTCAGTATGAAGTCCATCATCTTGTGATAATCTTCAGATGTCGGGATTTGCTTGTTCACCAGAGCTACAAAGTTGTTCTTTTCATAGACGAACCCAGTTGAGGACATGATTTTGACTACGGGTGCCAATGCTAAGATTGAGATTAGTTGCAGAAAGAGAGTATTTTCTTCGGAGAAGAAGATAGTTATAAAAATTCCTTGAGAAAGATAAAAGTAAAGAATAAAAATGAAATTAGCTTTTATACTTACTCAGAAATAAACTGTTAAAAAATTTAAAAGTAAAATAAAGTAACCAATCAAATTAGCCCAAAATGGCCGTTTAAAAATAAAGAAAACTGTCAAAATTCTAAGATTATCCATTGAAACACTACGCCATAGATTGGATTCCACAACCCCAAGAAAGCGTAACTAAAGGCCAAAAAAGCGTTCCTAAAGGCCAAAAAAAGGCTATGGCGACTCTTTTTCGGGGTTGCAATGTAATAACCCCAAAATTTTTCAACTTTTTGTAACCCTTGTGAATAGTGTTTTAGCTGAATGAGAAAACTTTTCACGCCACACTATATAGGGGTTCTGTTATGGATATTCTGGGATTTTATTAGTACTATATGAAGTATATAAGTGTATGTAAATATCGTCAGAACCCAATTCCGAACACTTTGGTTTTTCCCGGAAATCCACAAGATACGGAGAGAATTGAGTATAAGGTAACAGGATAAAAAGGATTTAAATTAAAGGATTATAATAGAGGATCATAAAAAGGAATATAATGTATTGAGAAAGGTTAAGGGAACCTAAGTAATAAGATCCCGGGTATGATCCTTCAAACGATAAACGAGAACGAAAGTTAAGCGAACCGTACAACAGATCAGCGGTCATTAGGCAAACGATTAGGAAGCTAATCAAAGGGTTTAATGGGAGTGATGTCATCCACCCAATAGAAAGGAGACAAGGAAGGGAGGATGACATCATAAGGGTGACATAAGCATGACATGGAAGAAGGGAGGTGTGGTTGATTAAGGACCACACAAATTCAAGGGCAAGGTGGTAATTTGCTAAATCAAAAACAAAACCAAGCCAACCAAGCTAGCAAATCATTTCATCAAGAATCAAAAAATCAGCCAAGGCATTTGTTCCTCACCTAGCTCTCGGCTTTTCATTTTTTTCAAAGAAAAAAATTTCCAAAATCAAGATCCAAGCATCCTTAATTGGTAAGAAAATTCCCTAACCATCTTTATGCTTAGTTATGGCTATATCATGAGTTTAAGCCATTAATTCTTTCTCTAGCTTCTCCATTTAATCAATGAAGAAGACAATGAATAGTGTTTTCAAGTTTTTAACTTGAACTTTTTCTTGTTTTTCTTGAAGATCCAAGCTTTCCTAAGGCTTCTCCAAGCTTCTTAAGGCTTCCTAGCTCAACCCACCACTTCAAGGAAGGTATACCATTTTCAAACCCTAGGTCCATATATATTATAAGGTGATTTTGATGAGTAGGATGTTATTGTAGTTGATGTTATGATTAGAGTTTGAGATTTGGAATGGTAGTGAAATGAAATGGTAATTTTGTGGTTTTGATTTAAAGAAACTTAAGAATGATTAAAGTAAAGTTTAAGCATAAGTATGAATGGTTAAATTGAATTGGTTGGGGTTGTTATGATGTGATAAGGATGGATGTTTGTTGTGTGTTGGATTTGAGGAGGGTTTGGGTTGATTGTGGATGGTTTAAAAATTTGGAAATCACGTAAACATAGCCGTCGTAACGTCCGATTTTCTTTGGACTGTTTTTGTGCATAGCATTAGGACCCCAGAACCCCCTGCTAGATTGTGACCACTGCCATGTTTAGATAGCTCATGTTACGAGCTTCGTTTTGATATGTAGTTCGTTCGATTCCGATGCACGGTTTAGGAGAAACGACCGTTTCAAGTAACGGCGTTTCGTGAACGAAACTTTTTCCCTCGCCTTACTTTGAAACATAGGTTAAAGACCAAAAAGGGTTAATTAATGTGTGAAACATTTATGGTAAGTGTGTTAGGCAGTTGGTAAGTCATTCGCGAAGGAATCGCTTTAAAACTCGTAAAGGTTAAGTTATTAAAAATGGTGGAGCCGAGGGTACCCGAGTGACTTAAGCGAATCGGTGAGCGCAAAACTAGCATTAGAGTCTAAGTTAGTTAAAGCATAGATTTACAAGTGATTTTGGTTTAATTCCAACTTACTTGTTGTTTATAGGTTATCAGACTCGTCCCGAGCCTTTCTCACCCCCAAGTCGCTCAGGCAAGTATTCTATCCGTTATACTGTTGTTGTGATGAATACACTTATATATGCATTATCTTGCGATAGATGCATGTTGGTTATTTAGCAAATTCTTGCGATATATTGTAGCATATGATACGGTATATATGCATGCCTGTTTCATATTCTTGAAATATATATCTGTTGGTTCAGTTGATAATACCTATGCTAGAGGATAGCGGTAACTTGCATATACCCTTAGTATAGGGACCCAAAAGGTGAAAATATTTTCTAAAACCGGGAGTCGAGGATCCCGAGTAGATTTTGTATATATATGGATATGAATATATATATATATATATATATATATTTATATATATATACATATATATGGTCATAGTTTTCAAAACTATTAATCGAATAAGGTTTATTCGATAACTTTAAACTTTATTTTATTATCGAGTATTATTTCGAATATTATTCGAAGGCGTATGACTCCTTTATATTAAATGAATATTATTTTGAATATTCATTCGAGGACTTATGACTCTTTTTTATTATTTATTGAATATTATTTGAATATTCATTCGAGGGCTTATGACTCTTTTATATTATTTATTGAATATTATTTGAATATTCATTTGAGGATGTATGACTCCTTTATTTTATTTAATGAATATTATTTATAATATTCATTCGAGGTATTATGACTCAGCTTATTTTATTTATTGAATATTATTTGAATATTCATTTGAGGATCTATGACTCCGATTATTTGCTGAGATATATTTTTTATTTTATTAAAGAATAAGGTGTTAATAATCAAACTTATTTTCGATTATTCAACTAAAGATAATACTTTCATATAAGTATATCTTTGGTTATTTAATGTTTATTTCAAGTATAAGTTTTAATACTTCTACTTCTATTATTTTTATAAAGATTATCCTTATGGGAATATTATTTAATTAATAATATTCAGATATTTTCTAATATTCTGGGGACTGATTTACTTCATTAAATCAGCCTTACTCCAAACACTCTTTAAAGTGTTTTCGAGTCTTCAAAATGATTTTTAAAAGTCAGAGCGGATCCCAAAACTCATTTTTATATTTAAGATCTTCCTTTTAAAGGGGATTTAAATACCCGCTCAAAACCTGGGAAATCCGGCTCTGTGGTGTATTTTATATTCGCAACAAGGTTGCAGATTTGGTAAATGAATTGATTACTTGCCCAACGTTCGGGAAGTAAGCCCCTCTCATTGAGTCGGCATAAGCGACAGGCCGAGGTACGGTCTATTATTGTGTAAGTGGCTCAGTGGGAGTCCATCAAATGCATAGGTGGCTGAGTGGCAGTCCAGCATAGGTCTTAATTATGACCAGGGTGATGACCAGTGGGGAATTCGTCCATCTACTAGTAGAAAAGGTTACTTATTGGTATCTTTGCCTGATCAGCGAGATATCGGGTTTATGCCAAAATTCTTTTTCTTTTCCAAAATTCATTGGATGTTTCGAACTCTGTTCATACTTCACATAACAGAGGTTCCAGGAAATGTTTTCGGGATATATATATAGGTGGATATATATATATATATATCGGGACTAAATAAAGTATCTCATAACTTTTTCATTCAATAATATTTCAAAGATTGAATCTATTCAAGTCTTAACTTGTGGTCTCATCTATGGGATGTTTTTCTTAAAACTTATAATACTTTGAACGGTGGCAGTTCAAGTAACTTTATATGATATAAGTGTGGTGAAGTATTGGTAGCTTCATTCCTTGTTTTTACTTATATCTAGCAAGTAATTATCTTGCATATGATAGAGATGCTATTAAGTATCCATTTAGATACTTATATTATTGTTATCACTATACATATTATCTTGCGAGCTGTAAGGCTCACTCTTGCTTTATTTCTTCATCACACAACAACAGTTAGGAGAGATGGCCAGACTCCAGCAGACCCAGCGCAAGCGCGTGGGAAGCGTCCCGCGTCTTCCCGCTGATATTGTAGCTGCTATAGCTGCAGAGGTAGATCCATTGTAGTTTAGACCATCTACTTTTGAGAAACAAATTATGTATAATTATAACTTGTGGCAGATAATGGCAATTAACTGTAAATTATCAAGTAATCATTTTGGGTTGTAATAATTTTAAATTATGGATTCAAAGACTTGTACTTATTTCAATTTCATCTCTGAGACTATAACGGGTGGTGGTGTGTGTTAGTGTGGGGTCACAGTATGAGGTTATTTATTATTAATTAAGTGAAGTGATATTGTGGAAAGAAAGACCGTGACAACCCGGATCCCCGACCCCGGATCTGGGGGTGTTACAGAAATGGTATCAGAGCCAAGCGTTATAAACCTCAGAGATGATGCGACGATAAAATAATAAACTCACAAAGATAATAAGAACTCTTGCCAAGTTCATGGTCGGACTACTTAAAGTAGTACTGACAGCTAAAACCCTTACGGGAACCCTTATAAGTATCATGATAGTAACTTAGCTCGTTTAATGTGTAGGCGCCTGAGATGGAGGACCCTGAGATGTACGAGCGTGAGCATGATGAGGCATTGCTGGATGTTGAGGATCAGGAGGAGCCTGAGATGGAGGAGGATGAGGAGGACCCCCCAGAGGAGCCTGAGACGGAGGTCATTGCTGTTTCAGATGAGGAGGACCCCTCAGAGGAGTTAGAGACAGAGGTTATTGCTATTCCAGATGAGGAGGACCCGGATGAGGTCCCAGTAGCTGAGGAGCGTGTTGGATCTATGGTAGTGTATGCTGGTATCCCTTTACCCACACTTCCGGTGGTCAGAGCCCCTACCCCTCCACCACTATCTTGGATTCCTGATGATGACAGCTCAGAGACCCATACTTCCGAGCCTAGGCAGACCGAGGAGGCACCCTCAGCGGCTCCGGATTCACCACCTCTTGACCCTGCCCAGAGGCAGTCTTCGTTAGCTCATGGATATGTTCAGGATGTTTTGAGGACCCGAGTGGCTGTTGCCGAGGCCCGACTGGATGAGGCCAGGAGGGAGTTGGATGCAGAGAGGGCGGGTAGGCGTACCCGAGCTTATGAGACCAGGGCTTCTATACCCCGATCCTTGAGGAGGGAGCTTACGGGGATAGAGCTCACGTCCCGAGCGAGACTCAGATCTCTCCAGGGGGACAGGCATGGTAGGATCTCCAGGCGGCAGGCCGACTATATCTTCCGTCGTGCGATGGAAAGGGTTTGGGAGCTGACCCGTTCCGGTGTGTGATTCAGGATTGATGATGGAATAGTCTAGTTGTCTAGTTAGCCGAGGCCTTAGTAAGAGCCAATTTTCCGGGATAGTTGACTTGTATATAGCATCCCTTTTTCTGACTAGACAGATAGACTCTTGTGTATCACTTTTGGGACAGATGACTGTAGCACTGTTGTACTTTTGACCAGATCAAACTATGTATTCTCGCATTATGTATATATTTGTTTCCTTTCAGTTCAGTTCCATAGTGACGGGATCACTGTTTTATTATTATTATTACTGCACTTCGTAATAGAACTTTCTTAAAATAATAGAATTGCGTTATACGTTCTCCCCATTATAAGAGCTGTGCAAGGCACAATGTTGTATATGATTGTGACCTAACGTTGAATTTTTCCCAAAAAAATTTTTTTTTTTTATTATTATCAGAATCATGCCGCCAAGAAAGATTGGAACTAGGGCGAACCCTGGGTCCGAGGACCAGGGAAGCCATAATCAGGACAATAGAAACCAAGATCACAGTGAAGAGGAAGATGAGGATTATGTGGAACAGGATGACTCCCTGTATGAAGAGGAAGAGGAAACATATGATGTTGAGGGATTTGAGATAGAGACTGAAAAAGGAGAAACCGAGGTTGAGCAACCAGTACCAAACCCAGGCATGGATCCCATGGGCCAGTTTATGCAACTCCTAAGACAGAATTTGGAACGTCAACCCAACCCACCCCCTCAAGGAAGTAACAATGTTGTGGCAAACTCTTTCAGGGCTTTTAAGTCCCTTAAGCCCCCTGAGTTCCACGGATCAGCCGACCCAGTTGAGGCAAGGGCATGGTTAAAGGAAATGGAGAAATCTTTTGAGATTTTGAGTACCGAGGAGGCACAGAAGACTGTATTTGCTACCTACCTTCTGAAAGGAGAAGCTAACTACTGGTGGGAGGCCAAGAAAAACATGGAGACAGGTGCTATTATAACCTGGGAGAGATTTAGTCAGTTGTTTCTGGGGAAGTATTTCCCGAGGTTTATGGAAAACCAGATGGAGCTCAAGTTCTTGGAGCTAAAGCAGAATGATTTGTCTGTAGCAGAGTACGAAGCGAAATTTACTGAGTTATCAAGGTTTGTGCCGGAGTTTGTGAGCACCGAGGAAAAGAAAGCTAGGAGGTTTCAGCAGGGACTGAAACCGTGGATTCAGAATAGGGTGGCAATCCTTGAGCTTACGGACTATGCCACTCTGGTGCAAAAGGCAACGATTGTAGAAGTTGGAAGTGAACAGATGCAGAAGGAAAGAGAGAAGAAAGGAATAAAGAGGAAAAGTATGAGCATGGGTGGAGGTTCCGCAGGAAGGAGCTTCCCAACTAGGTTTAATCGAGGAGCAGTGTCCCTGCCAGGAAGGAACACTGGGTTTAAGCGGCCAATGAGTGTGAGTGTGAGCCAGGGCGGCCAGAAGTCAAGAATGTCCTATTCCAACCAGTCTCGACCCCCATTGCCAGCCTGTAACAGATGTGGAAGGAACCACACTGGGGAGTGTAAAGGAAGGCCAGTAACCTGTTTTAAGTGCGGTCGGGAGGGCCACTATTCAACTAGGTGCCCATCATCAACCCCTGCCGTTGTTCCAACCACCAATTGTCATCAGTGTGGACGCCGGGGTCATTGGAAGAAGGATTGCCCAATGAACAAACCAGCAGCTTCGGGAGCAAGCAGGGCTGCTTCTAATAAGCCACCTACTGCGAGGACTTTCAACATGACAGTCCAGGATGCTATGAAAGATTCAGATGTGATAGCAGGTACCCTTTCTCTAAATTCAGTCAGTGCAAATGTTTTATTTGATTCGGGAGCAACTAAATCTTTTATATCAAGGGACTTTGCGCGTAAGTTAAGACTTAAGGCTAAACCCTTGATAGAACCCTTACAAGTAGAAATAGCCAATCATGAAATTATTCCTGTTAACCAGATTCACCCCGCCTGTGAGATAGGCATAGGGGAGCAATCTTTCAGTGTTGATCTGATTCCTTTTAAATTAGGGGAGTTTGATGTGATTTTGGGAATGGACTGGCTATCTAGCAACGATGCTCAGATAGACTGTAAAGGGAAGAAAGTTAAGTTAAATATCCCCGGGAAGAAAGAAGTTATATTTAGAGGAAAGAGGCAGACGCAGAAATTTTTGACTATGGCCCAGGCCAAAAGGATGCTACGAAAAGGAAGTGAGGCCTACCTAGCCTATGTGGTGGACACGCAGAAGGAGGTGCCCAACTTACAAGATATTCCAGTAGTCAACGAATTTGAGGATGTATTCCCCCAAGACCTTCCGGGATTACCACCCGATAGAGTGATTGAATTTGCTATTGAGTTGGCCCCAGGGACGGCGCCAGTTTCAAAAGCACCTTACCGGTTAGCCCCGTTAGAAATGAAGGAATTAGCTATCCAATTGCAGGAACTCTTGGATAAGGGTATGATAAGACCCAGTGTGTCCCCGTGGGGAGCACCAGTTTTATTTGTTAAGAAGAAAGATGGGAGCATGAGGTTGTGCATAGACTATCGAGAGTTGAACAAGCTAACCATAAAGAACCGGTACCCATTACCTAGAATAGACGATCTGTTCGACCAGCTAAAGGATGCTGTTTATTTTTCCAAGATCGACCTGAGAACTGGATATCACCAACTAAAGATTAAACCCGAAGATATTTCCAAGACAGCGTTCCGTACCAGGTATGGGCATTATGAGTTCTTGGTAATGTCCTTTGGATTAACCAACGCCCCAGCGGCTTTCATGGATTTAATGAATAGAGTATTTAAGAAGTACTTGGACAAGTGTGTGATAGTTTTTATCGATGATATTTTGATCTACTCAAGGACTGAGGCAGAACATGCAGAGCATTTGAGGATAGCTCTAGGAATACTCAGAGAGGAGCAGTTATATGCCAAATTCTCGAAGTGTGAATTCTGGCGGAATGAAGTACAGTTTTTAGGACATGTGATCAATAAAGAAGGAGTATTGGTCGACCCCTCCAAGATAGAGGCGGTCTCAAATTGGGAAAGGCCAACCACACCCACAGAGGTAAGGAGTTTCATAGGATTGGCCGGCTACTATCGTAGATTTGTACAGGACTTTGCGAAGATCGCAGCCCCTTTGACACGACTTACTCGTAAGACAGAGAAGTTTGAATGGACGGAGAAATGCGAGAACAGTTTTCAGGAATTAAAGAAAAGGTTGATAACGGCTCCGGTATTGGCATTGCCGGATGGAAAAGGAGATTTTGTGATATATAGTGACGCATCGCACAAGGGATTAGGATGTGTGCTTATGCAGCACGGTAAAGTCATCGCGTATGCGTCGAGACAACTGAAGGAATACGAGGTTAGATATCCTACTCATGACCTTGAGCTCGCAGCAATAGTATTTGCTTTAAAAATTTGGAGGCACTACTTGTATGGAGAGAAGTGCGAGATTTTCACAGACCATAAGAGCCTCAAGTACATATTTACGCAGAAAGAGCTCAACATGCGCCAGAGGAGATGGCTAGAACTAATCAAGGACTATGATTGTGAGATTCTCTATCATCCAGGGAAAGCCAATGTGGTGGCTGATGCCCTTAGTAGAAAGGAAAGACTCAGAATGATAACGACCTCGGAAGAGTTGATAAGGGATTTTGAGAAAATGGAAATAGAGGTAAAGGTAACCGGAACCGGAACTGAAAAGCTTTTTGAGATCTCAATGCAGCCAGAATTATTGGGAAAGATCAGATTGTGCCAAGAGAAAATAATGAATGAAGACAGAAAGTCAATGACTGGAGAGGAGATCCATACTGAGAAAGATGATAAAGGGATAATGAGGTATTCCTACCGAATTTGGGTTCCGAATGTTCAAGAACTCAAGGATGAGATTTTGGATGAAAGCCATAGTTCAAGGTATTCCATTCACCCGGGAAGTACCAAGATGTATAGGGATTTGAAGGAATATTACTGGTGGCCCAACATGAAGAGGGACGTAGCAGAATGGGTAAACAAGTGTTTGACTTGCCAAAGAGTAAAGGCAGAGCACCAGAGACCCAGTGGACTTTTGCGACCCCTGGAGATTCCCGAATGGAAATGGGAACAGATAGCGATGGATTTTGTTGTAGGCTTGCCAAGGACGAAAGCCAATCACGATGCCATTTGGGTAATTATAGACCGATTGACAAAGTCAGCTCATTTCATTCCTATCAATGAGAGATACACAGTCGATAGACTGGTGGACATTTACCTTAAGGAAATAGTGACACGACATGGAGTCCCAGCGTCCATTGTCTCAGACCGAGACCCTAGGTTCAACTCCAGATTTTGGAGGAGCTTTCAGGAATGTGCGGGGACCAAGTTAAATATGAGTACCGCGTACCATCCCCAGACGGATGGACAGAGTGAAAGGACCATCCAGACACTAGAGGATATGTTGAGAGTCTGTGCAATAGACCTTAAAGGAAGTTGGGATGATCACCTGCCGTTGATCGAGTTTTCTTATAACAATAGCTTTCATGCTAGCATCGGAATGCCGCCTTATGAGGCCTTGTACGGAAGAAGGTGTCGATCTCCCTTATACTGGGATGAAGTAGGAGAGCGGAAGATGCTCGGACCCGAAGTGGTCCAAAGGACCAGAGATATAGTGGATCTTATCAGAGGGCGACTTGTAGCAGCCCAAGACAGACAGAAGAAATATGCAGACCTAGCCCGAAAGGACAAGGAATATGAAGTAGGGGACTTAGTACTGTTGAAAGTATCCCCTTGGAAGGGATTAATGAGGTTCGGAAAGAAAGGAAAACTAAGCCCAAGATACATTGGACCTTTTGAGATATTAAGACGGATTGGAAAGTTAGCTTACGAGCTAGCCCTACCCCCTAATTTGCAACAAGTTCATAATGTGTTCCATGTGTCAATGCTAAGGAGGTATCATCGGGATGCCAGGCACATAGTGGAGTACGAGCAGGTGGATATGCAGCCAGATCTAACTTACGTGGAGAAGCCAGTAAGGATTATGGATAAGAAGGAGCAGGTGCTTCGGAACAAAGTGATCAAGCTAGTCAGAGTACTATGGCAGAATCATAATGTGGAAGAATCGACTTGGGAACTAGAGAGCGCAATGCTAGAAAAGTACCCCCAATTGTTTTCTGTTTGATTCCGGGACGGAATCCTTTTAAGGAGGGGAGACTGTAATAACCCCAAAATTTTTCAACTTTTTGTAACCCTTGTGAATAGTGTTTTAGCTGAATGAGAAAACTTTTCACGCCACACTATATAGGGGTTCTGTTATGGATATTCTGGGATTTTATTAGTACTATATGAAGTATATAAGTGTATGTAAATATCGTCAGAACCCAATTCCGAACACTTTGGTTTTTCCCGGAAATCCACAAGATACGGAGAGAATTGAGTATAAGGTAACAGGATAAAAAGAATTTAAATTAAAGGATTATAATAGAGGATCATAAAAAGGAATATAATGTATTGAGAAAGGTTAAGGGAACCTAAGTAATAAGATCCCGGGTATGATCCTTCAAACGATAAACGAGAACGAAAGTTAAGCGAACCGTACAACAGATCAGCGGTCATTAGGCAAACGATTAGGAAGCTAATCAAAGGGTTTAATGGGAGTGATGTCATCCACCCAATAGAAAGGAGACAAGGAAGGGAGGATGACATCATAAGGGTGACATAAGCATGACATGGAAGAAGGGAGGTGTGGTTGATTAAGGACCACACAAATTCAAGGGCAAGGTGGTAATTTGCTAAATCAAAAACAAAACCAAGCCAACCAAGCTAACAAATCATTTCATCAAGAATCAAAAAATCAGCCAAGGCATTTGTTCCTCACCTAGCTCTCGGCTTTTCATTTTTTTCAAAGAAAAAAATTTCCAAAATCAAGATCCAAGCATCCTTAATTGGTAAGAAAATTCCCTAACCATCTTTATGCTTAGTTATGGCTATATCATGAGTTTAAGCCATTAATTCTTTCTCTAGCTTCTCCATTTAATCAATGAAGAAGACAATGAATAGTGTTTTCAAGTTTTTAACTTGAACTTTTTCTTGTTTTTCTTGAAGATCCAAGCTTTCCTAAGGCTTCTCCAAGCTTCTTAAGGCTTCCTAGCTCAACCCACCACTTCAAGGAAGGTATACCATTTTCAAACCCTAGGTCCATATATATTATAAGGTGATTTTGATGAGTAGGATGTTATTGTAGTTGATGTTATGATTAGAGTTTGAGATTTGGAATGGTAGTGAAATGAAATGGTAATTTTGTGGTTTTGATTTAAAGAAACTTAAGAATGATTAAAGTAAAGTTTAAGCATAAGTATGAATGGTTAAATTGAATTGGTTGGGGTTGTTATGATGTGATAAGGATGGATGTTTGTTGTGTGTTGGATTTGAGGAGGGTTTGGGTTGATTGTGGATGGTTTAAAAATTTGGAAATCACGTAAACATAGCCGTCGTAACGTCCGATTTTCTTTGGACTGTTTTTGTGCATAGCATTAGGACCCCAGAACCCCCTGCTAGATTGTGACCACTGCCATGTTTAGATAGCTCATGTTACGAGCTTCGTTTTGATATGTAGTTCGTTCGATTCCGATGCACGGTTTAGGAGAAACGACCGTTTCAAGTAACGGCGTTTCGTGAACGAAACTTTTTCCCTCGCCTTACTTTGAAACATAGGTTAAAGACCAAAAAGGGTTAATTAATGTGTGAAACATTTATGGTAAGTGTGTTAGGCAGTTGGTAAGTCATTCGCGAAGGAATCGCTTTAAAACTCGTAAAGGTTAAGTTATTAAAAATGGTGGAGCCGAGGGTACCCGAGTGACTTAAGCGAATCGGTGAGCGCAAAACTAGCATTAGAGTCTAAGTTAGTTAAAGCATAGATTTACAAGTGATTTTGGTTTAATTCCAACTTACTTGTTGTTTATAGGTTATCAGACTCGTCCCGAGCCTTTCTCACCCCCAAGTCGCTCAGGCAAGTATTCTATCCGTTATACTGTTGTTGTGATGAATACACTTATATATGCATTATCTTGCGATAGATGCATGTTGGTTATTTAGCAAATTCTTGCGATATATTGTAGCATATGATACGGTATATATGCATGCCTGTTTCATATTCTTGAAATATATATCTGTTGGTTCAGTTGATAATACCTATGCTAGAGGATAGCGGTAACTTGCATATACCCTTAGTATAGGGACCCAAAAGGTGAAAATATTTTCTAAAACCGGGAGTCGAGGATCCCGAGTAGATTTTGTATATATATGGATATGAATATATATATATATATATATATATATATATTTATATATATATACATATATATGGTCATAGTTTTCAAAACTATTAATCGAATAAGGTTTATTCGATAACTTTAAACTTTATTTTATTATCGAGTATTATTTCGAATATTATTCGAAGGCGTATGACTCCTTTATATTAAATGAATATTATTTTGAATATTCATTCGAGGACTTATGACTCTTTTTTATTATTTATTGAATATTATTTGAATATTCATTCGAGGGCTTATGACTCTTTTATATTATTTATTGAATATTATTTGAATATTCATTTGAGGATGTATGACTCCTTTATTTTATTTAATGAATATTATTTATAATATTCATTCGAGGTATTATGACTCAGCTTATTTTATTTATTAAATATTATTTGAATATTCATTTGAGGATCTATGACTCCGATTATTTGCTGAGATATATTCTTTATTTTATTAAAGAATAAGGTGTTAATAATCAAACTTATTTTCGATTATTCAACTAAAGATAATACTTTCATATAAGTATATCTTTGGTTATTTAATGTTTATTTCAAGTATAAGTTTTAATACTTCTACTTCTATTATTTTTATAAAGATTATCCTTATGGGAATATTATTTAATTAATAATATTCAGATATTTTCTAATATTCTGGGGACTGATTTACTTCATTAAATCAGCCTTACTCCAAACACTCTTTAAAGTGTTTTCGAGTCTTCAAAATGATTTTTAAAAGTCAGAGCGGATCCCAAAACTCATTTTTATATTTAAGATCTTCCTTTTAAAGGGGATTTAAATACCCGCTCAAAACCTGGGAAATCCGGCTCTGTGGTGTATTTTATATTCGCAACAAGGTTGCAGATTTGGTAAATGAATTGATTACTTGCCCAACGTTCGGGAAGTAAGCCCCTCTCATTGAGTCGGCATAAGCGACAGGCCGAGGTACGGTCTATTATTGTGTAAGTGGCTCAGTGGGAGTCCATCAAATGCATAGGTGGCTGAGTGGCAGTCCAGCATAGGTCTTAATTATGACCAGGGTGATGACCAGTGGGGAATTCGTCCATCTACTAGTAGAAAAGGTTACTTATTGGTATCTTTGCCTGATCAGCGAGATATCGGGTTTATGCCAAAATTCTTTTTCTTTTCCAAAATTCATTGGATGTTTCGAACTCTGTTCATACTTCACATAACAGAGGTTCCAGGAAATGTTTTCGGGATATATATATAGGTGGATATATATATATATCGGGACTAAATAAAGTATCTCATAACTTTTTCATTCAATAATATTTCAAAGATTGAATCTATTCAAGTCTTAACTTGTGGTCTCATCTATGGGATGTTTTTCTTAAAACTTATAATACTTTGAACGGTGGCAGTTCAAGTAACTTTATATGATATAAGTGTGGTGAAGTATTGGTAGCTTCATTCCTTGTTTTTACTTATATCTAGCAAGTAATTATCTTGCATATGATAGAGATGCTATTAAGTATCCATTTAGATACTTATATTATTGTTATCACTATACATATTATCTTGCGAGCTGTAAGGCTCACTCTTGCTTTATTTCTTCATCACACAACAACAGTTAGGAGAGATGGCCAGACTCCAGCAGACCCAGCGCAAGCGCGTGGGAAGCGTCCCGCGTCTTCCCGCTGATATTGTAGCTGCTATAGCTGCAGAGGTAGATCCATTGTAGTTTAGACCATCTACTTTTGAGAAACAAATTATGTATAATTATAACTTGTGGCAGATAATGGCAATTAACTGTAAATTATCAAGTAATCATTTTGGGTTGTAATAATTTTAAATTGTGGATTCAAAGACTTGTACTTATTTCAATTTCATCTCTGAGACTATAACGGGTGGTGGTGTGTGTTAGTGTGGGGTCACAGTATGAGGTTATTTATTATTAATTAAGTGAAGTGATATTGTGGAAAGAAAGACCGTGACAACCCGGATCCCCGACCCCGGATCTGGGGGTGTTACATGCAATTTTAGGCGTTGCCATAGAGTTTTTTACAACCCTGGTGACACCCTATTGCAACCCTTGGTTATCCGTTACAGAAACGTGCTATTGCAACACCAATGGGGTTGCAATAGGCCTTGAAAAGTGTTACAGTAGGGTTTAGGCTATCAGTATAAAATTGTGGGCCCCGCATGTGGGGTATTGATGCAACCCTTATGCAACATTTTTTAATATTTTTTGCAACGTTTTTAGTGTTTTTTGTAACATTTTACCCTGATTATTAGCAACAATAAAAAGACATATTGCAACGCTTTTACAAAAAAAATGCAAGGAACTGTTTGTAAATTGGCATTCACATAAATAAGACCATAGTCTTAAAACCAACACAATCAACCAATCTACCAACCATAACATCAGTTATCCCAAATAAACACCACTACCTTCACCATCAACATACTACCATCCTTATACCACCAATTATCTACCAACCATAAAATAAAAGTGAAAGTTTTAACAAGTTAAAGTTACACACTTCAAAATATAAACATCGTAGTACTGAGAAAAACAAATTTTAACGATAATACTTCAACTTTATAGCCAAACTGTAGATTGTAGTCATGTAGGTCTATACTGCAATTAATGGATATAAGATAGTTTAAGGCAATCTCTTCATAAGAAGACCTTCAAGGCAACCAGCTCCTTTAATCCCATCTCGACTGAAAGCATACTCTCAATGTTTCCTTCTCTAGTTAGATCACCCAAGTTTTGGACATGGTTGCTTCTCCCCTCTGGATTTTTTTCTCTTGCTTAGTTAGAAGATAGATTTAATACAAGATGGTAGCACATTGCAAGAATTTTTTATATTTCTGTAATTACATAATTAATATTAACAAATCAGAAAACAATACACACACATATATATATATAGTAACTACTTAAAAGTATGATGATCTTGATTTTTGTTATAACTGATATAGCATTTAATTGTCTTGAAGAAGTATCAAATCTTATAAATGCATGGAAATGGAATCATATTTATAAAGTTGTATTAGGTAAAGAAATGTACTAGACTTGAGACACCAAGTACACACACTATCACATAACAATACAACATCACTCAGAAACCTGGAGATGGCTGCCAACTTGTCATGTCGTTAGTCCGGGTACGTTCATGGTCTCTAAAATATTTGTAGCAACAACTTCTTTAAAAAAAGTTATTCAAAAATTACACATAAATAGGTAGACCTAGAAAGAGACATAGTGGACACAACAGAGTGTTAAGACTGCATTTGAAATAGGCATAGGATAGCTTAATCTCAGGGTTGTTACAAAGAAACAAAGAAACCCTCTTGTTCTCTTAATCTCATGTCTCTAAATGTGTATCTGTATTCCATTCACGCATTTCATGAGCAAGGCAACAAATTAAAAGGCAGAGTGGTAGACACACACCTCATTTGAGCTGAGAGCTTTACTATACTATTTTTAGTGTCGTCTGTAAGCACAAGTACATGTAACATTTAGCACATAATCTAAAACATAATAACAATTCAAACAGTGTGTACTTCCTTTCAATTGGTTTTTAGAATAATATATATGCTTCCCTAACAAGTCAAAGCCAAATGTGAGGTCAGGAAAGTCTTAATCTTTTCAGTTTCAAAAGGCATGTGTAAACACCTAAAATTCCCTACCTGGATGTACATCATAATCCTATTAAAAATTAATGTGAGGGTAATTCAGTTATTTCAGAGCTCTTTTGCTCTGTAAATTAAAATTGTGCTCTGAATTTAACATTTCCCTAAAAAAAATAACAATTAACATCATATCATAATCCAAGCACTATAAAAAGGCGAACAAAATACACTTAATAATGTTATCAGATCATAATTGATGAATGCATATCAAAATGGGCCCTTTGAAGATAGCAGCAGTACTATAAAAAAATAATGCAGAGAAATATTCAATGTGCTACTTGTTATGTCTCAGATAAAATAAATTCACCCAACAAAACTATTAAAATCTGAGATATAACAACATCCTACACTCAAAATCAAAATCAAATTTATCATATTTCTACACTACTCTTCAACCGCAATTTATAAATAAAAGACAGATAAAAAAGGTACCTTTCTTGGCCAGGAGTGTCCCAGATCTGAGCCTTGACAAGTTTGGAGTTAATAGTAACAGTTCTGGTCTGAAATTCAACAACAATGCTTGATTTAGAGTCCTAACAGAACTCATTCTTGGTAAACCTGGACATAATCTGAGACTTCCCCACTGCAGAGTCACCAATCACCACCACTTTATACACATAATCTGTCTTTTCCATATTCACTCCTTTATTAGTATTCTCGTTTGTATTTCCCACCACCACCACCTCCTCACCATCATTCATCTCTCTCTTCATTCTGCTATTCCTTAATTAACTTCCAACAACACAGAACAAGAAAGGAAATTTTGTTATGTTCCTCCAAAACTAATAAAACTAGTCACTGACTTTTGTTTATTGGAGTAGGTAAAGTTTGTGACAAAGACTGATGGAAACAAAATATCAAAAGATGGCCAGACCAGCTAAACTTATTTCAGTCACTATACATACACAAGTGTATATGCTTGTGTGTTTACACACAAGCATATATAGGTGTTTACACATGCCTTTTTAGAATAATATATATGCTTCCCTAACAAGTCATAAATTTTTATGAAACATGAACGTACAAAGTATGGAATGCCTATAAATCATCTTTCTATGGATCTACATGTGGGCGGCCGCAAGGGGAGGGTTCATTAAGAATATTACAAGTTCAAAGGGTAAAGCACAGCGAAGCATATATATCTAGATCAAGCAGAAAGACATACGGGACTCCAAAAACTATATTAACATTGAAATTGGTTTTTATTAAAGAGCATACAATTACCTGGAAAAGTAACACGGAGAATGTAGCTCGTCCATGACGTGATGTGCTCTCTCATCTTTCCTGCAATACCTGTACCAGGTTTCACAAAAAGGAGCCCACAATATTAGTATGGTATCAACTAGCACCTGATATTTATTCAGAGTAGTTGGAAAAGTAAATACAATAAAATTATATTAGTATGATAAGCTTCAATCTCCAATTCTGCTGCCTGACAGATTTTGAAGTTTTGTCATATACTGGTATACAAAAAGATGCAGCCAGGCTAGTAGCAAAAACACACACCATTTTTGCTAAACAACACATACCATTTTTACTACTAAATATATTGGCAACAAATTTTACATAAAAATAGTCATATCCACATTAATTATAGTTATGCATAAGTACTTGATCAGTTTAAGTATATTGGCAAAGTAATATTTAACTTTATACATGGCAGTGTGCATTTACATATACATGTTCAGCGGAGAAGCTAATTTATGAGCATGACTTGATCAGGGATTCAGGGCTCATGATAACAATCCTAAATCCAAGCTGGTGGATTATAATCAACCGCATTTAACATTTAAGATATCCAGTTTCTGGTTGTAAATTAAGCAGGACATGTCCTTTGGAATGCAAATTTGTGATTGTCTGTAATGCCATGGCGGCATATTGAATTTTGATGATATTGTACAGTTGTACTCTGGAAGATTAATTAAAATACTACATAACAGCCAAACTAGGTCAGCTGTTTCACAAAGAAAATGGCTAATAATAAGTTAATTATTATGGCACTGGGGATAATAAATTTACTCTTATAAGAGTAAAGAATAAGGAGCTAAGAAGAGAAAATCCTAATGACAATTGATCATCATTGAAAAAAAACTGAAAATTTTTAATTAGAGAGTACTATAACTTACAATATTCTATCAATTATCAAATAACTTAAAATCTAAGATGAACATAATCTACTTGTACAGTTATACTTATACATGCCTTTTAAGGGAACATACAGACTAGAAAGACATTACAAGGGAGTCTTACTGTAATGCATCGTCCCCCCACCTCAATTGGTAGCATCACCTCTCAGGTCAGGTAAAATAGTTTATTCCCCTTCTTCCGGGAAGGGATAGGTGGTGACAGGTGAGTCCAAGTGAATGTTTACACAACATTTGGCTCCAGCAATGACTCTCGTGGGCCACCACGGCTCCCATTGAGAACAGTCACATTACCATCAGAATCAACATCAACAATAACTATGCATGACCTAATTTAATTCAAAACATAAAACAACAGAAAAACATAAAATTTCTCACTAAAATAACTAAAATCAAAACCCCATTAGCCAAGAATCAATTTATACAAACATATATCTATAGGAAGAACTTAACAAAACCGTTTATGAGAGATCAAGAACACTACCCACTTGCAATCATCTCGAAGAGTGGAGAGTAAATACAAGTCCAACTGATTAGAAGCAACAACGATAGAAAATCACTTATTTTATATCCTCTAAGACCACAAGAACACATCTTGAACAAAAAATCCCTCTTGAAAATATCTATCTCTAAACATATTATGTTAAAAGTGAGAAAACAAGTCACGGAACCATATTAACAAGAAGAGAGAAAAATGAAATTCTAAATACCGAGAGACAGAGAGACACCGAGGGAGAGGAAGACGGAGGAGGGAGAGAGGCACCCTCAAATTTACGCTTTAATAAACCCTAATGTGCCTCCCTGTTTTTTTTGGTTAAAATTTCAACCACCCGCTCCCAATTTCCAGTTCCCGCCCCCAATTTCATCCGTTGTCCCAAGTTCTAATAAAAAATAAACAGCCCAATCCAACTTTTTTTGTTATAATTTAAATAATTAATTTCTCTTTTCTTTAAATAAATATTGTTTGTAATATTTTTATAAAAAATGAAAAAAATTCAAAAATATATAAATATTATAAATAAATCCACTAATGACTTGTTAAGTATTATAACACGTTCAACTTATCAATATATTATTGTAAATCACTACACTAATATTATTAACTTCTATAAATAAATAAAATATATATATTTTAATTATTATTTTATTTCTATGTAAATAATTATTAATTAGTTAAATTAAAAAATTATCTTTAATCATCTATGTCATTTTGGTAACACATTTTGACTATACCGCAACATCAAAAAATAGGGGTTGCGATAGACATGGGTTTAGAAGGCTATTATTATACTTTTGTTTGCAACCATAGTGTGAATGGTTGCAGAATCCAATCTATGGCGTAGTGAAATATACACACAGACTGTAAGTAAATTCGATGGATAATGCTTAAAATTAACGACTAAGATTGAGTGTAATTCGACGGATAATGATAAAAGTACCCAAAGTAATAATTGATACTTCGACAGATGATGTAATTCAATGAATATTCATTTTCAATGGATAATGAAAATCCGTCGAGATACAAATTCTGACTTAGCCAAAATTTTATCTTAGACAAGAAATATTAACTTTTACTCTGGCTGCATTTCAATATGCTCATACATCAAAATAGATTAAGAGTAATTAAGCATACCTAACTCACTTACCAACCTAGTGAAGGTGGATTCATCCAGTGGCTTGGTAAAGATGTCTGCAAGTTGCTTCTCACTTGGAACAAAATGAAGTTCCACAGTACCATTTTATTAGAGAGCATGTAATGAATGGTACTGTTCATTACATGCTCTCTAATAAAATGGTACTTGATGTCGATGTGCTTGGTCCTTGAATGTTTTACTGGATTTTCGGTGATTGCAATAGCACTTGTGTTATCACAGAAAATAGGAATCTTATTCACCAATAGACCATAATCCAACAGTTGATTTTTCATCCATAAAATATGTGCACAACAACTACCAGCATGAATATATTCAGCTTCAGCTGTAGAAGTAGAAACTGAATTTTGCTTTTTACTGAACCAGGATACTAGCTTATTTCTTAGAAATTGACAGGTTCCTGTTGTACTCTTTCTATCAATTTTACAACCTGCATAATCTGTATCTGAATAACCAGTTAGATCAAAACTAGAATCTCTAGGATACCAAATGCCAAGTTTTTGTGTTTTTTTGAGATATCTGAAAATTCTCTTAATAGCTACTAAATGAGATTCTCTAGGGTCAGCTTGAAATCTAGCACAAAGACATGTAGCAAACATTATATCTCATCTACTAGCTGTTAAATATAAAAGTGAACCAACCATGCCTCTATAGCTTAAAATATCCACAGACTTTTCATTATTGTTTAATTCAAGTTTAGTTGTAGTGGCCATGGGAGTTTTTGCAGATGTGTAATCCATTAAGTCAAACTTCTTCAAAATATCATAAATATATTTGGTTTGACTAATGAATATTCCATTACTAACTTGCTTAAATTGTAAACCAAGAAATTACGTTAGTTCTCACATCATCTCATTTTATAATTATTTTGCATCAATTTGGCAAAAATTTTGCAAAGTTTTTCATCTGTAGAGCCAAATATAATATCATCTACATAAATTTGAAAAAGTATACTAGAGCCATTAACATTTCTAAAGAATAAATTTTTGTCAACAGTACCTCTTGTGAAGTGATTTTCTAAGAGAAACTTTGACAAAGTATCATACCAGGCTGTAGGTGCTTGCTTCAATCCATAAAGTGCTTTCAAAAGATAGGAGATATATTATGGAAAATTTGGGTCTTCAAAACCATGAGACTGACTTACATAGACTTCCTCCTCCAAATATCCATTTAGAAAAGCACTTTTGACATCCATTTGATAGACCTTGAAATTGGCATGGGCTGCATAGGCTAAGAAAATTCTGATGGCTTCGTCCTGCAACAGGAGCAAAAGTTTCATCAAAATCAATTCCTTCTTTTTGACAATAGCCCTTAGCAACCAATCTAGCTTTATTTCTGAATACTGTGCCATTTTCATCCATATTGTTTCTAAATACCCACTTGGTGTCAATAGGATTCTTTCCTTTAGGCTTGGGTACCATCTTCCAAACTTTATTCCTTTCAAATTGGTTTTGCTCCTCCTGCATAGCTAAAACCCAGTCAGGATCCAACAGAGCTTCTTCTACCTTTTTAGGTTCTTCCTGAGATAGAAAACTGTTATATAGACATTCTTCTTGAGTTGCTTTTCTTGTTTGCACTCTTGAAGATCCATCACCAATGATCAGTTCAAATGGGTGAGATCTAATCCATTTTCTCTGTTGAGGTAGATTAGCTCTAGATGAAGAGGCCTCATTGTTGTCTTGATGATTGATAGAGTTTTGATTATCAGAAACTCCCCCTAAGTTTATGGATCTTTGACTTGAAATTAGAGTTCTTTCTGGTTGTGATCTAACTTAGCTTTCAACTCCTATTGATGGATCAACGGATGTTGCTCTTTGCATTTCGACGGATGATGCAGATTGTCTTTCAACGGATGATACACATGGTATTTCGACGGATGTTGAATTATGTGCTTCATTAGTTGTAGATTTTTCTGCCTTGTCGTTGAATATTTGTTCTTGATCACTTTCATCATCACTGTCTTCACAAATCATCTCAACATTGTCAAATTTGAGGCTTTCATGGAAATCTCCATCTTGCAGTCCTTCAATCTCTTTATCATCAAACACAACATGTACAAATTCCATAACAAGGTTGGTTCTTAGATTGTAGACTCTATACGCTTTTCCAACTGCATATCCAACAAAGATGTCTTCATCAGTTTTAGCATCAAACTTCCCATGCTGATCAGTTTGATTCTTTAAGATATAGCATTTACAGCCAAAGACATAAAGAAAATTTAATGTTGGTTTCCAGTTCTTAAACAATTGGTAGGGTGTCATGTGTTTTGCTTGATTGACCAAAGAAATATTCTGAGTGTAACATGCAGTATTCACAGCTTCTTCCCAAAAATATGTTGGTAACTTTGACTCTTCAAGCATTGTTCTTGCAGCTTCAATAAGAGATCGGTTCTTTCTTTCAACCACTCCATTTTTTTGTGGAGTTCTTGCTGCTGAAAACTCATGCCTGATCCCATTCTCTTCACAAAATGATCTTGTCACAGAATTCTTGAACTCAGTTCCATTGTCACTCCTGATTCTTCTTACTTTGAAATCATGATGATTGTTGACTTGTCTTATGTGATTCATGATGATTTCACTAGCTTCATCTTTGAATTTTAGAAAATATGTCCAAGAGAACTTTGAGAAATCATCCACAATTACTTGACAATATCTTTTCCTTGAGATGGACAATACATTGACTGGTCCAAATAAGTCCATATGCAGTAGTTGTTGAGGTTCTTGAATTGTTGAATTAAGCTTCTTTCTGAATGATGCCTTGATCTGCTTTCCTTTCTGAAAGGCATCACACAGTCCATCCTTTGAGAATTCCACTTGAGGAATACCTCTTACCAAATCTTTCCTGACTAGCTCATTCATAGTCTTGAAGTTAAGGTGGGACAACTTCTTGTGCCATAGCCAACTTTCATCTTGACTTGTCTTGCTAAATAGACAAGTGACAGATTCTGCATTTGATGAGTTGAAGTCAGCTAGATACAAATTTCCTTTTCTCACTCCAGTGAGAACCACTTTGTTGCTTTTTTTGTTTGTCACAACACAGGCTTCAGAATTAAATGTTACTGAGTTGCCCTTATCATAGAGCTGGATGATACTCAACAAGTTGTGCATGAGTCCATCCACTAGGGCAACTTCCTCAATGATGACATTATCCTTGAAATCAAGTCTTATCCCACAGTATAAGCCTTGTTATCATCTCCAAAAGTAATACATGGGCAAGCTCTTTCCTTGAACTTAGTGAGTAGGGTGCCTTGAGCACCCACTATTCAAATACCAAAGATTCTTTCTGTTTCCCTGCACACAACAAAATTAAATCAAGTTGATTTTGGCACCCAAGTTTCCTTGGGTCCTGTTTTGTTAGCCTTTTTCTTAGGTTTCTTAGGCTTGTCCTCATTTGACTTAGGCATTTGAAGTTCATCCTTAGTCAATTGAGTAGAACCCTTAAAACCATTCATCATTGCAGAATTATCATGCACAGGCTGATTAACATGGAATGCATATTCTGTGCAAACGTGTTATTCCAATATGGCATGCTAAATGGCATATTAGCAAACTGTGCATTCAAATTATGTGCAGGCATAACATTCCAAGCATTGTAGGCATATTGGGAAATGAAGGGGGTGTAGACATGGGAGCAGGCATACCAAGTTTGCAATTAACAGATAAATGATTAACACTACCACACTTAGCATAAGTTTTCCTTGGTGCATATTTATCAGGTGTGTAGTTGTTATGTTTGTTAATTCCTAATTTCCCATTCCTATTGTTTTTCCTTTTAGACTATGCTCTCACTTCAATTTTCTCCAATTTGTCATTCAATTTCTTGATAGACAGATGTCCTACATTGACTCTCTTATTTTTGTTCACTTGACTTGTTTGTCCAGGAATAAAATTCTTAGAAACTGATCCATATTTCTCATTTAGGTTAGCTAGTTTAGCTTTGCTAACTGGATTTATTTCACTCAACGAATATGATTCCTTGTCTTTTGACGGATAATCCTTTTGGTCTTTCGACGGATAACATTCATCATCCGTCGAATCCACATCCATTGAAAGTCCTTCTACCAAATTGTAATCTAGTTTCTCCTTGCTCTTTTTCCAGGCTTCATCACAAAAAGGTTCTAGACCTTGAACTTTAGTAATTTGAGCATGAACATCTCTTAGATGATTTCCATGGCTTAATTACTTCATGTTCTCGTTCAAGCTGCTTTCTTAAAATATCCTCTTTCTTTAAGGATTCAGTCAATTCATCTTTGGAAATCTTGCACTCTATTTTTAGTTTTTCAAACTCAACAAATTAAGTTTAGGGTTTTCTTTAGTGAGATACTTGAGTGTAACACGCAGATGATATAATTCAGTGGGCATGTCATTTATGGCATCATTACACTCAGCTTTAGATAAATGTGCTAGATTAGTGGTGATTACCTGATTACTTGATGAACTGACCTCTGTTTTATCTGATTTGGCCATAAGTGCTAGATTGACATAACTTGTATCTTCATCCTCATCTAATCCATTTGCAGCCCAGTCATTTTATTGTGTAATGAAATCCCTTTCCTTTTGTTTGAGCAACTCAAAGTATTTCTGTTTGTAATCAACAGACTCAAACTTCTTTTTACCAAAATCAGTCTGTCTGCATCCGCTAGAAAAATGACCTGCCAAGCCACACTTGAAACATTTAAATTTAGACTTATCAACCATGTTTCTGTTTGACTTGGCTGCTCCAAAATTCTTCTTGAACTTGAGCTTGGAAAATCTCCTGGATAGAAAAGCAAGATGCTCATATGTAATATCTGAGACATAACGTGTAATTATTTTTGCTAATAAATGAATATTCTGTATTTATTCTGTATTTCTTTTGTGAATTATTTGTTAAATGGTAAATATGTTTGCATATTTAAATATGATAAAATTTGAGTATTTTAATTTTTATATGTCCAAAATAAAGTATAGATATTTGTCATATCTTTCTATTAATTTTTATGTTATATGGTTGTACAAAAGATTTATGGATTTAACAAATTATTTTTCCGAGTATTTAAAACTATTTTGTATAATTGGGAACCAACCGACTTCAACCGTTTTTACGTTTTTGCAACCCGAAACTCTTCCGAAAACTCCTTCCTAACCTAATTGTAGTATTCCAACCATTTTCCATGTTTTTACTTTTTCGATCCGGAGTACGGTTTTCCCCGTGCGAGTCTCGGCGCAAAATTTTCGATACAAAATTCGTTTCAGTAAATTGATAAAACCCATATTTTCGAAAAACAAGATCTTTTTATTAAACTGTTATATTATCTTCTCATAAAACGTGTAACCAAAGCGCTGAGACCAAGTTTGCAGTTACAAAATGTATAAATTTGGATAATTATCCTAAAACCGGTACCGTTTTGGATCTGTTTTATCAAATAAACATAATATTTTATATCCGGTATGATCCAACCGGGTACCAATATTCCGTAAATATAAATAGCCTTTACCGTATTCTATTTTGTATAGATAATCATTTGCAAACAGTTAAATATATAATTTTCCAGAGAAAAATCCTAAATTCATAATAGTTTCTGAGAATCGAATCTTAATTTCAAGGCGTTACTGAAGTCCGATTGGAAAGCTCGAGCACTCAAAACGAAGCTCTTGAAACATACTATCAGATTCCAGAAATGGTTTCTGTGCAGAATCAAAGGTTTATTTTCTATATTTTTATTTAATTTTGAATTATTTTGAATTAAAATATGAATTTTTGTTCGAGATGTTGTTTGTAAGATTTGATGATTGAATGTTGTAGAGCTTTTCTTCCTGATGATTTTGGTATATTATATGACTGATTTGAAGTTCAATAACATGTTCAAAATTGAGTTTAATTTTCGAATTTCAAAATTAGGGTTTATAGTTCGTTTGAATATTCTTAATTGAATTTGGAGGTTTCTTCCCCAGGGGTTATTGAATTGATTGATTTACATGAATAAGTAGATCGTGTAGAGAGCAATCGATTGAGCTAGGTGGCATGAACAGACGATTCCTAGATCGACCAGGTCGGAGAAAACAGAGCTCGTCGGAGACGACGAGTTTCTTGGACATTTTCCAGCCAAACCTTTGATTGTTTGGTTTATTTGATTGCATGTGTAAGTTCCTGGTAGCCTCTAGTTTAATTCTGGAAAGCCTGGTGGCCTGAGGTGGCCGAAATCGTGTTCTTCGGCGACCTCCGGCGAAAACGACGGCGACTACTGCAAAATTGCAGTTTGGTCCCCGAAGTTTTAAAGAAGATACAGTTTGGTCCCTGTGGTTTCAGAAAATTACAGAAATTGGATTCCTGTTTTTAAAATATTTAAAAATAATATTTTCTATTTATTTTAATTACAGAAACTCGATTTTATTTATTAAAAATTCTAAAAATCATTATTTTAATTCTAAAAATTATTTTTAATTCAAAAATAAATTTGAATTAATTAGTTAATTAGTTTTAGTTAATAATTAATTAGTTAATTGGTCAATTAATTCGAAAATTAATTGATTAATTAATTTAATTAATTATTAATTAAATTTAAATGATTATTTTATTAGATTTAATTATTTATTTTGATTTCAAGATTCCGAAAAATAGTTTCGAGCTTTAAAATATTATTTCAAATTGTTTTCAAGGCTCGATAATTATTATAAAATGATTCTAAAGCCAGATTCGGGCAGTCGAACTCTGTTTATTGTTTTCAAAATGATTCAACGACCCGTTTTAATTCCGAAAAATGTTTAAAAATTAATATTAAATATCCGAAAAATCATTTTGATACCAAAGCTTCTTTAGAAAAGTATTTTCATCGAAAATTTTACGTGTTATGTACTATATTTGAACTGATTGATGTGTTATATGCGTATATGTGCATTGTGTGACTGTTTTAATCGTAACTTTCAATCCGTAAATCGGATTTGGGTGAAACGAAGGGTAGATAGAAGCTTATATCGAATAGAATCAAGTGAGATAAGTATTGGTAGATACTTGTGATATATGAGTAGAAGAAGCAAGGCGTAGGAAAGAGAAGCAAGTAATCGTAGAATAAGGGATATTAATCGAAAGCAAGTGAGGTGTTAGCGAGTTAAGACAAGGCAAGTGTTCTGAACCTTCTCAAGATATATTGTAAATAATTGATAGTTCTATTTTATATTGCAAGTGCTTTGAAGCACTAAACCCTAAACCTTGATTCCATTTATTGATCTTTGAGCTGTGAGCCTTATTCTTTTTGAACCATTGATTGTTGAATACCCAGATACGAACCACAGATCTACGATACCACTCCACAAATACATACAAACTAAATACCGGTCACTGAACCGAAATTGTTTAACACTCAAACCTTCATACCTTATACATTAAAAGACTAGCCTTTATAACCACAAGACTTTGATTCTTTTGTTATCCAACTATTTTACCGGCTGATAGCTAATCTTTGTGTTTACCCTCTTATCTCCTTGTGATGATTGCAAATCACTTTATGCTTGAAAAACAATGTTGTTTATCATTCTGTTTACCGTTTTACATTGTTTATTCTGTTATTGTTATAGAATTGGATTTTTTTATAAAATATGGACCAGATTCGTGGTCAGACCAGATTGGTGGTCAAGTTAGACCAATGTGTGCCTGAGATCCAGTAATTAGAGCAGAGCTATATTCCTTGCTTGGGGTTAGTGTGTGACTGATCAGCAACCTAACCTTGGTTTTTAAAATGAAAATTGAATATCCAATTATAATCATTGCTTATCCATAAACTTGATACCTTAAATCATTTCACTTGATCATTGTTTAATCTCAGTATTGTCAATATGACTTGCTGAGCTAGTTAGATCATTTGTGAGATTTTATTTATGCTCTTTTCTAGTTAAGAAGGAACCTGTTGGTAGCGAGGATCCCCAATCCAATGTGCAAGCTAGGATTCCAGGTTGAGCGGAATAAGCTAGCTGAAGACTTTTGTGATAGTTTAAGTTTGTAAGAATGTTTAATATTCAGTTATAAGTTTGAATAGTTGGGATTTGGATGTTTGTAATGTAAATGTGTGTGTGTGGCTTGTGTCCATACTTTAACCTGTTGCGATCCGCGGATGAAGGTAAGTAGGATCACTGCATATTATTATTATCTTTATTATTGTTATAAGCAGTTTTATATAGAAGGTGTATGTGTGTGGACTCCAAACTTCCGACCCGGGTTTGGAGGGCGCTACATCATATATGTCATCCATGTCATCTTGACTAAGCTGGTCTTCATGTTCAGCTACTAGCCCTTTTCCCTTGCTTTCACAAACTCTAGGGCTTGGTGCAGATTCAACAGCTTCAACCTTTGTCTCCTTCTCCTTTTCTTGCTCAACAACTAATGCAATGGATCCTCCCTTCTTTCTTCCTTTCTCCAGCTTATCATCTTGCTCTATTTCAAGCTCATAGGTTTTAGAGTACCATACAGTCTATCCAAGGTGAACTCCTTGTAATCTTGAGAACTTCTCAATGAGACTGTCATAGGCTTCCATTCCTTTGGAAGGGATCTAAGGAATTTGAGGTTCGAGTCTTTGGTTTGATAGACATTTTCATGCAATTTTAGAGCATTCAGTAGTTATTGAAATCTACTGAAAATGTCAGTGAGTGATTCACTTTCTTCACTATGAAAATGCTCATATTGCTGAATCAAGAGTTAAATTTTGTTCTCCCTTACCTGCTCAGTTCCATCACATATAACTTGAATTGTGTCCAAGACATCCTTAGCAGTTTTGCAGTTTATGATGTTGTCAAACATGTCACCATCAACACCATTAAACAAAATATTCATGGCCTTTTTATCCTTATGAACTTGTTCAATATCAGGATCAGACCATTCTGCTCTAGGCTTTGGGACAGATGTTTCATTTCCTGTAGCAGCTCTCATAGGGACGTGTGGACCTTTTTCAATGCAGTCCACATATGCTTCATCTTGAGATAGGAGATGCAGGTGCATATTCACCTTCCAATGGTGATAGTTGCCTGTGTCCAGAAATGGAATCTTTAATCCAACATCTTTTCTGCTCATCTTGTTAGTTGCTGTGATCTTTAAACTCTTTTTTCTTCAAGAGCTTGCTCTGATACCAATTGTTATTCCCTAACAATCTAACAAAGAATCACAGAATGGGGGGGTTGAATGTAATTCTGGCTACTTTAAAATTTTAAGAACAGTTCTTCAATAAATATATAGCTGTGTTTGATTTGGCTATGGTGCGGAATAAAAGTATTGGTGAAATAAAAAATACAAAGTAATCAAATACAAGTATTTAAAAACTTTCTGGTGGATTGAATTTTTCACCAGAGATATATATTAAGTAGAGAACTCTATGTTCCAAAATTGTACACACCTACTTACAAGTTGAACTACAAGAACAGAGAAATTCTTAACAAATTTTGCCTTATCTATATCTCTAGTAATTTCATACTCTTTTAGATGTTATTCAAATTGCTACACTTGGTTTTTATATCACCAAGATACATGATAAAAAGACAAGTAAATAAGACAAAATATTTCTAGTCTAATTTTATGCTGCTTCAGTTCTCTATCCAGTATCTTTGAATATCTTGAGTTTAGCATGGAAATGGAAATGCTTCTTTATTCTCTAAACCCTGCAAATAGGCTCCCACATTCCATTTGCATACAATCAATGCATGTGACTGTCAAGTCACTATTAACTGCTCTTTTGAATTTGATCATCCGTTAAAACTCAGATTGATCATCCGTCGAGACTTAAGTTGGTCATCCGTTGAAGCTTTGTGAATCATCCGTTGAGACTGTCTTCTTAGCAGTTACTCTGTTTCATTTATACAAGATTATAAGTCATCTAATATTTACAATTAACCAACCCATCTTGCATATCAATCTAGTATTTAACATGACTTAAACATTCTACAACATCCAGTTCACTAAGCCATTTAAGTATGCAGAAATGTGCTACTAATCTTATTATTACATAAGCTACTCAACGAATGTTAAATGATCATCCGTTGAAAGCTACAATCTCACTTAAATAAAATCTACTTAGTGTTTTGTTCAAGTTATCATCAAGTACACAACATATTCCTAACACATGGTAAGGTGGAGCCTAATGAAGACATGGAAGATGGAAAAAAACCTAACAACAAACATAAAATCAAGGCAAGCGAGATTGGAGTTTTGACCCATTATGCTAAAAAGGATTTGGGACTACCACTCCAAAGGACTCAATCTCACCTTTATAAGGGGTCCGGGCTAACCTCTTTATGGGATTGTAGCCCTACTCTATAGAAGAGATTCGATCTCACCACTTTAAAGGATCTTGGCTCTCAACGCTAGCAGATGGGCTCTCCTCTATTTCAGAGATTCGGGCTCTCTACGCTAGAAGACGGGCTCTCCCCTCTCTCTCAGAGATTCGGGCTATCATCTCTCTGAGAGAATTGAGCTCTCTACGCTAGCAGACGGGCTCTCCACTCTCTTAGAGATTCGGGCTCTCTATGCTAACAGGCGGGCTCTCCCTTCTCTTCATTAACAGAGATTTAGGCTCACTTCTTTCTGAAGGAAACAGGCTCGGCTCTCCGCTGTTACGACCGACATTTTATGTAATATTATTTGTGGATTGGTATAATATTAAAGTGAAATGAAAATATATTCAATGATTATACGCTAGTGTGAGTGAAAGTTTCTGCATTATAAATTTGCTTTGTGTAGTATATGATTTTTCAAAGCAAGAGTTTATTTAATTTCTTTATTTTTGATTTATAAGGAATATTCTAAGCTTTGGAAAAATTTTCTTTTAAAAGGTATTTTGTTCACAAATTTTGAAAATGATTTTATAAGATCTCTAAAAATCCAAGTTATTTTTTGATATAAATTTTATAATTTTTGAACTTGTATTTTATTTTATAAAAATAAATCATTATAAATTTTAGTTGTCATATTTATCAAATTAAATAAGAGACCATGCATGCAAATCACCCTTCTATTCTCTCAAAGGGCAAACAAGACTTTTCCAACCCCACTAACTCATTTGATTATCACCAAATTACTACCTTAGCCTTGCATGCAAAATGGCCTAACTTTAACCAAGGGACATTTTTGTAAGTTCTCACTTCCACTCATCATTTGTAAACTAAATAGCATAAAACAAAGAAATCAAAGTGGGAGAAGTCATTCTCATTCCACACTCCAACACCCCACAAATTTTCTCTCCTCCCCCTTCCACCTTGCTCTCGGCCGAAGGCCAAAATCCCCCACCCCCTTCCATTTTTCAATTCATTCTTCATCTTCCCAAGTGTAAATCTTTTACCTACATTCATCTTATATACTTTCCAAGTGTTTTGTGACTTGGAAGTTGAAGTTCCATGGATGCATGTGTAGTTCTTATGTGATCTCCAAAGAGAAACTCTTGATTCTTGTGAATTCAAGAGCTCTCTATGAGATATATTATGTATATGTGCTAACTAAGTGTTTTATGGAGATATCATGCTTTAAAATCCTTTGCATGCTACTGAAATTTTATTATATATTTATGTTTAGCCATGCATGTTAGTTTTAAGACATTAAAATGATGATCAATCATGTTTTGCATGCTACTCTTTTCGAAATCATGTAGTTATGTTTAAAAATCTATAAATTCGAAATATATGTGCTTAAAATAGAATGTTTTCATGATAAATTTCTTATTAATACTTAAAAGAAGTTATATTTCATGATTATTAAGGATGAGTATTAGGTGCAAGTTGATTTTGCAAGCATTTAAAACTTTATGCCTAGCCGAAATCTTGTTATGTGCTTTCCATGAGTTGCATGTTATATATTTAGTTGCATGTTGTTGTTTTTGGGCATGGATGATCTCACCCAAGTTTATTTTGAGAATAAGGGAGTAGTTCAGTAGATTACCATGTATAAGTCTTGGTTTAACTATTGAGTTGTTGTTAGTTGAGTTTGTCAAGTCAAAACCTTGGAAAATGAGAGTTATAGTTTCTGCAGAAAAATCAGTATAGCACCCTGAGGTTTAGAGTGAGTTTTGACCATGTCATTGGTGTGAACTTTGAGGCCCAAGCTACCAGAAGTTAGTATTGGGAGTATATAAAAGGTTTTAGGAGTTGGTTGGAGGTTTGCATGTTATTTGGTTAGGTGCACAAGTAGAATCACAAAATCTGTCCAGCAGGGGACAGTTTTGTTGCAACTTAGAAATAGGGAGATTTGACCATGTCATGGGTAGGCCCTCATTAAGCCCAATTGGGCCTTAGTTAGAGGGTATGTCAGAGAAGTTTTTCCAACCATAGTTCATAGGATATGAGCTAGAACCATGTGTCACAAGTTAATTCAAGTCAGGGCATTTTCTGCCCAGAAAAACAGGGGAACCTTGGACTTTTAGCTTAGGCCCAAGAAGGCCCAAGCCAGACCCTTGAGCCACATCAAGCTTGTGAGATGCCCTTAGGTCAGGAGAGTCTTGTGTAAAAGTTTTGAAGGAAAACTTGTAGTTTAAGAGTGTTTAATGTACTCAAGAAACCATAGTTGTCATTCTGAAATTTGCACCAGTGAGCACTATCACTTATCACATCATTTTAGAACACTTAGAAGTGAGTATTAGGTCGACCACCATAGTTGTAAGATATTATAAGGTCAGTAGAGCAAAAGGCACAAGTGAGGGTCAATAGTTTTTGGATAATTTAGGAAAGGCACATCGAGTTAGGAAGCCAAAATTAGAAGACCTTGTCTAGTTTAGCGACCAAGTGACTTAAGTTGTGAGTCGAGATCATCCAAGCCTAGTGTTGCATTATGGTATATATGGTGTTATTTGGTGTTAATATATGATATGTAAATATGTGGCTATGTGTGTGCAATTATAATTTAAAGGAGAATATAAATTAAGTGCATATAGGCCTAAGTGCCATCCGTGTTTAATTTCGAGTTATAAATAGGTTAAGTTGGTGATAATATATTATAATGAGGATTATTATTATTTATGTAGGATCTCAAGACGAGGGAAAACTTGCCATAAAAGTCGAGTGAAGCTCCAGTTGCTCTTACCAGTCAGACCAGACCAGCCTATCTCAAGGCAAGTGATTCAACTTGACCTTTGTATTTACTATAAACAGTTCATATATATCGATGCAATTATCCTGAGTCATTTTGATATATTTAAATCAAGCGTATCTTTTGTTTATCTTTGAGTTACATAGAGATGCCATGAACCCTCGAGTACGTATTGCAAGTAGTTCAAAAGTCTTTCATGATAGTTTAATGCCATGATAAAATGAAGAGTTGACATATTACTTGATTGATCCTCTTGATTAACATGTTGATGTTTCCTATGTATTGATATCTCATCCTGATACTTGAATCCCTATAGAACCTTACTTTGAACCCTGCAAGTCAGAAACTTATCAACATGAACCCTCATTGATTGATACCCTCTTTCTTATCCTAAAGCTTGACAATTCTGATATGTCCTGAGTTAAAGATCATTCTTCATAACTTAACACCCTAGTATTCATGAAGCTTACCTTCTTGATGATCCAGCACTTGAACCTTGATGAGAAACCATTGCTTTGAGCCCAAATTGGCATTACCCTTCATATTATCCATTAGCCTCACTAAATTCTCTTGTCCAATCATTGATATATGAAAACCATTCAATTACTTGAATAGAGAATAGTTTTGTGAATCATGGCTCTGATATTCAGTACCTTGTTTCCCGTGTTTCGAGTTGATCTATAATCCCTTGATAAAAATGTTTACAGTCAAAAGAGATTTTGTCATAAATCGGCATCAGTTTTTAAAATGATTAAAATGTGGATTTCTCAGTCCCAAAGGGGGATAAATGTTTTCTTTGAATGGTGGATCTGGACTAAGACGCGAGTCCTTTCCACACTTATATTAGGCTTAAAAGTTGCCTAGGGATTCCCATTAATATTTTAGAACCCAGCGAGGTTCGGGATTACTTCGCGGCTGATCACCGGCTGTAATCCGTAGCGTCATAAAATGATTTTGATTAAGACATGATTTTAAAATTGTTTTGATGCAAGCAAAATGATGCCATCTCACATAGTTTTTATCTCTCGTTACCTTTGGTTATGACTTTCCATTATCATTCTTAAAAGTATATCTCAATTTATGTTTTGTGTCGTACTGTTAGCATTTATTGAGCATTTGGCTCACTTCTTGCTTTACCCTGATATTACAGCTAGCAGCTATGGTTAGATTCAAGCAGACTGCCCGTAAGACTTGTGATACTGATGCTTATGTTCGAGCGCAGGTAGAATAAGTAATAATAGTTGTGTGAGGACTCGGTATTTGTAATCAGATGTAATAGTTGGTAGTGTTGGGCTGTTCCAAACCCTAAACTGTAAGATCTTGGAGTTGGTTGTGTATTCTTCATTTAAAATATTGTAATAGCTATATTTATTTTGCTATTTAAGTTTAGGGTGTGACAGGTTTTGGTATCAGAGCTACGGTTTAGAGTCCCTGGACAGCCCAAATAGGTTATAGGATTTGTGTGTAGGTTATAGATATTATGCGAGAGAGTAGGTTAAGTAAATTATTATTAATACTCCTCTTATTGGTTGTCAGCAAAGGGCGCATTCCTCGTCATCCTCTGGGCCGGACGACACTATTGCTTTCTCCGTGTATGCTGAGTTGAGGCGCGAGTTCGACATGCTTCAGGGCAAGTATGACCGACTGATAGACCGACTGAAGAACGTGTATCCGGACAGCCGAAACTACGAAGGGAAGCCCAAGGAGCAGATGACTGCGAGACTTGAGACCGTGGTTCAGTACGTCAACACTAAGCTTGAGGAGATGCCAGCGCACCGGGACCGTACCAGCCAGTATGTCATTCAGATGGTGGCGGATGAGCTCCAGAGCATTGTGAAGACGCTTCGAGAGGAAAAGACTACCAAGCCCCGTTCAGATGGAGTGGAGCCTTCGTTCTTTCCATTTACCTTTCATGTTGTTGTACTATCAGACTCTATGGAATCCCCAATTGTTTCCGTTTTTCTTTTAAATAAGCCTGTTATTCCTAGAAACAGACTATGTCCCAATCCTATGTACTGTGACCTTTAAAATTTCAATAATTATGTGCTATTGTTACATTTGCTCTCAACTGTTGTTTTATGTTTTTATCATCATATCTGCTTAATTTGGAAACTTGACCCCATATGAAAATGAGAATGCCATGCGATACCCTCGAATCATTTTATCATTCATATCTGTTTTGACACAACTCTTATTTCAGGATCATGCCTCCCAAAAAGAAGAACCCAACAACCACCTTCACCACAGACCCAAATATTCTTCGACTACTGGAAACCTTGCAACAGCAAACCAATGCTATAGCTCAACAACAACTAACTCTTCAACAACGAATTGAAAACCAAGATAACCGTGAGCCACACCAACCACCTGAACCACCAGTACCACCTAGACAAATTATCACTTTCAAGGCTTTTCAGAATGTGAATCCACCTGTATTTCATGATACCACTGATCCAGTGATAGCTAACACATGGATCAAGGAGATGGAAAGGGCTTTTGAGTTGGTACAGTTAGGAGACGATCAGAAGACGCCGTATGCTACATACTTCTTGAAGGGAGAAGTTATCTATTGGTGGGAATCAGTAAAGGCTATGGAAGTCACTCAGCAGGTTACTTGGGAGAGATTTAAAAAGTTATTTCTGGACAAGTATTACCCTAAGTACATGCATAATCAGATGGAGCTAAAATTTCTTGAGTTGAAGCAAGGGAACATGACTGTATTGGAGTATGAGAAGAAGTTCACTGAGTTGTCAAGGTTTGTGACAAAGTATACCAGCACTGAGGAGGAAAAAGCAAAGAAATTTCAGCAAGGATTGGAGCCTTGGATCAGAGATAGGGTGGTTATGTTTGAGCTTGAAACTTATGCGGGAGTAGTACAGAAAGCTGCTCTGATTGAGAATAATGGGATGCAGTCAAGGAAAGAGAGGGATAACAAGAAGAGGAAGGTTCCATTTTATGGAGAAAAGTCTGAAGCTGGAAGTTCACAAGATCGGAATGTAAAGAGGATTGGTTTTCAGAAGGGCGGAAATTTTCAAAAGAAGGGAAATTTGGGCAAAAGGCAAGAATCAAAAGGAAACAACCAGGCAAGCCAAGGGCAAGTTGGAGAAAACAGGTTCCAGAGACCGGAATACAAGCACTGTGGAAGAAGGCACCCCGGAGTATGCAATAAGCTGAGCATGACCTGTTATAGGTGCAATCAGAAGGGACATTTGGCAAATGAGTTCAAGATGCCGAAGCCAGGAGTTACGTGCTACAAGTGTGGGAAGACTGGACACATGGCTAGGGAGTGTAAGGAAACAGGACCAGTCAAAGCTCTGATGAACGTGGCAAGTACCAGTGCACGCGTGCCAGCTGAGGTATTGGCATTACCTCCACTACCCGCACCAAACCCGCAAGCAACATCAAGGACATTTGATCTAAAGATGAAAGATGCTGTTCAGAATTCTGAGGTGATAGCAGGTACACTTTTACTCAATAATGTCAAAGCTAAAGTATTGATTGATTCGGGAGCAACAAGATCTTTCATATCAGAATCTTTTGTTGGTAAGCTTCAATGTGAGAAAATGGTTATGAGTGAGGTAGTAAATGTGGTAATTGCGAACCAAGAAAAGATTCCTGTGAATCAATTTTGTCCAAAGTGTGAGTTTGATATTTCGGGATATAAGTTTTCAGTCGACTTGATACTCTTCAAGTTGGAAGAGTTTGACATAATTTTAGGAATGGATTGGTTAGGAGAGAATAGCGCTCAGATTAATTGTAAGACCAAGAGAGTGTATTTAAAGACGAAGAGTGGAGAGAAGGTAGTATTTAAGGGGCAGAGGCAAGAGCAACTATTTCTTACAATCGTTCAGGCTAAGAAGTTGCTTAGAAAAGGTTGTGAGTCGTTCCTAGCATATGTAGTGGATTCAGAGAGAGGCAGCCTCAGCATGAAAGATATTCCTGTAGTTAGTGAGTTTCCCGATGTGTTTCCCGACGAACTACCAGGCTTACCACCAGATCGATAAATTGAGTTTGAGATCAACCTTGCTCCAGGCACGGAACCAGTTTCAAAGGCCCCATATAGGATGGCACCAGCAGAAATGAAAGAGTTGGTGAGCCAGCTACAAGAATTATTGGATAAAGGAGTGATACGACCAAGTACGTCGCCATGGGGAGCATCTGTTCTGTTTGTAAAGAAGAAAGATGGGAGCATGCGTCTATGCATAGATTACCGGGAGTTGAATAAGGTGACGATCAAGAACCGCTACCCGCTACCAAGGATATATGACCTTTTTGATCAGTTAAAAGGAGCAAAATGCTTTTCGAAGATTGATTTGAGATCAGGATACCATCAATTAAAGATCAAAGAAGAAGATATTCCTAAGACCGCATTCAGGACCAGATATGGGCATTATGAATTCCTAGTAATGCCATTTGGATTGACCAACACTCCGGCCGCCTTTATGGATCTGATGAATCGGGTATTTAAGAAGTATTTGGATAAATTTGTCGTGGTATTTATTGATGACATCCTTATTTATTCTAAGTCGGAAGAAGAACATAAGCAGCACCTCTGGATAGCCTTGGAGATACTCCGACAAGAGAAGTTGTATGCCAAGTTCACCAAATGTGAGTTTTGGTTAAAGGAAGTTCAATTTTTGGGGCATGTTATTGGAAATGAGGGAGTTAAAGTGGATCCGGCAAAGATTGAGGCAGTTATGAGTTGGGAGAGGCCAAAGACTCCTACGGAAGTGCGAAGTTTTCTAAGATTGGCCGGATACTATAGAAGATTCGTCAAGGATTTCTCGAAGATTGCCACGCCATTGACCAAGTTAACCAGAAAGAATCAAAAGTTTGAATGGAGTGCAGAATGTGAAGATAGCTTTCAAGAGTTAAAGTAGAAGTTGGTAACAGCTCCGGTTTTGGTACTTCCAGATGATCAAGGGAATTTTGTAATATTCAGCGACGCTTCACATAAGGGTTTGGGTTATGTGTTGATGCAACACAGTAAGTGATCGCATATGCGTCAAGACAGTTGAAGCCGCATGAGTTAAAGTACCCAACACATGACTTGGAACTAGTCGCCATAGTGTTCGCACTCAAGATCTGGAGACATTACCTCTATGGAGAGAAGTGTGAAATCTACACGGATCACAAGAGTTTAAAGTACATTTTTACTCAGAAAGAGCTCAATATGAGGCAGAGAAGATGGCTGGAACTGATCAAGGACTATGACTGCTCGATAAATTACCATCCTGGAAAGGCGAACGTAGTGGCCGATGCTCTGAGTAGGAAGGAGAGATTGAATATGATGATAACATCAAAAGAGTTATCTAAAGAAATCGAAAAATTGGAATTGGAACTTTGTGCTTATGGAAAAGTCGAAGAAGTTTGTCGTGCAATGACCTTTCAGCCAATACTAGTGGAAAAGATAAAGAAGTGTCAAGAAGAAGTAATGGAGAAAGAGAAGAAACAGTTATTTGGAGAGGAGATTGATACTCAAAGGGATGAGCAAGGGATACTAGGGTTTTCATCCAGAATATGAATTTCCCATGTACCTGAATTAAAGAATGAGATCCTCCATGAAGCCCACAATTCGAAATTTTCAATCCACCCGGGAAGCACCAAGATGTATCGAGACTTAAAGAAGAACTTTTGGTGGCCAAATATGAAGCGAGACGTGGCAGAATGGGTTGCGAAGTGCTATACTTGTCAGAAAGTAAAGGCAGAACATCAACGACCAAGCGGATTAATTCAGCCCCTGAAGATTCCAGAATGGAAATGGGAAAATATCATTATGGACTTTATAGTAGGACTACCGCGAACGAAATCCGGACATGACGCAATATGGGTTATAATTGATCGTCTTACGAAGTCGGCGCATTTCCTTCCAATAAATGAGAAGTCGTCATTGGACAAGTTGGTTCATCTGTATGTGTGCGAAATCGTACTAAGGCATGGAGTACCCGTATCAATAGTTTCAGACAGAGATCCCCGATTTAACTCGAGATTTTGGAAGCAATTTCAGGAATGTCTTGGCACAAAATTGAATATGAGCACGGCGTACCACCCGCAGACTGATGGCCAGAGTGAAAGGACAATTCAAACAATTGAAGATATGTTGCGCAGTTGTGCAATCGATTTTGCAGGAAGTTGGGACGACCATTTGCCATTGATTGAATTCTCTTACAACAACAGCTATCATTCCAGTATCGGCATGCCACCATACGAAGCTTTGTACGGGCGAAAATGTAGATCACCAACAAGTTGGGATGAAGTAGGAGAAGGAAGAATTCTCGGCTCGGATTTGGTACAACTGTTGCATGACTCGGTCAAGTTAATTCAGAAAAGGTTGCTTGCTGCTCAAGATAGACAGAGGAAGTATGCGGATCCAGCGCGTAAGGACGTTCAATTCCAAATTGGCGAAGCTGTGTTGCTGAAGGTTCACCTAGAAAAGGGTTGATGAGATTTGGCAAGAAAGGGAAGTTAGCACCTAGATACATAGGTCCTTTTGAGATTTTGAGTCAAGTGGGAAAGGTGGCCTATGAGTTGGCCTTACCACCTCAGTATCGGCATGTGCATAATGTGTTCCATGTGTCATTGCTTAAGAAGTACAATCCTGACGCTAGCCATGTGATAGAATATGAACCTGTAGAAATTCAGGCAGACCTGTCATTTTTGGAGCAACCGGTTAAAATACTCGACTGGCAAGTAAAGAGTCTTAGAAATAAGTCAGTAAAGTTAGTAAAAGTACTTTGGAGGAACCCTAAGGTCGAAGAGTCGACTTAGGAGTTAGAGTCTGATATGCGTTCCCGGCATCCTCATCTTTTCTCTTAGATTCTGGGGACAGAATCCCTTAAGGGGGAGAGGATGTTACGACCGGCATTTTATGTAATATTATTTGTGGATTGGTATAATATTAAAGTCAAATGAAAATATATTCAATGATTATACGCTAGTGTGAGTGAAAGTTTCTGTATTATAAATTTGCTTTGTGTAGTTTATGATTTTTCAAAGCAAGAGTTTATTTAATTTCTTTATTTTTGATTTATAAGGAATATTCTAAGCTTTGGAAAAATTTTCTTTTAAAAGGTATTTTGTTCACAAATTTTGAAAATGATTTTATAAAGTCTCTAAAAATCCAAGTTATTTTATGATATAAATTTTATAATTTTTGAACTTGTATTTTATTTTATAAAAATAAATCATTATAAATTTTAGTTGTCATATTTATCAAATTACATAAGAGACCATGTATGCAAATCACCCTTCTATTCTCTCAAAGGGCAAACAAGACTTTTCCAACCCCACTAACTCATTTGATTATTACCAAATTACTACCTTAGCCTTGCATGCAAAATGGCCTAACTTTAACCAAGGGACATTTTTGTAAGTCATTCTCATTCCACACTCCAACACCCCACAAATTTTCTCTCCTCCCCCTCCCACCTTGCTCTCGGCCGAAGGCCAAAATCCCCCACCCCCTTCCATTTTTCAATTCATTCTTCATCTTCCCAAGTGTAAATCTTTTACCTACATTTATCTTATATACTTTCCAAGTGTTTTGTGACTTGGAAGTTGAAGTTCCATGGATGCATGTGTAGTTCTTATGTGATCTCCAAAGAGAAACTCTTGATTCTTGTGAATTCAAGAGCTCTCTATGAGATATATTATGTATATGTGCTAACTAAGTGTTTTATGGAGATATCATGCTTTAAAATCCTTTGCATGCTACTGAAATTTCATTATATATTTATGTTTATCCATGCATGTTAGTTTTAAGGCATTAAAATGATGATCAACCATGTTTTACATGCTACTCTTTTCGAAATCATGTAGTTATGTTTAAAAATCTATAAATTCGAAATATGTGTGCTTAAAATAGATTGTTTTCATGATAAATTTCTTATTAATACTTAAAAGAAGTTATATTTCATGATTATTAAGGATGAGTATTAGGTGCAAGTCGATTTTGCAAGCATTTAAAACTTTATGCCTAGCCGAAATCTTGTTATATTCTTTCCATGAGTTGCATGTTATATATTTAGTTGCATGTTGTTGTTTTTGGGCATGGATGATCTCACCCAAGTTTATTTTGAGAATATGGGAGTAGTTCAGTAGATTACCATGTATAAGTCTTGGTTTAAGTATTGAGTTGTTGTTAGTTGAGTTTGTCAAGTCAAAACCTTGGAAAATGAGAGTTATAGTTTCTGCAGAAAAATCAGTATAGCACCCTGAGGTTTAGAGTGAGTTTTGACCATGTCATTGGTGTGCACTTTGAGGCCCAAGCTACCAGACGTTAGTATTGGGAGTATATAAAAGGTTTTAGGAGTTGGTTGGAGGTTTGCATGTCATTTGGTTAGGTGCACAAGTAGAATCACAAAATCTGTCCAGCAGGGGACAGTTTTGTTGCAACTTAGAAATAGGGAGATTTGACCATGTCATGGGTAGGCCCTCATTAGGCCCAATTGGGCCTTAGTTAGAGGGTATGTCAGAGAATATTTTCCAACCATAGTTCATAGGATATGAGCTAGAACCATGTGTCACAAGTTAATTCAAGTCAGGGCATTTTCTGCCCAGAAAAACAGGGGAACCTTGGACTTTTAGCTTAGGCCCAAGAAGGCCCAAGCCAGACCCTTGAGCCACATAAAGCTTTTGAGATGCCCTTAGGTCAGGAGAGTCTTGTGTAAAAGTTTTGAAGGAAAAATTATAGTTTAAGAGTGTCTAATGTACTCAAGAAACCATAGTTGTCATTCTGAAATTTGCACCAGTGAGCACTATCACTTATCACATCGTTTTAGAACACTTAGAAGTGAGTATTAGGTCGACCACCATAGTTGTAAGATAGTATAAGGTCAGTAGAGCAAAAGGCACAAGTGAGGGTCAATAGGTTTTGGATAATTTAGGAAAGGCACATCGAGTTAGGAAGCCAAAATTAGAAGACCTTGTCTAGTTTAGTGACCAAGTGACTTAAGTTGTGAGTCGAGATCATCCAAGCCTAGTGTTGCATTATGGTATATATGGTGTTATTTGATGTTAATATATGATATGTGAATATGTGGCTATGTGTGTGTAATTATAATTTAAAGGAGAATATAAATTAAGTGCATATAGGCCTAAGTGCCATCCGTGTTTAATTTCGAGTTGTAAATAGGTTAAGTTGGTGAGAATATATTATAATGAGGATTATTATTATTTATGTAGGATCTCGAGACGAGGGAAAACTTTCCATAAAAGTCGAGTGAAGCTCCAGTTGCTCTTACCAGTCAGACCAGACCAGCCTATCTCAAGGCAAGTGATTCAACTTGACCTTCGTATTTACTATAAACAGTTCATATATATCGATGCAATTATCCTGAGTCATTTTGATATATTTAAATCAAGCGTATCTTTTGTTTATCTTTGAGTTACATAGAGATGCCATGAACCCTCGAGTACGTATTGCAAGTAGTTCAAAAGTCTTTCATGATAGTTTAATGCCATGATAAAATGAAGAGTTGATATATTACTTGATTGATCCTCTTGATTAACATGTTGATGTTTCCTATGTACTGATATCTCATCCTGATACTTGAATCCCTATAGAACCTTACTTTGAACCCTGCAAGTCAGAAACTTATCAACATGAACCCTCATTGATTGATACCCTCTTTCTTATCCTAAAGCTTGACAATTCTGATATGTCCTGAGTTAAAGATCATTCTTCATACCTTAACACCCTAGTATTCATGAAGCTTACCTTCTTGATGATCCAGCACTTGAACCTTGATGAGAAACCATTGCTTTGAGCCCAAATTGGCATTACCCTTCATATTATCCATTAGCCTCACTAAATTCTCTTGTCCAATCATTGATATATGAAAACCATTCAATTACTTGAATAGAGAATAGTTTTGTGAATCATGGCTCTGATATTCAGTACCTTGTTTCCCGTGTTTCGAGTTGATCTATAATCCCTTGATAAAAATGTTTACAGTCAAAAGAGATTTTGTCATAAATCGGCATCAGTTTTTAAAATGATTAAAATGTGGATTTCTCAGTCCCAAAGGGGGATAAATGTTTTCTTTGAATGGTGGATCTGGACTAAGACGCGAGTCCTTTCCACACTTATATTAGGCTTAAAAGTTGCCTAGGGATTCCCATTAATATTTTAGAACCCAGCGAGGTTCGGGATTACTTCGCGGCTGATCACCGGCTATAATCCGTAGCGTCATAAAATGATTTTGATTAAGACATGATTTTAAAATTGTTTTGATGCAAGCAAAATGATGCCATCTCACATAGTTTTTATCTCTCGTTACCTTTGGTTATGACTTTCCATTGTCATTCTTAAAAGTATATCTCAATTTATGTTTTGTGTCGTACTGTTAGCACTTGTTGAGCATTTGGCTCACTTCTTGCTTTACCCTGATATTACAGCTAGCAGCTATGGTTAGATTCAAGCAGACTGCCCGTAAGACTTATGATGCTGATGCTTATGTTCGAGCGCAGGTAGAATAAGTAATAATAGTTGTGTGAGGACTCGGTATTTGTAATCAGATGTAATAGTTGGTAGTGTTGGGCTGTTCCAAACCCTAAACTGTAAGATCTTGGAGTTGGTTGTGTATTCTTCATTTAAAATATTGTAATAGCTATATTTATTTTGCTATTTAAGTTGGGGGTGTGACATCCGCTCTCTCAGAGATTCGAGCTCACCTCTCATTCATGAGTTCGGTCTCTCCCCTTTCTCCAAGATTCGGGCTCACCTCTCACTTATTAATTTGGGCTCTCCTCTTACTCATAGATTTAGGCTCATCTCTTTAAGGAGATCGACCTCACTTTGCTAACAGAAGCTTAGTCTCTCATCACTGGCATAATTTAGAAGATAGGCCGCGAACCCACAATACTTGGGCTATTGTGAAGACTTGAAGTGTGGTGAGACGCCAGCCGACTCACATCATGAATAAAAATACATATAAAAAATACGGAAAAGAGAATGAAGCGAGGCCATGATGGCTCACTTCATGAATTTTTTTGGGAGGTGGGAATGGTCCCACCAGGAGGGTTAGTGTAAGCCAAGATGTCCAAGTCGGCTCACATCACCTAACATTTGATGTGGGTTGCAGGCCCAGTGCATAAAGGCCTATCACACGACAGATGGACACCGCACTGGGCTCATGAGCTCGCATGTAGTGAATAAGACAATTTAAGACTCTTTAAATTACGGGCTCGCATCGCATGCAAGGGTTGAGCTGGAATAAACTAATGAGAAACTGGCATAACGTCAGACATGGGAGAGACCAGACAGGCTCACTTCTCCGCTTTTTTGAGTAATTCTTGTTGATGCAAGCCAAGGTGTCTAGGCCAGCTCGCTTCATGCAATTTCTAGCTGCATAATCGATGATGACTCGGACGGTTGAGTTACTCATAAATTTTGGGGCCGACACGGAACATTTCTATAATCGCAGGAAGAAATACGGAGATGCCGCAAGATTGTAGGAGCCGTGTGGGGTCGGTCTGGATTTGCATGACTAATTGACTGAACACCTTATTTGGAGATGGGCTTGAGCTGCATGGGTCAAAAAACTCTAAGCCTATCCATGAAACTTGTTTCCCAAGAACTACTTGAGGCTTGATCCCTATAAATATGGTACATAGGCACTTGTATGATATATGAATTGACACTTGATGAAGAATAAATAAAACTCTATTCTTTCTTGAGGAGTCACCATACAAGCTCAGCCACCATCATAAACAACCGTCTTTTATTATTAAACAGCACCCCTAGATCTTTATTTCGGTCAAGAACCTCCAAAACACTGTTGTACCAAATTCTCCCTACAATAATTGACGCTAGAATGAGGGGCCCTTTTTACATCTTAGGGAGAAGGATGTTTAGACTAAAAAGACACGGGGGGTGAGAGTCTATCTGGAGAGAGTAAGAAGAATAAGAGGGTCGAGGTGGTCCAACAACAATCCGAGGAGTGCCACCGATCTCATAGAAGTAAGGCAACCAGGTCTGTAAAGGACCGGCGCATGAGCTAGCTTCGTCTAAGGGGAGAACCACCAGCGTGATGGACCAGTGGAGGGGGGGGGGGGTAAAGAGAAGTCTCCACACCACCGTCAAAGATAGGAGAAGCCCGTTTCAATAGTGAGCCCCTCATACGTGGAGATTTCATTCACAAAGTCAATATTCAACATTTTGAAATCAACAGTACCCCTTTTTGGGATGCCTCTATAACCAGCGAGGTCTTGGAATGCCTCTTCATGAAATGCCCCTTCTTGGGATGCATCTATGACCAGCTTGGCCAGCAAGGTCATGTGACGCCTTTCCGTGACATGCCCCTCTTGGGATGCCTTAGTGACCAACTTGGCTAGCGAGGTCTTGGGACCCCTCTTCATGAGATGCCCTTTTTGGGATGCCTCTATGACCAACTTGGCCATCAAGGCCATGAAATGCCTTTCCGTGAGATACCCCCTCTTGGGATGCCTCAATGACTAGTTTGGATAGCGAGGTCTTAAGATGCCTCTTCTTGAGATGCCCCACTTCGGATGTCTCAATGACCATCTTGGATAACAAGGTCTTAAGACGTCTCTTCACGAGAAGCCCCGTCTTGGGATGCCTCTATGACCATCTTGGCCAGAGAGGTCATAAGACGCCCTATGTTAGATGCCCTATCATTGGATGCCTGATAACCATCTGTTAATGCTTATGCCCTAGAGACAACACTATGATATTTTAGTTTAAGACATTTAAATTATTAATATTTATGTCTATCGATTATTCCTTTTATAATTTAATAATTCTTAATTTACTGCAATATAAATGTTAGAGTAATAAATGTCCTTGGAGTATGATATGCAATTCTATATCTCTAAGTACGTGACTTAGACATAAGATAATGAGAATAGTATAAATATTCCTAACCCCTAGTCGAGTATTATTATAGGAGACAATAATAATGCATTAAGACCAGTATGTTTGTTGACTGATGATCACAACTCATTTATCATAGGTATGGTGAAACTAAAGTCAAAATACAGGCACATGTATTAGATACATGGTGTTGGATTGACCCGTTGTGAGATACTACATATTTATAGTGTCATAAGTTATTCTCACAGTGATAATTATGTAATGGTCCTTACACCTGAAGTCATTATATTTCTATACGAGAATTAATATACTTTAATTCCATTAATAGTTATCCTTGACCAGGTAATGAGATTTAACCCTCCTATTTTAGGAGTGATATTATTGCCCTCTTGTGTGAGCTAGACTATAAAATGTGTGGTCACGCTCAAATTTTTTAATATGATAGTCTACTCATTGATCAAGAAAATTTGGATTAAACTTTGATGAGGATGAAACATTACATGCCTCTAGTTTAATCTATAATATTTCGTTAAAGGGATTATTTTATATTGTACATTATCACGAAAGGTTTAATCGAATCATCGATTTAATTATTATTACTTGGGTAGCAATGATGTATTACTAGATGCCACTTATTATTTATAATTTTTATATGAGATATGAAAATTATTGTCAACGTAATAATAACCTACATGGTCACACACAAAGAATGCTTGAAGAAGAAATAATTTAAATTAAATAAGTAATTTGTTTTATTTATGATATTAATTAAGTATGGCTTAATTAATTCAATAAATAAAATAGAGAAATTACTTAAACTAATTTTGAAATAAGTTATTAATTAATTAAATGTGACTTAATTAAATAATAAATTGGGATTTCAGATTAGTATAAATTATAATTAGATTATAATTAGAAAACTCATTTATCTCTCTATATAAACTCTTTTAGGGCTGATTTATATAAAAGGATACATGGTTTGCTAAACTCTAATCGTTCAAGGAGAAAAATGAAGAGAGGTAGAGATGGAGTTTTCGGGTGCTAGTACACATCAATCCTTCAAGAAAATCGTTTGTGTGGATACCTAGAGCGTAGATCGCGAGAGCGGGATGCATGGTGATTCCACAAAATTGGGAACTCCATTAATCCTCCATTAATGAACTCTTAAAGCTTCTTTGAGGTAAAGATTTTTATTATAAATTAAATATCTATTTTCACATGGACCCTGCGTAGGGTTTCGATTATATTCTGGTTTTAATTTAATTTTACATCGTTTTTGTTGTGTTTATGTGCTCGAAACCCTTCAATGGCATCAGGGCTACTTTTGAAAGTGTTTAATTCGTTTATGTGTTTAACCATTTTTGATATACAAGCATGTACGTGATTTATGATGTTTTGATGTTGATATAATATGTTTGTATATGTATGGTTTGAATATACGACGATATTCATGTGACTTGTATAATCACATGATGATTATATAATCTGTATGTATACTGATATATACATGATTTATGTTTGTTCTTATTATAAGAATCGTATTAGATACGGATTCTGAATCAGATGTTGCAAATTCTTTAAAATCTGGGTCTGCTGTCCGATTTTCACGAATGAATACCCTATTCGATAGGAAATCGAGCGTCTGAACATAAATGATAGCTAAAGCTCTGATTGACTTGTTTGTAAGGCGTTTGACATCGTTTACTTCCTGTAAAAAGCGATTTAATGTTTTCAAAATTTAATTCTGGTTTTTCTGATTTTTTTCATATTTTGTTTTTATGATTAGATCATGATAGGAATGATATATTAAGATCAGATTATGTGTTCTAACATGTTCTTATGTGTTATTTGAGCATGGTGGATGGTTATGGATGTAACAACCTAGAAATTGTGACTGTTTTGTGTTATATTAAATGAGTATTATGTGATTTATGATATTATAAACTATGATTGATCATAAAATGTTATCTATTATGTGCTATATATATGTAGTGTGGTTCAAGATATTTCTCGGCTATTTTATTACGTGTTAAATTGATTTATATTAAATATTAAGTTATCATGAATCAATTTTAATAGCCGTTATTGCATGTAGAGCGTTTGGCCTTATTTCGCGTAATATGATAATTGCCATTTTGATTTTCAGAACATCTAGTTAATTTAGAAAATGTTTCGTTTCGTGAAAAATAATTTTTCCGGGCCGCTATCGGGACGTCAAAGCCAATAAAAATCATATTTTTAATTTAATAAAATCGCGGGCTGTCAAATATTCAATATTTTTGGATTTTTGGATTATTCGTAATTTTTGGGATATTTTGACATAATTTTTGTATTTATTGGATTAAAAATTATTCCCCGTTAAATATTAATTTTGGGCTAATTATTTTTATTAAATGATATAATTAGGCCATAATTAATTTTGGGGGTATTGCTCTTGTAATTATAAATACAATTTACTTATTATATAATTATTATTTAGTTATACAAAAATCAGAAAAATAAACAAAAATTCAGAAAATTCTTTCAAAATTAGGGTTAGGGTTCTTCATTTGTTCTTGGGATTAATCGGTGACTTTGATTCAATCTGGGAAGCAAAGCATGGAGTATTTGTACTTGCTTTGTAGCTCATGACAAGAACCATCTGATTATACCATCGAATCTTCTCAAAGATTGGTAATTATTCAATTCGATTTTTAAGGTTTATACTTTGAATTGGGGCTTTTGTTTCTGGGGTTATTAATTGAAATTGATGATTGATATAGCTTTATATTATCATTTGCAATCGGTTCACATATTTATTTGGACCAAACGATTCCCGAAATACTAAGTCGAGTTCTTGGTTTTGTTAAATTTTTTTAATTCAATTTTGAGTTCGTATGTTAATTGTGTAATTTTTTAGTTGTTGGGTTTGAATTGTACAAGAAACGAGCTTTAATTTCATATATAGATTGATTGATTTGGTTAAGAAATGGTCCACCTCTGTTATTCACCGAAAACCATCGAATTTTTGTTCGATTTTAATCGGATTTCTTGTTTCCGGTTTTATTGGTTGATAGTGAGGCCATGATTGTGTTGTTGAAGCAGTGTAGAGTCGATTTGAACCAAAAATCAGTTCAAATCGTGTGGTTTGGCCTTCGTCGGATTCGACCGGACGGTCACCGGCGACGGTAGGAATCTGGGCAAAATCTGACATGTTCTTCAGGGGTCCGATCGAGTTTTCCTAGACCTGTTTTCGACCCTTTTGATTGGTTGGGTGACCTGTTTTTGATATGAAATTCCCCAATTCAAATTCCATAAATCTGCTTCTGCAGATTTTTCTTTTAAAAATAATTCAAAAATTATTTATCAATTCTAAAAATTTATTTTAAATTCAAAATTAATTTAGTTAATTATTTTAAATAATTAACTAAATTATTTTATTTCCACAAAATTATTTTCTTTTATTATTTTCAAAAATATAATTTTTATTTAGTTATTTATAATTTATTTTAACTAATTATATATGGATTTAATTAATTTAATTAATTAATTTTATCTATAAATAGTAAATAAAATGTAATTATTTATAATTAAGCCAAAATAATGATTTAAAAATCATTTTAAGCTTTTAAAATAAATATATAAAGGTATTTAAAATTTAATTAATATTATTATTTATTGAATTATTCTGATTTTATTCATAATAAATAGACTGTTCGTCCGTTTAATTCAAAAGAAACGCTTCTAGACTCAGGAAAATATTTCGATTCCAATAAAAATACTTTCATGACCTAAATCTTTTTGTATCAAAAGGTCGCTTGTGTTGCGAGTCGTTCTGAGTCAATTATTGATCGATAAATCATATATTGACCCGATTTCAGTCTTAAAAACACTGAATCCTATCGTTTGATGATCTGACTTATGTGTTACATGACTTATTTATTTACGTGTTATATGAACAACATGATTACGTGTTATGTGACCAGCATGCTATCTGTTTATATTCTTCAATGCCGTGATTAAATATAAACGATCGGGTAGATGTCAAGACGTATTGTTACGTTGATTGAGGTTTGTTGTGTTAATTAAGATAGTAACTTTTATGATCGATACACATAGTTCGAGGCATTCAAACCTAGACAGTGATATTAAAAGTAAAGCCTGATTATGTGTGGTAAATGAGATGAGTGGATATAAAGTAGAGGTGAGCATAGAATGGTGATTGAAAGTTGAAAAGCGGATCAATTGAGGAAAGTATTTTTTCCCTATTCTAAATTCAGAATAGTTAAATGTTTTTATATTTTGCTGCAATGAATCTGAATTATGCAAATATCCATTATTCTTGTTCTTTTATTATGATTTATGATCTCCTGAGTAAATACCTATTATTCTGGGTTATTTGCGAATCTTAAATTATAATGTTTTAATCAAAATAGTTTAGCATCAAAATACTTTACGGACTGGATGGTTACGATTAGGGCCAAGGATGAACATGACCCTAAGGGTCGGGGATGGACCAGACCCTTGTTTATTGAGCCCAAAATGGGTCTGGGTACTCGATATGATATGGCTCTATGCGGATGGACATAGGTCCGTACTATATTCTGACTGATCCGCATAGTATAGTACATATGTTGGTTCTAGTGTTCAGTCTAATTTATTGTTGATCGCCACTAACAGCATTCCTTCTTTGAAAGTTTCATGTTTATAAAAATGAACAAATAATTGATTCATGAGATGAATCAGAGAATTGTTTGATGTTTTTTTCAAGAAATATGATTTATGATTAAAGGCTAATAAAGGTTGATGTCTTATTCGCTCAATTGTTTTAAATATATAAAGATGTTTATGGAATCATTTAAAGATTGTTTCTAGAAGCTTCTTTTGATAATGATATCTATAAACCAACTATGATACTTGCTGGGCATTATTGGATCACTCTTGCTTTGTCATTATCTTATTCTTTCAGCTCAGTGAGAATAACTGCAGAGAATTCACAATAGATGGCAAAGCGGAGAAACCCCAACTTCAGAAAGTTGGACATATCAGAATAAATATACGAGGAAAATAGCAAAGAGGTAATAATATTTGTGTAGTTATTATAAAATTTAGATATTTAGATTCTTGTTTCATATCATAACCTGTAAACGATCCGGAAGTGAGGGGTTATCTATATATTTATTTTAATATACATGTTTATATTATTCAAAGTTATTTGATGATACCCAATCCGGACCCCGAGTTTGGGGTTGTTACAAGTTGGTATCAGAGCTACAGGTTATTGGTCCCTGAAACAAGAATAGGTGAAAGGTAGGATATGATTGACATGTCATCTAAGATAGGGAAGATCTTATGTAAACTCATTTTTAACTTGAGTTGAGATTATCAGATATGATACTGATTATTAAGATAAGATGTTGTTAAGATAGGTATGAGGCGAATATATATTGACGCTATAATTATATTGAGTGCCCAGACCATATAGTTACGAGGAGTCGACGACTCGGTGGATATTGAGTGAATTACCCTAATTTTCATATGGTTTAAAATGCATTTAAGATTGATTCTTCTGAGAATCTTGTTCAAGAAGAGAAAAATGAGTTTTAGTCTGATCCGGTTTAGGATCGGGTAGTGGAACATAGCTACTAACCTTTAGCCAATAGAGTCAAGTGGAGAGTTAGAGTTTCCAATTTTAGAGGCACTCTTAACAGTTGACTCTAGATATTCTTGTGAAATTTTCTTGTTATTGTCAGCCATTTCCCAAGCACCGCGCAAGGAATGACACATCTACCTTATTATATATTGTTATTCCCAAACAATCTAACAAAGAATTACAAAAGGGGGGTTGAATTTAATTCTGGTTTCTTTTCGATTTCAAGAAATATTCTACCTCAAATATAACAGTGTTTGATTAAACAAAAGTGTGGAATGAAAATATTGAAGTAATCAAATATAAAGTAATTAAATACAAGCATTTAAAAACTTTCTGGTGGATTTAAATTTTCCACCAGATATATATAAAATCGAGAACTCTATGATACAAAGATTGTACACAGCTGCTTACAAGTAGAATATAACGACTCACGTATTTTTGTATTATTTAAATGCGTAATTATGGAATTATTAAATAAATAAAATATGTGTATAGCTTTTGTCAGCTCAATGTTGTTTTATTATTATGTATGTGTGATTTATGGGGTATCGAGTTGTTCGTGAAATTAATTATGGAGTTGTGTTGAATTATTTTCATTTTTAAAAGTGAATTTAATGCAAATTTATTTGCATAAATATTGGAATGTCTCTAAAATTGTTTTTATGGTTTTATAATTACAATAATTAATTTTAGGATTATATAGAATTTAGAAATCAATATTTCATCAATTATTTAACCCTGTATGATTTCCTGGTTGCATGTATTTGTAAAATCTGTATTTAATTCCCGAATTCTTCAAAAAATTATGAAACTCATATTTATTAAAGTTTGAAATATTCCGAGAATTTTAAAATTATTTTGGGAATTTTTGGGATTAATTTTACCCGCGCTCGATTCGTTTAATTGATAAAAGCGGGTATAAAGTGCATTTTAGAAATTGTTTAAAAATCACGAAATTTATATTTTTATTAACTTCAGGATATTTGTAATATTTTACGACTAAATTTATAGGTTTCGGGTAATTTTTTTTATAAGTTTGTTCGTTATTTTTGCAAAATGCGAACAAAATCTGAGGCTACAGTAGAAACCATGACACATGTCTAATTTTAGAAAACTAGGCAGAAATGTGGCAAGCTGCGTTCGGCTAATCAATTAACAGATAACCCCTCTGTGCTTGACTTTGTTTCTCTCGAGTGTTCTATGATTTTCTCGAACTCTCCTGGCAATATTTCACTTTTCGAATCTCTATCTCGTCTCTCTAAACTCTCTAATCTTTCCCTGGCTCTCTCCTTCCCGTTTCTTTTTTCTCCGTTCGTGGTTCTGCCACCAGTTTCTAGCGTGGCCGCGAAGGGTATGTCCGGAATCAGTTCGTTTGTTTAGAGCTATACATGTGTATGTATACGTATATATGCTTGTGTTGGTTGGGTGGATCGCTTATTTTATGTCTGTGTTGCTGGCGGTTCTTGGTTTCGCCGTGTGCCGCCTGATTCTTTTATTTTCCGGCCATGGTTTTGTTCCTGTGTATGGCGCGTGTTATACGCGTGCGTGGTGGAATTATTTTTTTTATTTAATTTGCTTAATTTTCTGCAGGGATAAATTGACTGGGTTTTGTGAAATAAAAATACATAATTCCGTGCGGGAAATTATAAGTTAATCGGTGAAATCCGCGTAGGACGCCCGTTATGAACGGGAACCCGTGAATTTTACCACCGTCGGCGATGAGCCTCGGCGAGCCGACGGTGGACGACGATGATCCAATTCTGAGTCCTAATATAAATAAATAATAAAATAATATTTAGTGTAAAAATTTAATTTCTCGGAGTAAGCAGTTTGTTATGTTATATCAGAGTTGGATTTATAAATGGGATTGTGAAGTGTGATTGCTATTGCGAAATTGACTAGTTGTATTGAGGTTGTTGATTGTTGAGACGTCGAGTTGTTCGACGGGTAGGCCGATAAACAGAGGAGGTGCTGCCCGAATTTTTGGAAACTAAATTTGAAAATGCGGGACATACCTTGTAATTATCGGAACGTCGAGCAAGTATAAATAAGTATATACATATATTTTATGCGGAACCTGATTGTATGTAGTGGTAAATTGTTTTTCCAAAACCAATAACCCTAATTTTGTAAAATAACAAGTTTACGTATTTTCTGGAAACGAACACCGAACCGATTTTTGAGAACGTGAACCCTAAATTGATGCGTGTATTATAATAATGTATATAAGTGCGAGTTGGGATTTGATATCGAAGGATAGATGTGTTATTGAGGATAAGTCAAGCATACCTAGACGTCTAACGTAGGGTATTTCGACTCTGTAGGTTCTAGTCGAAGGACTCACGAATTGATATCGAGCTTGGATAACCTAATGATCAGTCGACAAGCGCAGCGAGGTTCCAAGCAAAGGACCTGAGCGTTGAGGTCGGATCCAGGGTAGTCTGCTAACTAAGTGATAAAGCCCGAACATCCAAGTCTATCAAAAATCAGTCAGTGATAGTCGTAAAGCCCTGCAAGGCAAGTACCCCTGACCATTCTTTTATGGTTCAGTATATATGAATAGCTGTTGTTTTATTCTCGTATTGGAACATAAACGTTTTAAGTTACGTATCCCCTGTATTTGAAAATGTTGTCTAATATGTTTTTGGGGAAAAGTAACTTCTGAAAATACCTATCTCTAAAGTGTGATTAAAAAAAAAGAAAAAAGGTTTTGAATAATGTGATGTGACAGAATTGATTTTAACAAGAGATAGGTAAAAGTGATTTTGAAACTGGATAAAATGAATCAGATATTGGATAACGTTGCGTAAGTGGATAATTCGGTTGCGTGCATTACATAACCGATTAGTCAAACATAGTTAATCAGAGACCTAGCTAGTCTCTGCGGATCCGGTGATTTTGTGTGAAAGCTCGATCAGCTTTCCTAGACATTTTGTGTGATAGTCCGGCCAACTATCCTAGATAATTTGTGTGGAGGCCTGATCAGCCATCCCTAGATAACATCCAATACATATCTGATTGTGATTTAGTGGTTCCCTTAACGAAACAGATGATTTTGTGGTTCCAGTAACGGAAGGAGTGATTGTGGTTCCAGTAACTGAACAAATGGTTTTGGGTCCCCGTAACATGACAAATGGTTTTATGGTTCCTGTAATGGAACGGAAGGTTTGAAAATGAAAATAGCATGCTAAAATTGAACTCCGGTATTTATACACAGCACACAACTTTTGTTTTTGTTTTACAGAGCATGCTAGTTTGATATCCAGTTTATACCTGTTTTATATGTTTCTAACAAGTTGTGAATTATGTTCCTATAATTGCTTTACTTTAAATTGTTTTTACTTGTTATTTATATAGCAGTACTGCTGAGCAATTGATTGCTCACCCTTGCAGAATATTTTATATATGTATTGCAGATGACTAGGAGATTCTTTTGCAGTAGTCGGGGCAGAGTTCCAGTTCCCTCCGTGTTAGACTCCTCTGAGGTAGTTGTGTTGGACCAAAGATGGTCTATTGAGTTGCTGTATTAAGTTAGTTGTGTCAGAATGGCTTGTGTAAGTTGGTGTTGTAATAGTTGTATCCTAAATCATACTTAAACCTGGAAAAGATCTTGGAAAAGGGGTCGTATTTATATTTAGTCATGGAATTGATTATATTATATTTATTTTGTTGTTGTTGGTGACGTCAACTCCTGACCCTGGGATTGAGGCCGTCACAGTTGGTATCAGAGCTACAGGTTTGAGTATTTAATTTAGTTTAAGAGTAGAGTCAAAAGAGTGCAAGAAGGTTCATGTGTAGCTATGAGTCAGCAACTCAATTAGAGGAGTGAGTCTATGAGTTTAGTCAAGGGTTTCGGAGACGTAACCCTAATGTCTATCGAGGATTGGATGGAACTGCCCTAACCTAGAATACATTTCCCTTCGTATACGTATTACTAGTTAGGTCCGATAGAGATTTCTAGTTTCCCTCTCGAGAATTCGAGTCTGATGGAAAGAATTCAGTTTCTGATCAGACCTTTGATGTGTCCGCTGAGGAGACACCAACGTTATTTCTAAATATCACATTTTCTATATCAAGGAATGTTATTGGACTGGTTGTGTGACCTTGGTGAGTTCGAGAATATGGTAATAGGTAGTGGTTGCTATGACGGCCAAGTTTCATAGTGAATGTGGATCAGAACGAGAAGTGGTATCTTTGAACCCTTATACTTCTTTCTTGAAACGTATTTTGTTCCAGAGTCAATGTTTCTTATCCTATAAGTTGCTTACTTTTCCCATGAGAAAGTTGAAAACTTGGAGTAAGCCCCTTAGGGTTTTCTTGGTTTAGTTATAAATCAGATTTTCTCCCTCCTTATTTGTAAATCTCTATTTAAACATTGTTTCCTTTCTCGGAGATTCTATCGGTTGATTGGGGCAAACGATGCATATGAGTTGACCATTTGTCTGTGTGACAAAAGGTTCTAGTGGGACACCACCGAAGTATATGTTGTGAGTTATGCGGTACTAAGACTGGCCATCTTATGTACTTGTATGGTTGCTCTCAGTCATACCTACATCTTCTTCACAGTTTCTTCTTATTCGATTCCCCTGAGTTTGAATTTTTTTTTGATATTCTGTGATGATGAATTTCTATGATTAGATGGTCCTCGTTATTGAAAGCAAATAAAAATGACCGTCAGGAAAAATGAGAGTCCTATATCGGGATATTATTTAAGAGTAATGGTAACCGCGAGAGTTCAGGACCTAATGATGGAGTTATAGCCTCAAGAAAAGTAAATCAGTGGTTGATGAATCACTTGTGGGTGACAAGAAATCATCTTTAGAGGAATGGTTGGTTGAAATTTGGACTTTGGTGCCTAGAAGAGCCCATCACTTCTTAAATTGACTTGATCTATCAGTTTGTTCAATGTAATTGGTGGTTGATATAGCCAGCCAAGTCTTGTAGTATATTAAAGTGGGTGTGGTAATTGAGTAGTGATGGGGAGTTAGTCAGTTTCTGTTATATTGAGGAGCCGTGCTCCGATGTTTAGTTTCTTTGTATTTTAGATTTCCTGAACTGTTGTTGATTCTGTTACTGTCATTGTTGCTATGATTGCTAGCGTTGTTAATCTAGATTTCTTTGTAAATGGACCCCGATATTTAGGACATGGGTACTGTGATTGGGCAGCATTTTCCTGATACAGGTGCACCGTTTAAACGGTGATACCTCCTGTCAAACATTTTGTTATGTTTTGAATAAACTCATTTATATATTTCAGGAAGATGCCACCCAAGCAAGCTACCCAGTCTAAAGAAAATAGTAGTAGTTTTACGGAGGGTCCAGCTATAAATGAAATTCTAGACTTGTTGCGCCAGCAGCAGCAACAACAGTTGCAGTTAATCCAACAGGTTCAGCAACAACAACTACTATTGCAGCAACAACAACAATGAGGGAACCAAAGTTCTAGTTTCAAATCTTTTCAGAATGTTAACCCTCCTGAATTTAAAGGTGAAACTAATCCAGTAGCTGTTGCTGCATGGTTAAAAGAGATGGATAAAGCTTTCAATCTTGTTCAAGTATGTGAGAATCTTAAGACTGATTATGTGAGCTACTTTTTAAAGAATGAAGCAAATTACTGGTGGGAGTCAACCAAAGCGTTAGAAGGAGAAGGCCCTATTCCATGGGCTAGGTTTATTGAGTTTTTTTTGGAAAAATATTTCCCATATTGTGAACGTAATCAAATGGAGATTGAGTTCCTAGAACTGAAGCAAGGTGATAGAAGTGTAGCTGAGTATGAGGCTAAGTTCACAGAGTTGGCTAGGTTTGTACCAGACTATGTGCGCTCTGAAGCTCAGAGGGCAAGAAGATTTCAACAAGGATTGAAGCCTGAAATTCGTAGTGGAGTGGTGGCATTGCAACTAAAGACGTGTCCTTCCGTAGTTTAGGCCGCCTTAGTAATTGAATTTGATCAGAAGTTAGCCGCTAGAGAAAAAGAAGATAAGAAGCGAAATATAGATGATATGGAAGAAGCATCAGGTCAAGAAGGATCCAGCCAGAAGTCTCAGAAAAAGGTTAGAAGGAGTAAGAATAAAGAATTTAGAGGGAAAATTATTCCTTTAAACAAGATTAGCAACACCTCAGCCAGCTCTAATCAAGCCAAGTCGGTAAAGTCGCCTATATCGGAGTGTAAGCCATGTGGTAAGTGGCATGGTGGAAGATGTAAGACAAATATTGAATGTTTTAGGTGTAGTCAGAAGGGACATTATGCGTCCGAATGTAAGGTGGAAAATCCAGGAGTCGTTTGTTAGAACTGTGGCAAGGTGGGGCATGTTGCCAAGAACTGTAGAAGTGCTTCCCGAAATAGCATGGGAGGTAGTGCATCAAAAGGTTTAACGTCCAGTACAGCCAAGGCTAAAACTTGTAATGTGATTAAGAGTTCAGCTGCTCAAGACCCTGATAAGGAACCAGGGAAATGATTGTTTACTAGAAGAAGCAAATAATAATATCTACGGAAGCTAATATTTGGATAAGTATTCAAGGGCATAAGCAAGAAGATAAGATGTGTAACGCCCCCAAATCCGGGGTCGGGGATCCGGGTTGTCACGAGTTCCATTTCCCTTAGTAACACCTAATCTTAATAAATAATCAACTACTCTGTACTGTGACCCCACAATAAACACGCACACCACATGTTATAGTCTCAGAGATGAATATCCAAAAATAATCACAAGTCATTTTATTCCACAATTATCTGCCAATACACCTTAAAAGGGTTTCTGAATAAATTTACATTTCTTTGCCATTATTACAATTCATAAATATACATAAATCTGGTACATCAAAAGTTGAAGCCAAGCTTATTGATAGTTCCTACCTCAGCTACAGCGACATCAACGCCTATAAGAAACTGCAGAACGTTTCCTATCTGCTCGTGAATTGGGAGCTTGGTCATGTTCATCTTTTCTATCTGTTGTTGTGTGATGAAAGAAGAAAGCAAGGGTGAGCAGCAAGCCCACCAAAATAACATGTATAATGATTAACAATATATGAGCCTTCTCATAGTACTCATGAAAGTCTTGGTCAAAAGAAATGGACCAAGTTTGATATCTTAATGCGATGAAGTCGCAAAATATTCAGTATATATACATATATACTTTTCAAAATCTTGGAAGTCCTCTTCCATGCATAATATACACAGAGTTCCAGTTTATAACTGTATAAAACTATCGTTGCAAGGTGATCTCATATATCTAACCTTGTCTCAACGTTTTTCCGAAAATCTTTGACATGCACAAGATAATCATTTACTAGATATAAGTTTAAAAGATGAAGTTACAAGATACTCCAGTATACTTTTATCTTTTCCAAATACTACTTGAACTACCACCGTTCAAGTTATAATTAGTTTCAAAAGTTCATCACATAGATGAGACTACAAGAAAAGATTTGAATAGATTCAATTTTTGAACATCATTATAAATAATGAAGTTACGAGATACTTCATTAAGTCCCGATATATATATACACCTATATATATATACATTTCATACACTCCTTGAAAACCTCTGTTATGAAAATTATAAACAGAGTTGCAATATCCAATGAATTTCGAAAGGAGAAACCTTGGCATAAACCTGATATCTTGCTGATCAGGCAAAGATACCAATAAGTAACCTTTTCTACTAGTAGATGGATGAATCCCCCACCGGTCATCACCCTGGCCACATAAGGACCTTGTGCTGGACCGCCACCCGGCCTCTTACGCGTTGATGGACTGTCACCCAGCCACTTACACTTTGGTAGACCGTACCCCGGCTTGTCGCTTATGCCGACTCAATTAGATGGACTTACTTCCCGAACATTGGGCAAGTAATCAAATTGTTTTCTCAAAACAGCAACCACGTTGCGAATGTAAAATACACTACAGAGCTGGATCCCCCAGGTTTTGAGCGAGTATTTAAATCCCCTTTGAAAGGAAGATCTTGAATATAAAAATGAGTTTTGGGGTCCACTCTAACTTTAAAAATCATTTTGAAGACTCGAAAACATTTTTAAGAATGTTTGGAGTACTGCTGATTTATTAAAATAAATCAGTCCCGATATATTAGAAATATCTGAATATTATTATTAAAATAATATTCTCATAAAGATAATCCTTATAAAAATAATCGAAGTAGAAGTTTTAAAACTCATACATGAAATGAATATTAAATAACCAAAGATATACTTATACAAAAGTACTATCTTTATTTGAATAATCAAAAATAAGTTTGATTATCGAAATATTATTTTTTAATAAAATAAAGAATATTATTAAATAATAAGCGGAGTCATAATACCTCGAATGAATATTATATATAATATTCATTAAATAAAATAAACGGAGTCATACATCCTCAAATGAATATTCAAATAATAATCATTAAATAGAATAAACAGAGTCATAAGTCCTCGAATGAATATTCAAATAATATTCATTAAATAAAATAAAGTTACAGTTATCGAATAAACCTTATTCGATTAATAGTTTTGAAAACTATAACCATATATATATAAAAATATATATATTATACTCGGGAACATCGACTCTCGGTTTAGAAATATGTTCACCTTTGGGTCCCCTATACTAAGGGTATACGCAACTACTGCTTATTTCTAGCATAGGTATTATGCAACTATAAGCATTTGAATCAACAATTAGATATCAAGATTACGAAACAAGCATGCATAAATACCATATCAACATGCTCCAATATATCGCAAGATTTTCTAATAACAATCATGCACTTATCACAAGATAATGCATATACATATATTCATCACAACAACAGTATAACGGGTAGAAAACTTGCCTGAGTGCTCCCGGATAGACTTAAGCTTATAGTGGGTCCAATAACCTATGAACAACAACATAAGTCGGAATTAAACCCCGGTCGCTTAAAAAACTAGACTTTAACCATTTAGAGTCCTAACGTTCGCTTTCGCGCTTAACGATTTACTTAAGTCGCTCGAGTACCCTCGGCTCCACCATTTTTAATGAATTAACCATTAAGAGTTTTAAGGCGATTCTTTCGTGAGTACCTTACCAACTGCCTAATCCACTTATCATATTTGTTTCATACTCCAATTAGCCCTTTTAGATCTTTAACATATGTTTCAAAGTAAGGCGAGGGGTAATGATTTATTCGTGAAACGTCGTTACTTAAAACGGCTGTTTCTCCTAAACCGTACATCGGAATCAAACGAACTACATATCAAAACGAAGCTCGTAACATGAACTATCTAAACATGGCAATGGTCAAAACCTAACAGTGAGTTCAAGGGTTCTGATGTTAAGAACAAAAATAGTCTACGGTAAATCGGGCATTACGACGACTATGTTTACGCGATTTCCCAAAATTTTACCAAACCAATTCAACACCAAAATATCACCAATCAATCCCAATACAAACATATGACAATATCACTCATCAACCACTTTAAACCATTTAAACCAAGCCTAAATCATACCATGAATCATCAAGAACAACTAGTGCTAATCTTAACTCCCAAAATCAATAAAAACACTTAACAACTAAGATCTCAACATGACAAAACAACTACTACACTTAATCTCTCATTCCATCATCATAATCATTTATACCAAACAACTAAATACTAAGATAATGAGGAGTTATACCTTCCTTGAAGCTTTTAATCCATGAAAGATCCTTGGAATGCCCATGGAAGCCTTATTCTAACCTCCTACAAGCTTGATCTTTCAAAGAAATCAAGAACACAAAAATTAATTTCAAAGAAGTACTATTCACCATCTTCTTGAATGATTTATAGGAAATGCTAGGAAAGGATTTTGAAGCTAAGATTCCTAGGAAGTATGTAACTTAACTAGGAGAAGCTAGGATAATTACCTTATAAATTAGCAAGTGGAGGAGCTTGGACTTCCCTTTTTCTAAGAAAGAAGCCGAGAGCTTCAATGGAGAAAAAGAGGTGAAGTTGTGTTTTTTGGTGAAATGAATGGTTGGTTGGTTATTTTTGGTGTTTTTGTTTTGTTTTATTACTTTTTACCATGGTAAAGAATGAATGGTTCACAATCAACCAACCAATCCCTCCTTTTTGTGATGCTTAAGTCACCATGCATATGTCATCTTCCACACTTCTATTCTTCTTGTTGGTTTGATGACATCAACCTCACTAACCTCTTTGATTAGCTTCTAGTTACTTGGCTAATGACCGCTGATCTGTTATACGGTTCGCTTAACTTTCGTTTTCCTTTATCGTTTGAGGGATCATACCCGGGATCTTATTACTTGGGTTTCCTTAACCTTTCTCAATACATTATATTCCTTTTATGATCCTCTCTTATAATCCTTGAATTTAAATCCTTTTTATCCTGTTACCTTATACTCAATTCTTTCGGTATCTAGTGGATTTCCGGGAAAAATCAAAGTGTTCGGAATTGGATTCTGACGATCTTTACATACACTTATATACCATATAGAGTACTAATAAAATCTCAGAATATCAATAACAGAACCCCTACATAGTGTGGCATGACAAGTTTTCTCATTCAGCATAATCTGCAAAATCACTATTCATAAGGGTTTCAAAAATTTCCAAAAATTGGGGTTATTACAAGATGTAACTAGAGCATGTAGGGAATATTAAGAAGGAAGTACCAAAGTTGGAAGAAATCCAGATAATAAGTGAAGTCCCAAAGGTTTTATCGAATGACTTACCAGAATAACCTTGGAGTATAAGATATGATCTCTCATTATTTATTCTACAGAGTCGGGCTGGTGTCTAAAGCCCGTATCGAATGACCCAATAGGAATCAAGTAATTGATTAAGGGAAACTTCATGATTGTGAGATGAAGGACTAACGAGACAAGGTGTAATCTGTGTTGTGAATTGATGTGGTTTATAGAAAAGAAGAATGAATGTGTGATGTTAAGTGCTGATTATCAGAAGTTGGAGAAGTTGATGAAAAGAAATAAGTAATCCCTACATAGGATTGATTATCTATATGATTCAATTCAAAGAATGTGTTGGGTCTTGGAGGAAAACCTTAGATCAGGCTACCGACAGTTAAAGGTAAGCATGAGGTCATACTAAAGATTATGTCTGGAATGAAGTATATACATTATGAGTTCTGAAGATATTATTCAGATTAACAAATACACTCGTCACATTTGAAGGTTCATTGAACAAAGTGTATAAGGAGTACTTATATAAGTGTAATTGTATTTAGTGATAACATCCTCAGCTATTTATATTGTAGGGAATCCATATAGAATGCCCAAGAATTTCCCTACGAAGGTTGAAAAGGGAGCAGTTGTATGTTAAGATTCTGAGGTATGAATTATGGGTTCCTATTAACGATCACTCCAGCAAGACCAGTAAATGTAATTGAGATCCCTAAGGAGTTAACAAAAGAATCGGAAAGAGTGAGGGTTGAAGTTTGAACAATCGAAGATGAATAGAAACCTCGGTATGAAATTCATTCTCAGTTTAAATTGATTGAAAAGTTACAAGAATTGTTAGATCCTGAATCAGTTCATTAGATTATAAGTACGGAATATTGATTTAGGAAAGGTTAGAAGTAACTCATGGTATACAAAGGGCGAATACGGATTCATGTCGGAAGGATATAGAGATAAAGTTGAAACATTGACATCGCTAGAAGTTTTGTTTTAAAAAGGAATAGTAAGATTTGAGCATAAAAGTAAGCTAAGCCCAAGAAATTCAAGATTGTGTGAGATATTAAGAAAAGTAAATAAGTTTTCTATGAGTTAGCATTGTTGCCATAGCGGCAGCACACTCCTAGAGTGTTTTGGGTCTTTGTGTCAAGGTAAGGTATTTTTTATTTAATTAAAGCAAGGTGTATGACCTAATCTAGATACTAGATCATAGGAAGCGAGACCTCAGGAATAAGTTTATTCCTATAGTGAGTATGTTTTGGAAGAATGCCTGAGCAGAAGGATCTACTTAAGAGTTAGAGTCATATATGCTTGACAAATATCCTCACTTATTTAGTTAGATCAGATTCTGAGGACAAAATCTTTTCAAGGGGGAAGGATATAACGACTCGCATATTTTTGTATTATTTAAATGCGTAATTATGGAATTATTAAATAAATAAACTATGTGTATAGCTTTTGTCAGCTCGGTGTTGTTTTATTATTATGTATGTGTGATTTATGGGGTACCGGGTTGTTCGTGTAATTAATTATGGAGTTGTGTTGAATTGTTTTTACTTTTAAAAGTGAATTTAATGCAAATTTATTTGCATAAATATTGGAATGTCTCTAAAATTGCTTTTATGGTTTTATAATTACAATAATTATTTTTGGGATTTTATAGAATTTAGAAATCAATATTTCATCAATTATTTAACCCTGTATGATTTTCTGGTTGCATGTATTTGTAAAATCTGTATTTAATTCCCGAATTCTTCAAAAAATTATGAAACTCATATTTATTGAAGTTTGAAATATTTCAAGAATCTTAAAATTATTTTGAGAACTTTTGGGATTAATTTTACCCGCGCGTCGATTCGTTTAATTCATAAAAGCGCGTATAAAGTGCATTTTGAAATTGTTTAAAAATCACAAAATTTATATTTTTATTAACTTCAGGATATTTGTAATATTTTACTACTAAATTTTTAGGTTTCAGGTTAATTTTTTTTATAAGTTTGTTCGTTATTTTTGCAAAACGCGAACAAAATCTGAGGCTACAGTAGAAACTAGGACACGTGTCTAATTTTAGAAAACTAGGCAGAAATGTGGGAAGCTGCGTTTGGCTAATCAATTAACAGAACACCCCTCTGTGCTCGACTTTGTTTCTCTCGAGTGTTCTGTGATTTTCTCGAGCTCCCCTGGCAATCTTTTACTTTTCGAATCTCTCTATCTCGTCTCTCTAAACTCTCTAATCTCTCTCTGGCTCTCTCCTTCCCATTTCTTTTTTCTCCGTTCGTTGTTCTGCCGCTAGTTTCCGGCGTGGCCGCGAGGGGTAAGTCCGGAATCAGTTGGTTTGTTTAGAGCTATAACCGTGTATGTATATGTATATATGCTTGTGTTGGTTGGGTGGATCATTTATTTTATGTCTGTGTTGTTGTCGGTTCTTGGTTTCGCCGTGTGCCGCCTGATTCTTTTATTTTCCGGCCATGGTTTTTTCCTGTGTATGGCGCGTGTTATACGCGTGCCTGGTGGAATTATTTTTTTTTATTTAATTTGCTTAATTTGCTGCAGGGATTAATTGACTGGGTTTTGTGAAATTAAAATATATAATCCGTGCGGGAAATTATAAGTTAATCGGTGAAATCCGCGTAGGACGCCCGTTATGAACGGAAACCCATGAATTTTACCACCGTCAGCGATGAGCCTCGGCGAGCCGATGGTGGACGGTGATGATCCAATTCTGAGTCCAAATATATATAAATAATAAAATAATATTTAGTGTAAAAATTTAATTTCTCGGAATAAGCAGTTTGTTATGTTATATCGGAGTTGGATTTATAAATGGGATTGTGAAGTGTGATTGCTATTGTGAAATTGACTAGTTGTATTAAGGTTGTTGATTGTTGAGACGTCGAGTTGTTCGAAGGGTAGGCCGATAAACAGAGGAGGTGCTGCCTGAATATTTGGAAATTAAATTCGAAAATGCGGGACATACCCTGTAATTATCGGAACGTCGAGCGAGTATAAATAAGTATATACATATATTTTGTGCGTAACCTGATTGTATGTAGTGATAAATTGTTTTACCAAAACCAATAACCCTAATTTCGTAAAGTAACAAGTTTACGTATTTTCTGGAAACGAACACCGAACCGATTTTCGAAAACGTGAACCCTAAATTGATGCGTGTATTGTAATAATGTATATAAGTGCGAGTCGGGATTTGATATCGAAGGATAGATGTGTTATTGAGGATATGTCAAGCATACCTAGACGTCTAACGTAGGGTATTTCGACTCTGTAGGTTCTAGTCGAAGGACTCAATAATTGATATCGAGCTAGGATAACCTAGTGATAAGTCGACAAGCGCAGCGAGGTTCCAAGCAAAGGACCTGAGCGTTGAGGTCGGATCCAGGATGGTCTGCTAACTAAGTGATAAAGCCCGAACATCCGAGTCTATCAAAAATCAGTCAGTGATAATCGTAAAGCTCTGCAAGGCAAGTACCCCTGACCATTCTTTTATGGTTCAGTATATATGAATAGCTGTTATTTTATTCTAGTAATGGAACATAAATGTTTTAAGTTACGTATCCCCTGTATTTGAAAATGTTGTTTACTATGTTTTCGGGGAAACGTAACTTCTGAAAATACCTATCTCTAAAGTGTGATTAAAAAAATAGAAAAAAGGTTTTAAATAGTGTGTTGTGACAGAATTGATTTTAATAAGAGATAGGTAAAAGTGATTTTGGAACTGGATAAAATGAATCAGATATTGGATAACGTTGCGTAAGTGGCTAATTCGGTTGCGCGCATTACATAACCGATTAGTCCAGCATAGTTAATCAGAGACCTAGCTAGTCTCTGCGGATCCAGTGATTTTGTGTGAAAGTCCGATCAGCTTTCCTAGACATATTGTGTGATAGTCCGGCCAACTATCCTAGATAATTTATGTGGAGGCCTGATCAGCCGTCCCTAGATAACATCCAATACATATTGGGTTGTGATTTAGTGGTTCCCTTAACGGAATAGATGATTTTGTGGTTCCAGTAACAGAATAAGTAATTGTGGTTCCAATAACGGAACAAATGGATTTATGGTTCCTGTAATGGAACGGAAGGTTTGAAAATGAAAATAGCATGCTAAAATTTAACTCTGGTATTTATACACAGCACACGACTGTTGATTTTGTTTTACAGAGTATGCTAGTTTTGATATCCAGTTTATACCTGTTTTACATGTTTCTAACAAGTTATGAATTATGTTCCTATAATTGCTTTACTTTAAATCATTTTTACTTGTTATTCATATAGTGGTACTGCTGAGCAATGGATTGCTCACCCTTGCAGAATATTTTATATATGTATTGCAGATGACTAGGAGATTCTTTTACAGTAGTCGGGGCAGAGTTCCAGTTCCCTCCGTGTCAGACTCCTCTAAGGTAGTTGTGTTGGACCAAAGATGGTCTATTGAGTTGCTGTATGAAGTTAGTTGTATCGAAATGGCTTGTGTAAGTTGGTGTTGTAATAGTTGTAACCTAAATCATACTTAAACCTGGAAAAGATCTTGGAAAAGGTGTCATATTTATATTCAGTCATGGAATTGATTATATTATGTTTATTTTGTTGTTGTTGGTGACGTCAACTCCTGACCCCGGGGTTGAGGCCATCATATAGAATTACAAAGAACTGAGAAATTTTTCAGAGATACAGCTTTATCTATTCCTCTAGTCTTTTGCTTAATTTCCAGATTTATTTTATTAATTTTCTACTTGCTACTCTTGGTTTATATATCACCAAGTTAAATGGTAAAAGATAAACTAATAAGACAAAAATATCTTAGTCTAATTACATGCTTCTTCATTTCTCTATCCAGCATCTTTGAATATCTTCAAGTTATCATGGAAATGGAATGCTTCTTTGTTCTCTTAAACCTGTAAAAAGGCTGCCACATTCCATTTATATCTAATTAATGCATGTGATTGTCAAGTCACTATCAACTGTAATTTGAATTTGAACATCCATCGAAACTTCATTGGATCATCCGTTTAAACTGTGTTGAATCATCCGTCGAAGCTTCATTAGATCATCCATTGAATGTGACTTGGATCATCTATCGAAACCTTGTAGAATCATCCGTTGAAAGTCTTCCATAACTGTGAACTCTACTTCACTTATGCAAAATTACAAGGCATCTGATATTTACAATTAGCCAACCTACTTTGCATATCAATTTAGAAGTCAACATGACTTTGAATATCCTACAACTTCTAGATCTCCCAGGTATTGTAGTATGCAGGAATGTTTTACAAAACTTATTGATATATAAGCTACTCTCTCAACGGATGTAAAGGTGATCATCCGTCGAGAGCTACAAACACAATGAATTAAATCTACTAAGGTGTTTTGGTGAACTTATCATCAAACTTATGACACATTCCTAACATGTATACTTAAGGTTAATAAGAAGATACGACCTTATTGATGGACAGGATGTTGAATTGCGTTAATTGGTTGTAATTATGACATCAAGGACGATGATGAGAATATCAAAGATAGTACCAGATATTAACATTGGAGTTAGTGCTATGAATAAGATAGTATGCAACAGTAAATGAAGTTTTCATTGATTAATGAAGGAGAAATGGACCCATGGAGGGGTAGAAGATATACTGAATTCTATGGATTCTTATGTGGAAGTTTCCTTAATTTAGTATCCAGCTTGGGGTTGATGAAAACAACAACCACTCATATAGTAATGACAACCAGGTTTGTGATTTTTAAAAATTTAAAAATAAATCTTCGAAAAAGAATTTCTTAACAAAATTTCTAAAAGATTTTTAAACAAAATGAGTTTTAAAATTTGGTTGTCAAATTACTACTTGAGTTTCTTGTTTGTTATAAGTATTATATTCCCAAAACAATACTTGTTCTAGACTTAGTATTTTTAATTCAGAGGGCAAAGTGGACCCGCTATTACGGAGAAGTTCAAAATTTTCCCGATAGAAGAGTGCAAATCTTGTTTAATAGTATCAACAATAGAATCAACATGCGGAAACGTCATTTATCCAATTCATAAAAATATTAAAGTTTGAAGGAATCATTGATTCAAAAGAAGCCAAGGTACGATCGAAGAGGATTGAGGAATTTCCAGAATTTTTTTAATGAAGAATATTATTACTATCAAAAGAGACAATATGCTGCATGATTAATGGTTATTCTATGCGGAATAGACGAAATTAAAAGTTACGATTGTAAATCCCGTAAGAACGCCAATTGTGGAAGAATGATTAAAGTATCGAACATGGAGGCACTACGCTAAAAATACAAGACTGAATAAATAGGATAATTGATCAATTTATGAAGGCATTTTCAGAGGATTTTTTGAAGTTATTATATGATTTAGATTTGGGATCCATTGATCGAACGAGCCCTGAAGGTATACATAAGTGAAACGTGAATGGCGACCAACAGTGTCATTCTTTTCTATAATACGATAACGTATATTCTCCTTGATTCTTAAATACGCATGGGCTTCTTTCATTGATAAGTTATATGATCAAGAAGGAAATAAAACTTATTGTATTCCTTTCAAAATCATTTCTCTTCTCAGAATATTGCTTTCTGATTGAGACAAACAGTGTTATGGTGTGACGCTTTGTCGAAATGACGAAGAGTCTGGTGGGACGCCACCTAATCATGTGCTGTATGCCATATAGTATAAAAGACTGGCCATATTAAGTATAAATATGGTTGTCTCATTCATATATAAATCATTACACAGTCTTTTATTTTCAACTACAAATTTATTAACTTATGGATCCTTCCGATTATTTCATTGCACTGTTATTCTTTACAAAGCTTTCCAATCAGAATCATATACACAAATTATCTTCTTGTGTGAGGTATATTCCTTGAGTGCTTTAAAAGAAGTGAAATAATTCCGTATAGTAAAGGGAATTACATGTTAAGTATAGATATGACTGCAAGCCAATAAACGGTGGACATTTACGTGTAAAGAAGAATTGATATGCAGATGACGTGGTTAATACGAAGACATTAAATCAAAGATGGATATCTGTCATACATGACTATTTTGTTATAGTAATTTTAATAGAACATCATATTGTGTAACATGATACCTTTCGATTTAAGAAACTTTCATGTGAAATGGATTAGTTAGCAAACCGTATTAGGCAAATTAACCATATGAATAAGAAAGTAAAGTTGCGAACACTAGACAAGGAAAACGAGTGATTGGACAGCTGAAGAAAATGGAGGAATTCTTAATACTAACTCAGACAAGCGATTAATACGTTAAACAGGGGAAGCATACTTCAATCATGTAGGAGATGCTTGTTATGAAGGTTCGAGAATCGAAGAAATTCTAATTACGAATAAACCTCGAGTGTGTTCTTCGAGGAGTTGTTAGGCTATCCAACTCAAGTAAGTGAGTTATGGTGCATTGACACTCATAACTGAGTCAGCGACGAAGATTCCGTATTGAAAGACATAAGTACAGATGAAGAAATGGTGATCTAACTGTGAAATTTTTAAGAAGTAACATTTTAAAACCAATTGAATTTTCACAAGATTATTATAGTGTTGGTTGAGACCATGTGTTGATTATCAGAAATTAAGTAAGTTAACTAATGAGAATAGGTATATGTTATTGAGAATAAATGATTTGTTGATTAGTTGAAAGAAGCAATATAATTTCCTAAAAATAATTATATATAAGTGTCAATAGTGAAAAATAAGATTAAAAGATATCCTTAAAACGGATTTATGAACCGGTATAAGTGATATAAATTGTTAATTAGCATGCTTGGATTCAAGCATGAACTAGGAGAATTTTGGAATAATTGAATAAATTTTTGAGAAATAATAGATAAACTTTGTAATAATATTCATTGGTATCATTCTGTTATAGTCCGAAAGAAGTGAGGAAAGATATGGTTATATAAATTAATTGTTCGTTATGATGTTAAATTGGATTAAAGGTGTGGTTGTGTTGGTTAGTAAAATATATGTGGTTATTAGTATGTTATGTGTTGCGGTAACGTGAAATGAGGAGTTTGGGTCGTAGCAGTTGATTGGTATGTTTGTTGGTGATTTGATTAATTGTTGGTGTCGGCTTGAGTCCGACTAGAAATCAATAATACAGGGGAGATGCTGCCCAAATTTTTCTAAAAATATTACACTTTCAAAACACAAAATGCACTTCCATGTGTTATTGATATTGCTATTTAATACTCCAAACGATTATGATTTCGGTTACTGAAAAAGGGTTTTATAGCCAAATCGAATTTATATAATTGGTCTTGAATTTCATTTATCTAGTCATCACTTGGTTCAATTGATCAATTAAACAGAGTTAATTGATTAATTTTATCAACTGATGGTCAATTAAATGGAGATTGATTCCAATTAGATTAAGTTCATTTCAGATGCGATTTTTAGATCCGAAATCAAAACGATAAGAGATTTGGAGAAAGAGATGGTATTAGTGAGATTCAGAAGTCAAATGAAATAGGGTGATAATAAAGGGTTTCGAGCACATAAACGCAACGGAAATAGTAATTAAAACATGAAAAAATCAAAAAATTTTGAAACACACCGCAGGATCCATGCGAAAAATAGATATTTAATTTGTAGATCAGATTGTTTATCTTAAGAAGCTTTACAAATTGGTTGACTAATGGAGATCCAAAGCTTGTTCAATCACAACGCATCCTGCTCTCGCTATCTACGCTCTATCGGTATCCACACGAATGCTTGAACTCAAAGATTGGATGTGTACTAACACAAACTCGTTTCTTCTTGCTCTCTCCATCTTCTCTCTTGGTGGCTAGGGTTTTAGTAAAAGTCTTGCACCCCAAAAATCAGCCACACAAGAGATATTATATAGAGAGTAGAAAAACGAATTATAACTCTTAACTAATTAGGAGTTATTATTAATTCGAAATTCCTATTTGTATTATAATTAAGTCTCACTTAATTATTTAACAAATAAATTTCATAATTAATATTATTAAATTTGAATATCATTATTTATCTAATTAATTAAGTCAAACTTAATTAATATTATAAATAATTCAAACTACTTTAATTTAATTTAAATCCAATTTAAATTAAATAATCCTTCAAGCATTCTTTGTGTGTGACCCTATAGGTTATTATTACATTGGTAACGAATTTTAAATCTAATTTAAAATCATAAACAATGAGCGGCATCTAGTAATACATCATTGCTACCCAAGTAATAATAATTGAATCGGTGATCGATTAAACCTTTCGTGAATAATGTACAATGTAATATAATCCCTTTAACCACATATTATAAATTAAACTAGAGGCATGTAATGTGTCATCCTCATCAATGTTTAATCCAAGTTTCCTTGATCAATGAGTAGACTATCATATCAAATCAACATTTGAGCGTGGCCACACATTTCATAGTCTAGCTCACACAAGAGGACAATAATATCACTTCTAAAATAAGAGGGTTTAATCCCATCTAGATCATTCATATTTCTCATACGATTCATAATATACCCAATGTCCACTTTTATCATTACCCGGTCAAGTATAACTTTTAATGGAATCAATGTATATTAATTCTTGTATAGAATATAATCACTTTAGGTCTAAGGACCATTACTTCATTATCACTGTGAGAATTACTTATGGCACAACAAACATGTAGAAACTCACATCGGGTCTGTCCAGCACCATGTACATGTACATCTGCCTGTGTCTTTGACTTTAGTATTACTATACCTATGATCAATGAGATGTGATCATCAGTCAACAAACACACTAGTCTTAATGCATTATTATTGTCCCTTAATAATAATCCTCGACTAGGGGCCTTTCAGAATATTGATACTATTTTCATAATCTCATTTCTAAGTCACGTACTTAGAGATATAAAATTGCATATCATATTCCAAGGAAATTTATTAATCTAACATTTATATCGCAGTAAATTTAGAATTTATAAATTATAAAGGGAATAATCGATAGAACATAAATATTAATAATCCAAATGTCTTTAACTAAAACATCATAGTGTTGTCTCTAGGGCACAAACACATACAATCTCCCACTTGCACTAGAGCCAATCACCGATGTATCTAATACTCATGGAACTAGTATGACCATCTTGCTTCTGCTGCGATAAAGCCTTAGTCAGTGGGTCTGTAACATTATCATTACTATGCACTTTATATTTATATCTCCTTGATCATTAATTTCATTAATAAGGTGATTTCGCCTAAGGACACGCCTAAACAGTTTCCTTGGTTGTTTTAAAACTATCAATATATTTTGCTTCTATTATAGAATCATCAATGTTCTTACTGTGAACCATTCCAGCTAACATAACTTATATTTAGACAAAACACAAACCAAACATAGAAACATAATCATCCTTGTCTATCCAGAAATTAGGTTAAGAAACTAGTATCAGTGTAACCCTTTACAACCAGCTCCCTATCTTCTCCATATACCAAAAATAAATCTTTAGTCCTCTTTAAGTACTTAGAATATTCTTGAAAATAATCCAGTGACCCTCACCTGGATTAGACTAGTATCTGCTCGTCATGCTCAAAGCATATGAAATATCAGGATAAATACATATCATTGTACATATTATAGATCCAATTTCTAAAGCATATGGAGCTTTCTCAAACGACCCTTATCATCTAATGATTTAGGGGGCAATTATCTTATGAGATCACTATCCCATGAGACATTGAAACATTTCATTTATTTATCTCCTACATCCTAAAATGATGCAATATTTTATCAATATATGTACTCCGACTAGGTCGATTAATCTTTTCAATCTATCTCTATAGATCTTGATCCCTAATATATAGGCAACATCGCCTAAGTCTTTCACCGAGAAACTATTTCTCAACCAAGTCCTAACAGCCTATAGAGAAGGTATGACATTCCTTATTTGTTATATGTCATCTACATATAATACTAGGAATGTCACATGGCTCCCACTAAACTTCTTGCAAACATATGGTTCATCTTTATTTTGAATAAAGCCAAACTCTTTGACCGTTTTATCAAAATGAATATTCATTCTTCTTGAGGCTTGCTTCAATCTATAAAAAGATAAAAGCAATTAGAAACTATCTTAGCAAACTTTGGATCGGCAAAACCCTCAAGTTGTATCATATATACATCCTCTTCAAGGCTCCCATATAAGAAAGAAGTTTTGACATCCATTTGCCAAATCTCATAGTCAAAGTAAGCAACTATTGCTAACAAAAATCTGATGGATTTGACCATAATAACCGGTGAAAAAGTCTCATCATAGTCTATACCATGAATTTGTTTGAAACTTTTTGCCACTAGTCGCGTCTTATAGGTCTGTACTTTACCATCCATGTCAATTTTCTTCTTGAAAACCCACTTGCACCTTATAGGTTTGAACCCTTCGAGTGGATCAACTAAAGTCAATACTTTATTCTGATACATGGATTCCATTTCAGATTTCATGGCCTCTAGCCATCTCTCGGAGTCTAAACTGTTCATAGCATCTTGGTAGGTGAGAGGCTTATCATTATCCGTAAGCATCACATCACCATCTTGAGTCAAAAGAAATTCATAATTTGTCCAGGGCTCATGGTGAATCCTACTCGATCTACGAATAACCTGTGTTTCTTGGACGTGATTACTTTCAACATTTTGATGTACATCATGATCTTTTTCCAACTCTGCTTCAATGTTATTATGTGGTTCTCGATCTTCATCGAGATGTATTATCCTCCCACTGATTTTCTTAGAAAGTAGTTCTCCCTCAAGAAATACAGCATCCCGAGCAACAAACACATTGTTCTCGGAAGGATTATAAAAACTATACCCTAGTCTCACTTGGGTATCCCACAAAATAGTATCTATCTAATTTTAGTCCAAGCTTGTCAAAGGCTAAACGTTTTACAAACGCTTCACGTCCCCAAATTTTCATAAATGACATGCTATGACATTTGTCACTCTATATCTCATATGGAGTATTTTGAACCGCTTTAGTCAGAACTTGGTTAAGTGTATATGCAGCTGTTTCTAGAGCATAACCCCATAAACTGAATGGAAGATCCGCTTGACTCATCATCGATCGTACTATGTCCAGCAAGGTACGATTTCTCCTCTCAGAATCTCTAATCCATTGAGGTGTTCCAGAAGGAGTAAGTTATGATACACTATCACACTCCTTCAATAAACTCTTGAAATTGAGGCTTAAGTATTCTCCTCCACGATCTGATCGTAGAACTTTTATACTATCCTCTGTTTGCTTTTCTACTTCAGCCTTATATTCTTTGAACATTTCAAAAGAATCAGATTTATTCTTCATAAGAAACACATATCAATATCTATTGAAATCACCAGTAAATGTTATGAAGTAGTATAAGTCACCCCTTTCCATCATACACATTCGACCATATACAATATTATATATAAGTCCTAATCATGCGGTGGCCCTTTCACCTGATCAGGTAAAAGAAGCTTTAGTCATTTTGCCAATGAGACAAAGTTCGCATCTTCCGTATGATTCAAAATCAAACTTATCCAAGTATCCATCTATATGTAACTCAGAAATACGTTTCTCATTAATATGGCTTAACGACAATGGTAGAGGTAATGTTTGATTTGAGTCATCTTAGAACATATAAATTTGTTAACTAATTATGCAACATTATAAGCCTTATCATTAAAATTGAATAAACAACTATTGTTTATTTAATTAAAATTAAAAACCTTTCTTGTCCTGACAAGAAATTGATTTAATGCATCCCCTAAAGGTAGGCACGTAATAACAATTTATCAAGTTCTCAATCTCGCCTATATGGGCAAACTTAGGTATCGAGTTCCTTCAACTAGAGCAACAACTTTTGCTCCAATTCTAACCAGATACCTGAAGCTTGACCATTGCTAGTCTTCTTCTTTAGATCTTCCAAATAAGTTCGACAATTTAACTTCTAATCATCCAGTTATTCCACAGAAATGACAATCATCTCCTTTAGCAACACCACTATCAGGCTTCAAAAGCCCTTTGGGATTGGACTTTGGTTTGACACCGAATAAGATCAAATATTCACCATGAATATCCAATTTCCTTTCCCATTTGCATTCCATGTGTACATCATGAATATGGACATAATTCATGCCTTTACCATGTTATTTTCAGCAGTTCTAAACATGCTTAACAACTCAGTGAGTGTTTAGTCTATCTCATTCCTTTTGTTCTTAACAAACTAAGAATAGAAGTTGTTCAAAGATTGTTTGATCAAATCAAGCTGAGCCTCTAGACTATTCTTGAAACCCAAAATATCAAGGTAAATATAAATATCATCTTTAGAACATGTGGTCTAACAGGATTTCATTCTCCCATTAATGTGCCTTATTATTGTCAAATCTTTCTGACGAGCATATCTTTCAAACATCATTTAAAGGTGCTCAATCATATCATAAGCATCATTATGCTCTTGTTACTTCTAAAGCTTATCACTCATAATTACAAGAATGAGACATGAAACATCAGTTGTATAATCATTTTGCTTCTGGTAAGCATTTTGTTCATCACATGTTTCATTCTCAGCTAGAAGAAATAAGGGAGGGGTTTGAGTGACATCCTTGAACCTGAGGACAATCCTCAAGTTCCCATGTGAATTGAGGAAATTATTTCATGTTAGCTTGTCCTTCTCAAGGACTATTACATAGAGAAGTTATTTGTGTTATTTGTCATTTGATATCTACAATATTAAAGTGCATAAAATGACTTAGTATACAGATGATCATTAAATTATGTTCAAGTGATTATTCATATATATACACACAATATATATCTCCCACTATTTTTATCAAATCAATAGCCCTAACTATTAATTCAGAAAGAATATCTTCTATATCCTTTCTAGTGAGCCAATATCCATATTTCACCATGCGTTAAGTCAGCTTTGGCTTTTCTCCTAAAACATGATTATTTAGGTAGACAACATTTGTCAATTATATCAACTATATAACTCTTGGATAGCTTGGTGGAACAACATTTGTTCATATTTATCTAATAAATCTTGCCAAATTCTATGCCTCTAAGTTCACAATCCTATTATGGTAACTTAGTTAAGTCAAACCCAATAGTCAAAAGTATCAATATACTTCAACACATCTCCCACAATAGATGGGAGTACTTTGATTTGGCGAACCCACTCCTTATCGATCTAGGGTTAATGCATTAGACTTATTGGAAGGCATCCGATCAACTTAATATTAACTTTAGGGTTTTTAAATTTTAAAACGATCATGATCCCATCATAAAGAGATTCCCAATTTTTCCTTGAATAAAATACTTCAAATCAATATTCGTTAATGGTTTAATTTCCAGGTAGTGAGGGAGTCACAACGGTCTCGCTTAAAACCCACAACCTTACAAGTTTAAAGAACTCGCTTTTGACAAAATCGCCCCATGTCAGAAATAAAGAAAATTTGTATTTTATTCTGTGTTTTATAAATACGAGAATCTGATAATCGTTTATTCATTTTAAAATCTTGATCCGTTATAAATTTTATCTTGTTTATTAAGCATGGCATGAGTGTCATATCTAATACATACATCCTTAATCTAATTAAGCATGCATCTTTATAAACTATTCTACACATACATTCATCATATGCGCATATATGTAAAGTGCAATAAATAAGCGTGGTTGGTTATGGCTTTATCCTATGTGATCTTCATCAAGCTAATGACAAAGATCTAGGTCAATCTAAGGTGAAAAATAAATACAAGCTAACTATGACATGTCTTCTTTCTTGTATTGCTTTCTTGGATAGCCTCTATTTGGGATTACCCTTGATCTTCAAATCTTCATGTCTCCATGTATATTACAATAATGAAATACAAAAACAAATATAATGAACTTATAAGAAGAACTCGAGTTACATTCGAGATTTAAAAATTACAAGATTAAACAACATGCAAGCCGTATTTAATAAACCAAAACCATTAACCTAAGGTCAAAACCCATTACCATCCACCACGCTCAATTAACATATAAGAACATGTTAAAACACATAATATGATCTTAATATATCATACCCATCATTATCTAATAAGAAAAACCAAATATGGAAAAAATCAGAAAATTCGAAATTAAATCTAATAACAGTAAATCGCAGATTACAGGGCCTAAACGGCGTCAAACGCCTTACAGATGAGTCGCAGATGGCTTTAGCCATCATATTTGTTCCGACGCTCGATTCCATATGAAATAGCATATTCGTTCGCCAAAATTGGACACTAGACACAGATTTCAGCAAATCCACAGCATCCGATTCAGAAACGTATCAAGTACGATTCATATAATAAGAACAAACACAAAACATGTATATATCAGTATATATACAGATTATATAATCATCATATGATTATACAACTCCAATGAATATCATATATTCAAAACATATATATATATACGCATATATAAACATAATAACATGTAAAACATAAAAAATCGCATACATAATAGTCATGGAATATTCTATACATGTTATCATCATAAAACCAGTAAACACATAAACGAATTAAACACTACTCGCAAGTAGCTCTGATGCCATTAAAGGGTTTCGAGCATATAAACGCAACAGAAATAGTAATTAAAAATTGAAAAAACTAAAAAAATTCAAAACCCACCGCAAGATCCATGCGAAAAATAGATATTTAATTCGTAAATCAGATTGTTTACCTTAAAAAGCTTTATAAATTGGTTGACTAATGGAGATCCAAAATTTGTTCAATCACCAAGCATCCCGCTCTCGTGATCTACGCTCTATCGGTATCCACACGAATGCTTGAACTCAAAGATTGGATGTGTACTAGCACAAACTCATTTCTTCTTGCTCTCTCCATCTTCTCTCTTGGTGACTAGGGTTTTAGTAAAAGTCTTGCACCCCAAAAATCAGCCTCATAAGAGATATTATATATAGAGTAGAAAAATAAATTATAACTCTTAACGAATTATGAGTTATTATTAATTCGAAATTCCTATGTGTATTATAATAAAGTCTCACTTAATTATTTAACAAATAAATTTCATAATTAATATTATTAAATTTGAATATCATTATTTATCTAATTAATTAAGTCAAACTTAATTAATATTATAAATAATTCAAACTACTTTAATTTAATTTAAATCTAATTTAAATTAAATAATCCTTCAAGCATTCTTTGTGTGTGACCCTATAGGTTATTATTACATTGGCAACGAATTTTAAATATAATTTAAAATTGTAAACAATGAGCGGCATCTAGTAATACATTATTGCTACCCAAGTAATAATAATTGAATCAGTGATCGATTAAACCTTTCATGAATAATGTACAATATAATATAATCCCTTTAACCACATATTACAGATTAAACTAGAGGTATATAATGTGTCATCCTCATCAATATTTAACCCAAGTTTTCTTGATCAATGAGTAGACTATCATATCAAATCAACATATGAGCGTGACCACGCATTTCGTAGTCTAGCTCACACAAGAGGCCAATAATATCACTCCTAAAATAAGAGGGTTAAATCCCATCTAGATCATTCATATTTTTCATACGATTCATAATATACCCAATGTCCACTTTTATCATTACCCGGTCAAGGATAACTTTTAATGGAATCAATAAATATTAATTCTCGTATAGAAATATAATGATTTCAGATCTAAGGACCATTACGTCATTATCACTGTGAGAATTACTTATGACACAACAGACATGTAAAATCTCACATCGGGTATGTCCAGCACCATGTACATGTACATCTGCCCGTTTCTTTGACTTTAGTATCACTATACTTATGATCAATGAAATGTGATCATCAGTCAACAAACACACTAGTCTTAATGCATTATTATTGTCCCTTAATAATAATACTCGACTAGGGTCCTTTAGGAATATTCATACTATTCTCATAATCTCATTTCGAAGTCACGTATTTAGAGATATAGAATTGCATATCATATTCCAAGGACATCTATTAATCTAACATTTATATTGCAGTAAATTAAGAATTAATAAATTATAAAGGGAATAATCGATTGAACATAAACATTAATAATTCAAATGTCTTTAACTAAAAAATCATAGTGTTGTCTCTAGGGCACAAACACTAATAAACACTACCATGAGTTTGTTCAAGACTTTGTCTAAATAGGTATGCCCTTTTGCAATGGACAGAAGAAATAAAATTTATTTGTATATGCAAGTGAGAAGAATGTATCCAAGAACTAGAGGTTCAATATAGGAGCTAGGACAAGGAAGGATAACATAAGAAGAAAGGAAAAAGAAATAATAAGCTGGTAACTCCACGAATGTGGATGTTGTTAGACGATCATGGGGTTTTATCATCTACAATGATATTTTACCTTAATAAATTGGTTATATCTCTATACAGAGCGATAGAGTAATGGTACATACTCTGAAATACCAAAAGACTCACGAATAAAAGTATTGAACATATGGTAGAAGCTGGTGGTGATAGAATGTGAATTACAGATGGGGAGGTATTATTTATCCAGGGAAAAAGGTATATAATTTAAACAGACTTCGACAGTTTGAATAATATCTTCATTCAGAGGAAGTCAAATATGAGATAGAGGATAGTTGGAATTGATAGAGATAATAGTGGCACAATTAACAGTTATTTGAGCAAGACTATTGAGGTGGCTAACAGCCTCAGCTAAAGGGAAAGTTTGATTCTGTTAAGTTACTAGCAAGGATAATAAAAGAGTTCGAATAGTTAGGAATTGGAAACTTTCATTTCAAAGTTAGCCACATGAATGGTTTATTTAGTGATGAACCAATCAGTAGTATTGGAAAGAAGGACTCACATATGTTAATAAGAAATAATGAGTCAGGGGAATTGGGAACTTAACTAAAATGGGAACTGGAATTAAAAGGATGATAAAGAAATTTTGTAAGCTTGCCCAGGATATAAGTAAGTCATGTGTGACATACATGTGCGACATAGCTAAAGTAAAAAAATGTAATGAAACATCTATAGCTTGAGATGGGGAATTTATTTTGAGAATACGATTAAAATAGAGGGTTAAAAGCAAATATTGATAGGCTTGGTATTAGAAAGGAGATGGTGGAACATATAAGTAAATATTATATCTACCGAAGAATCAAGGCCAACATCAACTGCTGAATATATTATTGTAACCATTCCGGAAACAAGTACATCTAGTTAAGAGATGTTGTAGTAAAATTACTTGGGAACCAAAGCCGAGGAAAGCGTTATTTGAATTATTATTGATAGGTTAACCAAACCTAATCATTCTCTTTTATTAATAGACAGTTTACTCGGTAAGTAAGCTCGGTACTGCTTAAAAGAGATTGTGGTATGTCATCAGATTCAAGTATTGATTGTAATTCATCGATATTATTACCCGATTTAAGGTGTTGGCAGAGGTATTAAGAATGTTGTGAACCATGTTAAACCGAAATAGTATATACCACCCATGGATGAACGGGCACCAGGTAGGGGCAGAGCTAAAGATAGAAATTTGGTTAAACATCGATAATTCAATCGATTCAAGTTGTTCCGAGAATATGATAAAGAATATAGATGTAGAAGAAGACTTTCTAATAATATGGCATGAATAAAGGAATAAATGTTATATGTGACTGAACATCAAGAAAAAGCATTATATTAAGTTCCGTATGGGAATTTCCTAGAGCCAAAATAAAGGATAATACGAGTTAGAGTATTGCGGATGATGTCTCCAGGTTAGTATATATCTTCTAAATAGTAAAAGATTCATGTGTGATTAAAGGAAATTATGGTATGATAATAAATTCATATGAAAATTGTATCCAGCAAAAGATCCTCCTTTAATTCTTAATTCAGAATTTAATTTCAAAAATATTTAGGAACCAAATACGCCATAGTCTACCGTTCGTGGATGAATAAGAAGAGTAAGAAAATGATTAAAGAACTTCGAATGCGCTTGAAAGCGATTACAAGCTAGGATGATTAAATAAAGAAACACATGGAGAATGAGTTTAAACAACCAGTAAATGTTGAAAGCATTCATGAACACGATTGATTAGAATTAGCAAGAAAATAAAGTTAGTATGCATTATGTTGGTCCTTTTGAGACAATAAGATATGCAGGAAGATTATGAGTGAGTTAGATTTACGGCCACACGTATAGCAGGTTCATAGGGTGTTTATATATTTATACCCGGGAAGAGTAATTTAGCTTCATTACATATAAAATGGAAACTGAAGTTGGGTTGAATGAACAACTGATAGAATATTATGTCAGCAAGAGGATGTTGAGTAATAATTAATATTATGAGTTAAAGTTTTATGAAGGAATTGTAAAGTTGAGAAGTCAACCACATAAATTGGAAGTGAAATACTTGAACATATCATTATCCGTTCCTTTGTGTGATTCTAAGGGCAGAATCCTTTTATGGGGGGAAGGATGTAACAACCGGGAAATTATGACTATTTTATGTTATATTAAATGAGTATTATGTGATTTATGATATTATAAACTATGATTGATTATAAAATGTTATCTTTTATGTGCTATATATATGTAGTGTGGTTCGGGATATTTTTCGTCTATTTTATTACGTGTTAAATGGATTTATATTAAACAATTTTAATTGTCGTTATTGCGTATAGGGTGTTTGGCCTTATTTCGCGTAATACGATAATTACCATATTGATTTTCGGAACATCTAGTTAATTTAGAAAATGTCACGTTTCATGAAAAATGATTTTTACGATCCCCTACCGGGACATCAAAGCCCACAAAATCATATTTTTATTTATATAAAATCGCGTGCTGTCAAATATTCAATATTTTTGCATTTTTGGATTATTCGTAATTTTTGGGAAATTTTGACATAATTTTTATATTTATTGGACTAAAAATTATTCCCCGTTAATAATTAATTTTGGGCTAATTATTTTTGTTAAATGATATAATAGGCCTTAACTAATTTTCGAGGTATTAATATTGTAATTATAAATACAATTTAATTATTATTTAGTTATACAAAAATCAGGAAAATAAAAAAAATAAGAAAATTCTTTCAAAATTAAGGTTTAGGTTCTTCATTTGTTCTTGGGATTAATCGGTGATTTTGATTCAATCTTGGAAGCAAAGCATGGAGTACTTGTACCATGAAATATTCTCGAAGATTGGTAATTATTCAATTCAATTTTTAGGGTTTATAATTTGAATTGCGGCATTTGTTTCTAGGGGTTATTGATTGAAATTGATGATTAATATAGCTTTATATTATCATTTGCAATCGATTCACATATTTATTTGGACCATACGATTCCCGAAAGTACTAAGTCGAGTTCTTGGTTTTGTTAAATTTTTTTAATTCAATTTTGAGTTTGTTTGTTAATTGTGTAATGTTATAGTTGTTGGGTTTGAATTGTACAAGAAACGAGATTTAATTTCATATATAGATTGACCAATTTGGTTAAGTGCAGAGTCGATTTGAAGGAGTGTAGAGCCGATTTGAACCAAAAATCAGTTCAAATCGTGTGGTTTGGCCTTCGTCGAAGACGACCGGACGGTCACCGGCGACAACCGGAATCTTGGCCAAATCCGGCATGTTCTTCATGGGTCCGGTTGGGTTTTCCAAGACCTGTTTGTTTGGTTGGCTGACCCGCTTATGATCTAAAATTCCCCAATTCAAATTCTATAAATCTGTTACTACAGATTTTTCTTTTAAAAATCATTTTTCAATTCTAAAAATTTATTTTAAAATTAAAAATTAATTTAGTTAATTATTTTAAATAAATAACTAAATTATTTTAATTCTAGAAAAATATTTTCTTCATTATTTTCAAAAATCTAAATTTGATTTAATTGTTTATGATTTGTTTTAAATAATTATTTATGAATTTAATTAATTGATTAATTTATTTAATTATGTAATTTTATCTATAAATAGTTAAATAAAATATAATTATTTATAATTAATCCAAATAATGATTTAAAAATTATTTTGAGCTTTTAAAAAAAAGTTATATAAAGGTATTTAAATTCAATTAATATTATTATTAATTGAATTATTTTTATTTTATTCATAATAAATAGACTGTTCGTCCGTTTAATACAAAACGAACGCGTCTAGACTTGGAAAAATATTCTGCTTCCAATAAAAATACTTTCGAGACCTAAATCCTTTTGTATTGAAAGGTCACTTGTGTTACGAGTCGTTCTGAGTCAATTAGTGATCGATAAATCATATTTTTAACCTAATTACAGTCTTAACAACACCGAATCTTATCTTTTGACGATCTGACTTATGTGTTACATGAGTAATGTGTTTACATGTTATATGAACAACATGATTACATGCTATGTTACCGGCATGCTATCTGTTTACAGCCATCAATGCCATGATTAAATATAAACGATCGGGTAGATGTCGTGACGTATTGTTACGTCGATTGATTTTGTTTTGTTAATTGAAATAGTAAGTTTTATGATAGATACACATAGTTCGAGGCATTCAAACCTAGATAGTAATAGTAAAAGTAAAGCCTGATTATGTGTGGTAAATGAGACGAGTTGATACATAGTAGAGGTGAACATAGAATGGTGATTGAAAGTTAGAAAATGGATCAATTAAGGCATGTATTTCTTCCTTATTCTAAATTCAGAATAGTTCAATACTTTTTATATTTCGCTGCAATGAATTTGAATTATGCAAGTATCCTTTATTCTTGTTCTTTTATTATGATTTATGATCTCCTAAGCAAATACCTTTTGTTATGGGTTATTTGCGAACCCTAAATTATGATATTTTAATCAAAATGGTTTAGCATCAAAATACTCTATGAATTGGATGGTTACGATCAGGGCCCAGGATGGACTGGACCCTAAGGGTCAGGGATGGACCGAACCCTTGTTTATTGAGGCCATAATGGGTCTGGGTACCCGATACGATGTAGGTCTATGTGGATAGGCATATGTCCGTACTATTTTATAACTGATCAGTAGAGTATAGTACATATGTTGGTTCTAATGTTCATTCTAATATATTGTTGATCACCATTAATGGCATTCCTTCTTTGAAAGTTTCATGTTTACAAAATCGAACAAATAATTGATTCAGGAGATGAATTAGAGAATTGTTCGATGTTCTTTTTTTCTGAGAAATATAATTTATGATTAAAGGCTAATAAAGGCCAATGTCTTATTTGCTCAACTATTTTAAATAAATAAAGATGTTTATAGAATCATTTAAAGATTGTTTCCAGAAGCTTCTCTGATAATGATACCCGGAAACCAACTATGATAATTACGGGGTATTATTGACTAAGTCTTTCTTTGTGATTCTCCTATTCTTTTAGCTCAATGAGAATAACTGTAGAAAGTTCACAATAGATGGCAAAGCGGAGAAACCCCAGCTTTAGAAAGCTGGAAATGTCAGAATAAATAGATGAGCAAAATAGTAAAGAGGTAATAATATTTGAGTAGTTGCTATAAAATTTAGATATTTAGATTCTTATTTCATACCATAACCTGTAAACGATCCGGAAGTGAGGGGTTATCTATATATTTATTTTAATATACAGGTTTGTATTATATAAAGTTATTTGGTGACACCCAATCCTGACCCCGGGGTTAGGGGATGTTATAATGGCTTATGACCTTAGGTTAATGGTTTTGGTTTTTTAAATACCGCTTGTTTGTCGTTTAATCTTGTAATTATAAATCTCGAATGTAACTCGAGTTCTTCTTGTAAGTTCATTAGATTAGTTTTATATTTCATTCTTGTAATGTACATGAAGACATGAAGATTTAATATCAAGGAAAGTTAATCTCACATGGAGACAACTCAAGAAAGAAGACATGTAATAGTTAGCTTGTAATATATTTTCCACCTTAGATTGACCTAGATCTTTATCATTAGCTTGATAAAGATCACATAGAATAAATTCATAACCAACCATGTTTACTTTATTGCACTTTACATATATATGTTCATATGATGATTGTATGTGTATAGTAGTTTAATGATGCATGCTTAATTAGATTAAGGATGTATGTATTAGATACGACACCCATGTCGTGCTTGCTAAACAAGCTAAAATATGTAACGATTCAAAATTTTAAAATGAACAAATGATTATGAGATTCTCATGTTTATGAAACATGAAATAAAATACTAATCTTCTTTATTTTCGACATGGGGCGATTTTGTCAAAAGTGAGTTCATTGAACTTGTAAGTTTGTGGCTTTTAAGAAAGACCGTTGTTACTCTCTCACTACCTGGAAATCAAACAATTGATGAATATTGATTTGAAGTTTTTTATTCAAGGAAAAATTGGGAATCTCTTTATGATGGGATCATGATCGTTTTAAAATTAACAAACCCCTAAAGTTAATATTAAGTTGATTAGATGCCTTCCAATGAGTCCAATACATTAACGCCTAGAACGATAAGGAGTGGGTTCGCCAAAGCGAAGTATTCCCATCTATCTTGGGAGATGTGTTGAAGTATATTGATACTTTTTGACTATTGCGTTTGACTTAACTAAGTTATCACAATAGAATTGTGAACTTAGATGCATAAAGTTTGGCGAGATTTATTAGATAAATATGAACAAATATTGGTCCACCAAGCTATCCAAGAGTTATATATTTAATATATTGACAAATGTTTTCTACCTAAATAATCATGTTTTAGGAGAAAAGCCAAAGCTGACCTAACGCATGGTGAAATATGGATCTTGTCTCACTAGAAAGGATATAGAAGATATTATTTCCAAATTAATAGTTAGGGCTATTAATTTGATAAAAATAGTGGGAGATATATATTGTGAATATATATATGAATAATCACTTGAACATAATTTAATGATTATTTGTAGACTAATTCATTTTATACATTTTAATATTATAGATATCAAATGACAAATAACACAAAAAACTTCTCTATATAATAGTCCTTGAGAAGGACAAGCTGACATGAAATAATTTTCTCAACTGACATGGAAACTTGAGGATTGTCCTCAGGTTCAAGGATGTCACTCAAACCCCTCCCTTATTTCTTCTAGCTTAGAATGAAACATGTGCTGAAAAAAATGCTTATCAGAAGCAAGTTGATTATGCAACTGATGTTTCATGTCTCATGCTTGTAATTATGGGTGTTGAGCTTTAGAAGCAACAAGAGAATAATGATGCTTATGATGTGATTGAGCACCTTCAAAGGATGTTTGAAGGATAGGCTCGTCAAAAAAATTTGATAATGAGACATTATACTTTTGCATTACTGGAAGAATGATATCCGGTTGTACCAAATGTTCTAAATATGATAGGTATACATACCTTGATATTTTGGGTTTCAAGAATGGCGTAGAGACTCAGCTTGATTTGATCAAACAATCTTTGAACAACTTCTATTCACAGGTTTGTTAAGAACAAAAAGAATGAGATAGACAAAACACTCACTGTTGTTAGGCATATGTAGAACTGCTGAAAATAAGACGGTAAAGTCATGAACTGCGTCCATATTGAAGGTGTACACATGGAATGCAAATGGGAAAGGAAAGTGGACAAGCGAGGTTAAGATTTGATTTTATTCAGTGCCAAACCAAAGTCCAATCCCAAGGGGACTTTTGAAGCCTATTAATAGTGTTGCTAAAGAAGACAATTGTCATTTCTATGGTAATAACCGGATGATTGGAAGTTAAATTGTCAAGCTTATTTGGAAGATCTAAAGAAGAAGACCATCAATGGTCAAGCTTCAGGCATAGGGTTAGAATTTGAGCAAAAAATGTTGCTCTAGTTGGAGGAACTTGGTGCCTAATTTTGCTCATAAGGCGAAGTTGAGAACTTGGTAAACTATTATTATGTGCCTTCTTTTAGAGGAAATATACATCAATTTCTTGTCAGGACAAGAAAGGTATTTCATTTTAATATGTTAGTTCCATAATCAACTGTAGAAGGGGGTGAATATAGTTTATGCAAATAATTCGATAAAGCTTTGACATAATTAACATTTTTTATATTAACAGATAAAAACTGATTACAAAAGTACTCTCCCAAAGGATGAACAATTATCCTTGAGAGCTGCTAGGTTATGCAAATGATATATCAATGTACGCAACATATAAAATATAAACCTAATCTATGTTTATATAGTGCACAGTTACACAATCAGTAAAGAATCCTATTCTACTACTATAAGGAAACCTATTACATATCCATGTATGATTGCTTCTGAGATAAAGTCATTCACCGCCTTGAATTTCTGCTTTCCTTTTTCTTCTCGAATATCTACTGAAGTGACAAATCTTGATGACATCAACTGCTGATCATCAAGTACTAATATAAGTACTGATAACATCACTCTTCAATAAATACTGATATTAAGTCCTGATAAGAACTCCTGATAGTTTCTGTCCTGATATCATAAATTATATCTAACTATCTCCCCAACTTGTGCATTATGAAAATATGTACAAGTTCCAATTGATGATGTCAAAACTATCTAAATACACAAATCAAATAAGTATATTTATTTTTACATCAGTGAATATCAGACTTTATTCTTCATTCTGAACTCTAACACAGTCCTGAGCTTCTTCAAGAAACCTCCTCAATAAATTTTCTTCCATTACATCCAAATACCATTGCATCCTCGGTTTGTGTTCTTTCAATTCATTTGTTGATTCATCATTCTGATAGATGGCATCCCTGAGGTCATGTAACTTTGAGTTCCCAAGAGATAGATCATCAAGTTCCAAAAACCCAATCTTCTTTCCATCAGGATTAAAAGTTAAGACTTGTCTTCCTAGACTCATTTCTATCTTAGCTCCTCCAATAGGCATATCAACAACATATTCAGTTTGATCAATATACTTTGGAATGTATTTAGATTTGTAAGGCATTCCTCTATGCTTTAACTATATCAGGTTCTTTATAAATGCAGACTATCTGACAGTTACAGAATTGGTTACCTTGAAAATTATAGAAAGAAGTTCTAATTCCTGCCCTGGTTTGTCTTTTAACTGTTCTTGAGTCAACCTTAATCTTTTCCCAAACTCCAGAAAATAAATCATTTTCTCTCCAACAAGATCAATAACAATTTGTACTGATATGATCTTCTATAAGTCTTCATTCATCACATTGTCTCCAATTTTTGTTAGATAAGCGTGCTTCCTTAGAATCAAAGCATCTCCTACAGATGGATTAACATTTAGCCTTCCCAGACCACCTGTGATTCCAGGTTTTCTAGCAAGAGAACTTCCACTTTAAAATATTATTTAATGTTTCAGAAGAATCTTTTCTAGGTGCAGGTTTCTTGCTTCCCCATAGTAGCTTTCTCTTTTCTTCAAAAGTAAGTTCTGTGTTATCAAAGACTATGTTTTTAGATGATTTGATAACTCATCTTGAATTGGATTTGAAGAGTTATAAACATGAGTAGTATCAGAGGTTGTGATTGGCTGAATAACAACATTTTCTTCTTCATTAACTTGAGCAATGTCAGAGGTTAACTTTAGTTTTTCAGCCCAGTCAGCTCCATGAATCTTCCTTCTTTGATGAGCTTGACTGACTTTTTCTTCTTCAACTCTTTCTTCAATATCAAATTCTTGAACTACTGTATAGACTGGATCTATCAGTATTTGAGATTTAGTTGCCTTAGATACTGATTTCTTCTTTGCAATAGGTTTGGTTTTAGGCTTTGAAGGCTTGGACTTCTCTCATATCTTCTCTTTCCCCCTTATGACTCCTGTCAACAGCTAAAATAGCTTGAGACCTAAGAGGTCTTTTAGCCTCTACCTGACTCACCTCCCTTATGACTACCCCTTTGTTTAGTCTGTTAAAAGGATCATCTTCATATGGATCTTGAGAGATAACAACAACATCAATATTTGTTGTTTTCATGGAATTCTTGAAATCTTCCTCCATTTGACTTAGCTGTTCTAGATCAACTCCAGGATTTTCTATTTTAAAGATTCTTCTACTCACCTCAAATTCAAATGCTTGAATCTTTGGGTCCTTTTAGAATAGAGTTATCTATCTACCTTTTACTTTTAGAGTTTGAAGATAATGACTTGCTTCTGCACCAGCTTCTATCTCCAGAATACCTTGGTCTTCATAAGTAGTTGTGACTTTCAGAATTTGATGAGTTGATGTAGTCACATTCAGTTCTTTAGATTTAACTCTTCTTTCACTTATTTTATTTTCTCCACCTTGTTCAGACTGCGGCCTAGTGATTGCTTTTGATGGGCCACTAGTTCCAACTAGCTCTTCACCTCTTCTCCTTACATTGTCCTTTTGTCCCCCTTATTACCTCCATCAGGACTTTCATCATCAATATTTTTCAATGTCAGCTACTTGCATTTAGACTTAACAATCTTCTCCCCCTTTTTAAGATCATCACCAAGAAGTAGAGAAAAAATCAACTTCATTAAACTCTGTACCTCTATAAGTTGTTTAGACATTTGAACTTGCTTAGCTTCTAATCTAGCTTGATTGGCTTTGATTACAGTCTGTATGACAACAACTGGTGCAATCTGCTTCTGAATTTCCTGATGAGTAGTCAGCCTGGAAGCAATCAAAGATTCTTTGATCTGATTGATTTGAGAAGTAGTTGCTTCTTGAGCTGAATGCAAGGATCTTACTACTACAGTAGATGCTTTTAGATGATTCAGCATGTCGGGATTTTGAATTCTCTATTCATCTATTTCCAGATGATTAACAACATTGGTTCTGGAAATAAGATATGCAACATCTTTCCATTTAGAATTCCAGATATCATCAAAATAATCCTGCTTTTTCTTAGCATCTAACTCCCTAATCTTCTGTTGCCTCACATGTTTAGGCATATATTCAGGGAAGAATAGATCATCCTCAGGATCTATAAGAGAATTTAAAGTATCAGCTTCTTCACCATCATTAGATTCTTTATTTACAAATGGATCTTGAACTATCTGCTGAACTTTATCTCCAGCTTAAGCATGTAAGATAGAATCAGAAATTTGTGTTGTATATGATCCAGCAGCTTTAGGAGCTTCCACACCATCAACATTTAGCTCCACATCCTCAAGAATTATAGATAAATGAATTGGAGCTTCAGAATTTACTCCAGAACTTCAGTACCTGTGGAAAGCTGTGGTGACTCTGTAGTGGATAGATCTTTATGAATGGACTGTTGTGCTACTATATCTTCAACAACAACAAGGAGAATTTCAGGTAATAAAATAGTAGAGTGAATGGACTATTTTTCAATAAAATCAAGGATTGCTACAGGTGGTGGAATAGTAGATTGAATGGACTGCAGGAAAGTATTAGTACTTAGACCTGCACGGAGATTATCAGCACTTGGCACATCAGAGTTTATCTGAGGGTCAAAAGACTGTTGTTCAGCAGTTGTTTCTTCTGTACTCCGTGCACCTACAAAATATAACAAGCAACACTTAATCTCTATATTCTTTTAAAGTAGTCTCACTACTTCTCATACCACATAGCTCATAACTTTCAATAGTTAGATTTCCTCACAAGGATTACTAAATCCTGACTCTCATCTACCTCTCCTTTAGCTAGGAAGGATCCTGGCTCTCTTTAATTCTCTTTTTCTCTAAATCTATTCACAAAACTCACAGAAAAGCTCAGATAATTTATCCTACAGAAATAGGAGGTGGCTAAAGAAGGGTAGTCTGTGGTCATACAACTAGAGGTAGTCCTTAATAAGGTCTAGAAATAATCATACAAGCATGATATATAACATGCATAATAAATGCTGATAATACAAAAGCAATATTTAAAATAAATGTTGATAAAGTGAAATCAGTATTTATACCTCGTGAATCTAAAGATTCAGTTGATCTCACAGTTAAAACTTTGCTTATGAAAGTGTGTTGTCCACTAATTATGGGAACCTCCATTTGAATTAGAGAGGATTCGACCAGGTTAATGTCATGTACCATGGTCTCAAACCTTGTTCTTCTTGCAAAGAACTGACACCTGAATGTGTTATTCGATGCTATCACAAGGTCTTTAGTTAAATCTGATGAAACCCCTATTTTTTCTTGGTGTCATCAAGATATACCTCAACATGTAGTCTCTTACCAACTGAATGTTGTTCCTGAGTGGTGAGCATAGTTTCAAGAACTATGTCACTTGATTTTGGCAATATTTGAGAAATGGATTCAAGTATTTTATTTGAAAGAAAAAAATTGAGATTTAAGATTTGTGATATTTTGATTGAGTGTTGACAACTTCTCTTGAGAGAAAAAGAGAGTTTTAAATAATGTGCCATGTTCCATACTATCATACTTTTAAAACATATATATGGTTAGAAATTTTGATAGACAAGAATACTTAAATCTCATAAGTCTCATGAGATTAGAATTAAACCTTTCATCAATTTCTTCTGTGATATCAGATGCTCCTTAATATTTGTATTTGGTCTTCTGTTTGTCATAATAAGTCAAGTAGAATATCAAATTCACATGTATTAAAAATCATAAGATGAACAGTCACAATTTATAACATGTTTAAGAACAAAAGAGCAGTTAATCAGGAATTATATATGAAGAGACAGAAAGAAAGATATTTTCATTCATTAAAAGAAGATGAGTACAAAGTATAATTCATAAAATAATCTTAACTCCTAAAGCTAGAACTACACAATATTCCTCTTCTTTGCAGCCTGCTCCTTCTTCGCCGCTCGGCGGTGGAAGATGCAAGACATGGAGCCGTCAAGAGAAATAATATTCTTTTGCAACTCAAACTGCTCGAGGCGACGTTTCTGGGCTCACTCAGCCATTCGCACTTCGTCGAAATGGACTTTCATTCCAAAGAGATGTAACTCAAGATGATCATCCCAACAGAGACGATCAAAAACCGTCTGTGGAAGACCAGTCAGATGGAAATCTTGACCATCAAATAGGACCCTGATTCGAAAGGAGTCGAAATACAACCTTCCTTCTTCAGGGTTAGCAACTGGGAAATATATTCCATATTCTTGATCCATGAAGTGTTTGGAGTTTTGGATGAAGGATGGGAAGAGAAGATGAAAAGTTTTGTTTATAATAGAGTGGATGATTTGTGAGATGACTTGCATGTTTATATAGGAGAGAAAGAAGAAACGGAAGAGACGCCTTGATAACCGGGTAATAATTACTACCACATGCATGATCTTACGTGTGTCTAGATATAAAAAAGTAAAGTTCCTTTTCTAATCTCCTATTCCCGATATAAAAACAGATACTCAATCATTTTTACAGATATGCACGTCATTAGTTACTGTAAGTAAGCAAGTAATAAATACTTACCCACTTACAAACAACTTCAAACTTGTAATTAAAATACTGATTAAAACAATATTTGAATAAATTCAAAAATTATCATCAGAATATAATAGTCAATCAGAGTTTGACCATTATCAGTATTTAATCAACAACTATAAGGATTTATCATTCAACATAAGTTTGACCAATATCAGAGTTTAACAACTACTGTCAAGGGATTTATCAGTCAAAACAAGTTTGACCAAATATCAGTGCTTATACACATAATTAAAGTTTAACATGCATCTACTGGCTGAAATTAAATAGAAGTTAATTGCATGCTTTCATGGCATCATAATTTAACACTATAATCAGTATTCAGCAAGTACTGATAGATAATATTAAGATACCATACTTTAACTATAAAGTCCCGTAAGAGGGCTATTTTAAGCTAGAAGGGGGGTTGAATAGCCTAATTACCAATTTAAAATTTTTTATGGTATTTTAAAATAATTTATCCCTTTTTAAAACTTTACCGAGTGGTTATGCAGTTTATATGTACGGAAAAATAAAGTGCAAGGAAAGAAAATACCACACGTCCATTTTATCCTGGTTCGCGATTGTGCAACCTTTAATAGATTCGCTCACCCCTACTCCAGTCCCCGAGCTCCTCTCCCGGACTCAGGATTTTCCCTTATAATAAACTTGCTCCTTTAATAGGCGGATGATAGGAATAAATAAATTATGATTAAATATTGCAAGGTGTGGGCTGCTAGGCCCAATAAAAAGATATATGATACTCAGACCGGAAAGGTTAAGCCTGATAGACCAGATCAGGTCTGATGGAATAAAGAAGGCCCAAAAGCCCTGATTATTAATTAATTTCGTAATTAATTAATAAGGTAAAAATCAGCTATTGAGAAGAGTCCCGATAAGGATATAAATCCTTATAGATTATCCTCAAGGGGATCTAAAAGGATAAGGAATCAGTTTCCTACTATTTAGGACTCCTAAGTCCATTCTAATTATGAGACTTGCCCACCAAGTCTCCTATACCAAGTCCAATTCAAGGACTCCCAACATCTATATAAGGGGCCTCACCCCATAGATCAGAACTACGTTTTTTGGCTTGATTCTCTAATTCACAGAGATACGTAGGCATCTTGTAAAGGCAGATCGAGCCACGAAACACGAGAGCAGCCATTAAAAGCCTTGAGCTCCCGAATCTTAGTAATAAATACAGCAAATAATAACCTTAGTTTTTTATCCATAACATTTGGCGCCGTCTGTGGGAAAAACGCAACAACAACCATGGCGAGAACACGGAGAACAATTGGAGCTCTAGAGGAAGGAACACCATCAGAGACAACCCAGGTGATTTCATCAACCGTGGAGGTTCCTCCCCATTCAACTTATGCATCTACTCAGGGGGAAGCCCAGACAGGGGCAACTCATCCTCAGCCACAAGGGACAACTCCCCCGACTATTCAAGGTACGAATCCTCAAGTTCAACAAGTACATATACCTGTGAATTCTCGACCTGTCGGGTATGAATACCCAACTATTGTTACTACTAACCCCCCTTCTGGGATGCCCCTTCACCCTGAGGTTGGAGGAAGTGGATATGCTGGGCGAAGTGAAGCACGAGGGCAGTCGCCCCCCTATATATGAGGTTTGGGTCCTATCCCTGAGGATCGGGAATTTTCTGGTCCTTACAGTGAAAGAGACTCCGAATCTTCGGATGATGAAGTGGCCCCGAGAAGGAGGCATCCTGGAAAAGAGCCAATGGCCGATGGAAGGCAACGCCCCCAAAGCACCCCATGGGCGAATCCCCAAGAAGTGCAGGAAAGGATCAGGGCTCATGAGGCTGAAATCCAAAGGCTGAGGCGTGATTTGGAGGCTCACCAGGCTCCAGATACCTCTTAGGGGGAGAAATCCTCCTCCTGTCATAGACCTGGATGGTCCGGTAAGAAGAAGGGCTGCTGTCCCAAGAACTGATCCAAGCAATCTCCTTCCCCTTGGAGATCCTGATGATCCAACTCCACCCTTCACAGAAGAGATAATGAATGCCCATATCTCGAGGAAATTCAAGATGCCCACTATCAAAGCCTATGATGGCACGGGAGACCCCGCTAATCATGTTAGGACATTCTCTAATGCACTGCTGCTGCAACCCGTGAATGATGCTATAAAGTGTCGGGCATTCCCTCAAACCCTATCGGGTATGGCTCAAAGATGGTACAGTCGCCTGCCCCCAAATTCTATTGGATCGTTCAGAGAATTAAGTCAGGCTTTTATTAAACAATTCATCAGTGGAAGAGTCCATGAGAAAAGTTCAGCATCCCTTATGAGTCTTGTGCAGGGAGCTAAGGAATCCTTGAGAGATTACCTGAATCGTTTTAAAAAGGAGGCTTTAAAAGTCCCAGACCTTGATGATAAGGTAGCCATGATAGCACTACAACAAGGAACCAGGGATGAGTTTTTTAAGATGTCCTTGGCCAAACGACCCCCTGAAAACATGTTGCAACTCCAAGAGAGGGCAGGGAAGTATATCAAGGTTGAAGAAAGCATGAGGAAGACCGTAGTAAGTAATGAGCCCACTGGAGGCAAGAAGCGAAAAACTGATTTAGAATATATTGCAAAGGACAAATATCCTAGAACAGAACAAAACCCTGATTCAACCCCCAAGAAGGGAGGACCTGGGCAAAAGTTCACTGAATACGCTAAGTTTAATGCTCCTAGAAGTCAGATTTTGATGGAGATTGAGAAAGACAGAGATGTTCGCTGGCCTAAGCCCTTGAAGGCTGATCCCGCCAAGCTAGATAAGAGCAAGTATTGCAGGTTTCACAAAGATGTTGGCCATGACACCGATGAGTGTAGGCAATTGAAAGATGAAATTGAGTTCCTCATTCGAAAAGGAAGATTGAACAAATACACTGGAGAAGGAGGGGATAGGAATAATAATGGAAGAAAGAACTTTGAGGATCGTAGGAGGGACCAAGATGATCAGGGGTGAAACCCCCAGCCTAGAGGACCAGTTATAAACACCATTTATGGAGGGCCGAGACCTCGAGGGCCTGTGATAAACACGATCTTTGGAGGTCCAACTGCTGCTGGATTGTCCAAAAATTCCAGAAAGGCATATACTAGAGAGGTTATGCATATTGTTGGAGAAGCCCCGAAGAGGGCCAGGACAGAAGTAACATTGGCTTTTGATGATTCCGACCTAGAGGGTGTGAAGTTTCCCCATGACGACCCGCTGGTCATAACACCAATAATAAGAAATAGCCCGGTTAAGAGGGTCCTTGTGGATAATGGTGCTTCTGTGGATATCTTGCTCCACGACACCTTTCTAAGGATGGGGTATAACGACTCCCAGTTGACACCAACCGATATGCCGATATATGGATTTGCTGGAGTAGAATGTCTTGTGGAAGGGATAATCAAATTGCCAACCACCATAGGTACGGAGCCAAGGCAAGCAACGCAGATGCTGGATTTCGTGGTGGTAAAGGCTAGTTCAACTTATAATGCTATCATGGGGAGAACAGGGATACATGCCTTCAAGGCAGTCCCCTCTTCCTACCATTCAGTCATGAAGTTTCCCACCCGAAACGGGATTGGAGAAGAGAGAGGAGATCAAAAAATGGCTAGAAGCTGTTATGTGGCCTCTTTGAGGGCAGATGGAGTCGGGGGGCAGGTTCTTCCTATTGAAGATATGGATGTTTGAGAAAATGATGAGAATAGAGGAAGGCCAGCAGAAGAATTGGTTTCGGTTCCTTTAGACCCCGAGAATCCTGAGAGGACGACTTTCATTGGAGCCACATTAGAGGAGCCCCTTAGAGGGAAGTTAGTGAATTTTTGCAAGAAAATAGTAATATGTTTGCATGGTCAGTAGCTGATATGCCAGGCATAGACCCGGAGTTAATTACTCACAAGCTAAACGTGGATCCAAGCCGGAAGACAGTGAAACAAAAGAAAAGAAATTTTGCCCCGGAAAGACAAGAGGTTATAAAGCAGGAAGTAGAAAAGCTCTTAGAGGCTGGTTTCATTGAGGAGATTCAATTTCCGGAGTGGTTAGCAAACCCTGTAATGGTGAAGAAGGCTAATGGAAAGTGGAGGATGTGTATAGACTTCACTGATCTGAATGATGCATGCCCCAAAGACTGTTTTCCGCTGCCTAGAATTGATACTTTGATTGATGCCACTGCTGGACATGAGATGCTGAGTTTCATGGATGGATTTAGCGGATACAACCAGATCAAAATGCATAAGGATGACATTCCAAAGGTATCATTTATCACTGACTTTGGTGTTTATTGTTATCTTGTTATGGCGTTTGGTCTCAAGAATGCAGGAGCCACCTATCAAAGGTTGGTGAATAGAATTTTTAAGGATCTTATTGGTAAGACTATGGAAGTCTATGTTGATGACATGTTAGTCAAGAGTCTAGTAAAGACTGGTCATATAGCCCATTTAAGGGAAGCTTTTGAGGTCCTGAGGTACCACAAGATGATGTTGAATCCTACGAAGTGTGCTTTCGGAGTAGGATCTGGAAAATTCTTGGGACTGATGGTCTCAAAAAGGGGAATTGAGGCTAACCCGGATAAGATAAAGGCGATCCTGGACATGGAACCACCAAAAACAGTTAAGGATGTTCAGAAGCTTACAGGAAGGGTTGCTGCGCTAGGACGATTCATCTCCAAGTCGGGGGACAAGTGTTTGTCATTCTTCAAATCGCTAAAGAGCATCAAAGACTTTGTATGGAGTGAGGAAAACCAGAAGGCATTTGAAGAGTTAAAGAAGTATATGGCCCAGGCCCCGTTGTTGGCCAAGCCAGTTCTGAGTGAAATTTTATTCTTATACTTGGTTGTTTCAAAGAGCGCCTTGAGCGCGGTGTTGGTTAAGGAAGAACTGAAAGTCCAGAAACCCGTATACTATGTCAGCAAAATTTTGCATGGTGCTGAGTTGAATTATTCAACTATAGAGAAATTCGCTTTAGCCTTGGTAATAGCTTCAAGAAAGCTGTGTCCTTATTTTCAAGCTCACCAGATTGAAGTGCTAACAAATCAGCCACTGAGAAATATCATTCACAGTCCCAAGGCAAGTGGGAGACTGATTAAGTGGGCAATAGAGTTGGGAGAGTTTGATCTCAAGTATAAGCCACGTACGGCTATAAAAGCCCAGGCACTAGCTGACTTCGTGGTGGAATGTACCATACCCAACCAAGAAGTCGGGGGGCAGGAAGATACCATACCTCAAGACAAGGGAGTCGACAATGGGGACAGGGAGAAGGATGATAAGGAGAAAGAATATTGGGTTCTCTATTTTGATGGAGCATCAAAAAAAAATTCCAGTGGAGTAGGGTTGGTTTTGCAAAGCCCTGATGGGTTCTTAATTGAGTATGCTATGAAGCTAGATTTTCCAACCACAAACAATGAGGCAGAGTATGAACCCTTGATAGCTGGCCTTGGTCTAGCTGGGACACTTAGAGTCAAAAACTTAAAGGTCCGTGGAGACTCGAAGCTGATCATATCCCAGTTAAAGGGAGAATTTGAGGCAAGGGATAATACGATGGCTAAGTATGTCCGCCTAGTAAGGGCTGTGATGACCCAATTTAATGAATGCCATGTTGAACACATTCCAAGGGAAGAAAATGTTAAGGCAGATGCGCTATCAAAGTTTGCTTCGTTTGAGATTGAAGAAAGTTCAGGAAGTGTGTACTTCCGTGTTTTGAAGACACGAAGCATAGATGTTAAGCTAGTGGCTCCCATAGGCTTGGGGATGTCATGGATTGATCCCATCAAGGCTCACATTCAGACCGGTTGGTTGCCAAGTGATGCAACTGAAGTACGGAAGTTAACTGTTCGGGCACTAAGGTACTCTTTGATAGATGGGATTCTTTACAAAAGATCTTTCGTGGTTCCCTACTTGAGGTGTCTCAGGCCCGATGAGGCACGCTTGGCTCTTGAAGAAGTGCATGAAGGTATTTGTGGACAACACTTGGGGGGCAGGGCCTTGGCTCATAAGATAACTCGTTTAGGCTTCTATTGGCCAGAAATGATGGCTGATGCCAAAGAATATGTGAAGAAGTGTGATCGCTGTCAGAAGCATGCACCAGTTGTTAGACAACCCCCCGAGATGCTGACCTCTATCAACTCGCCTATTCCCTTTGCCATGTGGGGGATGGATATTCTAGGGCCTTTTCCTATGGCCACGGCACAAAGGAAATTTCTGATTATAGCCATTGATTATTTCACCAAGTGGATCGAAGCCAAACCCTTGGCCAAAATCACAACTAAGCAGGTTGCACAATTCGTGTGGGAAAACATTATATGCCGATATGGAATTCCCCGTATCCTCGTCACTGACAATGGAACACAATTCAACAATGAGGAATTCAAGAAGTATTGTGAAGAAAATGAAATTCAGTTACGATTCACCTCTGTGGCTCACCCGCAAGCCAATGGGCAAGCAGAGGTAGCAAATCGGATAATCCTGGATGGACTAAAGAAGAGGATCGAGAAGTCAAAAAATAATTGGGTGGATGAGATACTTCCAATATTATGGGCCTACAGGACTACCTGTAGAGTCACGACAGGAGCAACTCCCTTCATGTTGGCATATGGGGCAGAAGCAGTAGTTCCAGTAGAGATATCACATTCCTCTCCAAGGATTCAGGCTTTCAATGCAGAAGAAAATGAGGAAGGGCAGAGGTTAGCCCTGGATTTAATCGATGAAGTACGAGATAAAGCACATGCAAAGATAGTGGAATATCAGAAAAAGGCTTCATTCTACTACAACCTAAGGGTTAAAGAGAGGTTTTTCAAACAAGGTGACCTAGTCTTGAGAAAAATAGAGGCTTCTGGTGTCGGACAGAAAGGAAAGCTTGCCCCCGAATTGGGAAGGGCCGTACAGAGTCAAGAGCGTTCAGGGTAGAGGAACCTACAAACTGGAAACTATGGAGGGTTTTGAAGTCCCGAGGACCTGGCACGCACAAAACCTGAAGGTTTACTATGTGTAAGATAGGCAAAGTACGATTCTCACTTGTCATTGTGACAAGTAGGTTTAAAAGCACCTTGAAGCTTTGCTTGCGTAGGATTTTATATTCCAGTAGAATTTACATTGTCTAGTTATTGTTGATTAGGGTCAAACCCATGCTGTGTAAGGTTTTGGAAAACCAGACTTCATATTAAAGAGTTTGAAATTATTTCAACTTATGGATGGTTGAGTTGTGATAATACTTGTGTGGCCCATTAAGCCAAGTTTGAATATTAAAGTATCGGAAAAATGAAGGATAGAATGCAAATAAGGAAAGTAGCATATAAAATAGCCCCGGAGGGTAATAAGTTTTAATACAAACAAAAGTCCAGACATAAGTTAAGGATAAAATTACAGAATAGAAAAACTACTCCTCCATGCGGGAGCCTTCATTCTCTTTCTCCTTATCAGCGCCTTCACCGTCCTTCGCAGGAGAAGCGGGAGGAGAAGCAGTGTTAGGATCCAAGATGCGATCATCTGGCTGAGGGGAGTTGAAGAGGGCGTCTATGCTGTCCTCCGACTCAGCCTGCTCGGGACTTATAAAGTCCTTAGGGTCGACTAAGCCCGGGTGCTTCTCAGAAACCGCCTTTACGGCCGCATCCCATCCCTGAGTAAACTGTAGGGAATAAAGACCATCATCATGAATCTCCATGAGATTCTTAAACTTGTCAGAATCCATGTAGTCATCAATGAGCTTATCCTTATCGCTCCTAAGTTTCACCAGCTCGGAATGAGCCTTAGCCAGCTCCTCTTTCTTCGTGTCCAGCTTCTTCTCCAGGACCTTGGCTCTCTCCTCCCACTTCTTCATCTCCTTCTCAAAATCATCAGAGTTACCCTTCCAGGATCTAGCCTGATGTAGGGCCACCTGGAAATAGGTATTACTCTACAAAGAAATAGGTATGAGTTAGCACAAATTCATTGGGATACAAGAAAAGTTGAAATTCACAAAAGGAAGAGAAGAAAAAAATAAAATTACCGCAGCTTGGGCTTGAGAACCCAGAAGCTCAATAGTCTCGATATCACTCCCCGTAACAATGTCAGTGAAATCGTGGGGAGTGATGGAATGGTACGACCAATCCTTGGCATGTTTGGTGGATCCAACCACCATATCGCTCCTCCTGAAGCCCCAGTTAGGCCTGAAGGAATGTGCCTTAAGTGGAGGATCCACATCGTCCCCCAGCTCGACCACCGGGACGTGGGGCTTAAGGAAAGAAGGACTGTCATGTTTGCTCCTGGGGTCCCTGTTTAACTTGGCCCTCTTCTGGCGGCCAGATTCCCCCTCCTTGGGCCTATTGACATTATTAATAGCCTCACAAGCTGAAAGGAAAAGTAGAAGGAATATTAAAATCCAGAAAAAAGAAAAAGTGCGATTAAAGAGAAGGAAAAATAATTACGCAGGTATAAATTTACCCTTATCACTGGCCTGGGAGAGACCAACTTTCTTCAAGGAAAACTCCTCTAAAAGGGTCCAGGTGTCTGTTTTCCCATCATCTAAAATTAAGGCTTGATAGGCCACCTCCTCCTCATCAGTTAATCTGATGCTACCAGGACTACCATCTGATACTTTGCAAAATGGCCTACGGAAGAGTGTGGCCCAATCACCCCCAGCCCAGGTCAGCCTAACAAACTCATCCCACCATTTAGGGTTGTTCTCGACTATAGAGTTACTATCAAAGATATGGGGAATTTTGGGCCATTGGCGAATTAAAACCCAACCCGGCTGACTCATGGAACTATTATAGAATTGGAAAACTTTCCTAAAGACAGCTACGGAAAGAGGGAAGTTATTCCTGAGACAAAGGACCATAAAACAGATAATATTCCTCCAGGTGCTAGGAGGGAGTTGACAAGGGTTGATTCGTACATCGGCTAGTAAACGAGGAATAAATTCGTGGAATGGGAACCTAAGACCTGCGGTCAGGGCTCCTCGATAAATGAACAGGGTATCCCCCTCCCAATTACAAGTCCTATCCCCAGGGGCGGCTGGAGTGATCCTAAGGTGGGGTGGAAGTCTGTACAGGGTGTTCATAGACTCTATCCTACCATCTAACTCATGAAAAGTGTTACCATGATTATACGAATCTAACTCAGATAGAGAAGGATATTCATCACCTCTCGAGTTAATCATATCAATGAGGGAAGTATATGGAGATTGAATTTGAATGTTTGTACCTCTTTTAGAGACATTCATCTTCTGCAAACGAGCCAGGTCACGGTCCGCCATTGATATGCTTCGGTTGAAGGCTTGAAACCCAGAAATACTTGAGAATGGTGGAGCTGCGGTGGCTTTGGTCGCCGGAAATCGCCTTCTCAAAGGGAGAACTCTAGAGAAAATTGTGAGAGAAAATGAGAAGTGGGAAGTGAAGTGAGGATTCTCACTCCACACTACACTTATATAGGCGAAAAGCTCGGAATACGAGGCGTTTTTAGGCCCATTTAGCTAGGCCCATCTACAAGAAGTATCAGGAACAATCTAGAAGCTCATGTGGAATTTAAAAAGTCAAAAATCGACCAGAATCTTAAAATGGTTCGATTAGAGTCCTGATCGATGCAAAAGAGGATCCTGATCAATATCTTATTCGAACAGGAGGGAAGAAATCCCCTAAGATCGATCAGAGTCCTGATCGACACAGAAGAGAGTCCTGATCGATATCTTATTCGAACAGGAGGGAAGAAATCCCCTAAGATCGATCAGAGTCCTGATCGACACAGAAGAGAGTCCTGATCGATATTCCATTCGATTAGAATGGTCAAGAGCCACTTAATTCGATCAGAGTCCTGATCGACACAGAAGAGAGTCCTGATCGATATCTTATTCGAACAGGAGGGAAGAAATCCCCTAAGATCGATCAAAGTCCTGATCGACACAGAAGAGAGTCCAGATCGATATTCCAGTCGATCAGAATGGTCGAGAGCCACTTAATTCGATCAGAGTCCTGGTCGATTAAGCCCGTGTAACAATCGACTAGGGTGTCACTTTGAAGGCCAATTCGGTCAGAATCTTGATCGAAATCGATCAGGAATCCTGTCGACTAGAGTGTAAGATCCTGAGCTAATTCGATCAGAATCCTGATCGATTTTGGCTGCATCCTGATCGATTTTGGCTGCATCCTGATCGATTTTGTCTGCATCCTGATCGATTTTGAATGCATTCTGATCGATTGTAAGCCAGAAAATTAAGGATAAGTCCCGGGAAATTAGGGAAAAATCCAGAAAATTAAGGATAAGTCCCGTGAAATTAGGGAAAAATCCATAAAATTAAGGATAAGTCCCGGGAAATTAGGGAAAAATCCATAAAATTAAGGATAAATCCCAGAAAATTAGGGAAAAATCCAAAAATTAAAGGATAAATCCCAGAAAATTAGGGAAAAATCCAGAAATTAAAGGAAAAATCCCAGAAAATTAGGGAAAATCCCGGAAATAAGGGAAAAATTCCTGGAATTAAGATAATTCCTGAATAAAAGGAAGATTCATTGTAAATGTGTAGGTCGCTCCACACTTTACGCAAAAACGAAACCCTGTAAGGGAATAAATAGACTTAACTTCTGCGAAACCTAATCAATGTTTCCCAAAAGTTGGGGGGCAAATGATAGGAATAAATAAATTATGATTAAATATTGCAAGGTGTGGGCTGCTAGGCCCAATAAAAAGATATATGATACTCAGACCGGAAAGGTTAAGCCTGATAGACCAGATCAGGTCTGATGGAATAAAGAAGGCCCAAAAGCCCTGATTATTAATTAATTTCGTAATTAATTAATAAGGTAAAAATCAGCTATTGAGAAGAGTCCCGATAAGGATATAAATCCTTATAGATTATCCTCAAGGGGATCTAAAAGGATAAGGAATCAGTTTCCTACTATTTAGGACTCCTAAGTCCATTCTAATTTTGAGACTTGCCCACCAAGTCTCCTATACCAAGTCCAATTCAAGGACTCCCAACATCTATATAAGGGGCCTCACCCCATAGATCAGAACTACGTTTTTTGGCTTGATTCTCTAATTCACAGAGATACGTAGGCATCTCGTTAAGGCAGATCGAGCCACGAAACACGAGAGCAGCCATTAAAAGCCTTGAGCTCCCGAATCTTAGTAATAAATACAGCAAATAATAACCTTAGTTTTTTATCCATAACAGCGGAGAAGCCTTTACACCCTTCTAAGTATTTGTCTTGGTGGGTAACACAAGGGTCGCCACCTCAAAATAAATGTAATACCTACACAACTTATCTTAGACAATAACTCCCCGCTATTTCTTCAAAGTTGTTATAGAACCTTTGTGTGGACTTGGCTTCCTTAGCTTTTGTCGGTCTTGGATCTTAGTGATCCGGTCTTGGGTCTTTCCTCTTCTTCACGGTGCAAAGACTACTAACTCCCCGTTAGTATGTCTAGGACTTGGGTCTTATAACGAGAATCACCTCACGGCACTTCACCTCACTACAAAACTAATAAGACAATCCACGAAACAAACCAAGTATAGAAAAGATGGTTTGAACTAGTATGTTACTGTACTAGCTCACAAATAGTATAATATTCAAATAAGAATATTAAAACTAAATAAGAATACTTGACTTAAGATAATAAATGGTAATCCAAGTATTTTTATAATTACTCCTTTATAGATTAAATGAAGTTGTGAATTAATATGAGAAGTCTTTTATATAAAACACTTATAGCTTATGACTTCTTTAGTATTTTTCTTCTTTTGATTACGTATTTATAAATTGAAGAATACTTTAGTTACAATCTCGGAATTGTAACTTATCCTTTATGCTCTTAGGCTTAAGGATTTTATTATACTTATGTTTTGACTCTTATGTGGTCAAAGTATACTTTTAACTTCAAGCACTTGTATGAGTTTTATGAGTCTTACCCAAGATCCAAGTAAGAGAAGTGCAAGTAATTGGCGTAAGATCGTGCTTTTGAAGTTTAGACGAATAATTACGAGTTGTTTATATATATCGAATAAGAACCCCACAGAACACTGAAAGATGTTAGAAGGGGCTTATACGATATGTCTCATAATTGTTTATATACACGATATGTGTTAGCCAAGATTCAATTAAATAGCGTGAAAATAATTGGCTAACTCGTGGATTTGATTCATCTTTAAATAACGGATGATTACGAAGTGTTTATAGATCGAGTTATAATTCCCCGAAACACTAAAGATGTTAGAATGGATTTAACTATGCTTCATAATATTTTATGTGCACGATATTTGTTAGCCAAGATCTAATTAAATATCATGAAAATAATTGGCTAACTCGTGAACTTAATCCGTTTTGATATTTGACAAATTACGAAGAGTTAATAGATCGAGTTATAATTCCCCAGAACACTAAAGATGTTAGAAATGATTAAACTATGCTTCATAATTATTTTATGTGCACGAATATTTGTTAGCCAAGATCCAGTTAAATAGCATGAAAATAATTGGCTAACTCGTGAACTTGTGTCAAATTTAAATCTCACTCTTGGAGATTAAGTACTTATCTTTATCTATCTTTTTGATGAAATGATTTTTTGAAGATCAAGTACTTATTTGAATTCCGAGTTCGAATCTTAGTTCTCTTTTCCCTTGAGAACTTTCTTTATAAGAGATCTTGTATTAGAGCTCTAGGTGAAGTAGAGAAGTTAAGTACAAAGCTCAAATAAAAAGAACTCAAATAAAAAGCTAAAAGTTACCACTTTTGAAGAACGGTCGGAAAAGTTCACCGAAAAAAATTGCCGGAGGTTCGGCCGGATTTTGGCACTTTGGTCGGACTTGGGCAGCCTTCGGGAGGCCGGGAAGTGGTAGTGGATGAGCTCACTTGGTGGGATAAAGCTTTGTTGGGTGAAGCTAAGCTTGGGTTTCAAAAACCTTGTATATATATAAGTATATAGAAGGGAGAGAAGGTTTTTGAGAAGAAGTGTGTGTATAGAATTTGAAAAAGATGAAGAGAGGCACTTCTTGAAAAAATCTCAGCAACTTGTGGCTCTTTAGCTTGAAGAAAATGGGTTGGGGTGGGGGTTTATTTATATGAGAAGTTGGGTGGATTGAATGGTGGAGATTTAAGGAAAATAGATGGTGGATGATGTATGTCACATGGATTGATGACTTGGCAACTAGGTTGTGTTTCTTTGACATAGCCATATAAGATAAACAACTTTATGGGTTCAAAAACTCAGCTGATATATTTGAATAAATATCTATTTTCCATTTCTTTTAATCATTGTTTAATCACTTTAATTAAGGATTAAACACCATTAATTATGACCACCTTAAAACTCCTAAATAAATACCATAAAAAATATGATAAATACTTAAAGAATATAAAATGATGTCCTGCAAGTTTTGGTCAACCTTGGTCAATGGTAACTAGGTCAAACGTGGGACCAACTGCCTCGATTTTTGTGCCGGACAAAAATTCTCTGAATGTTACAAATTTTTTACCATACTCAGAAAATACCATTTAAATGATCCATAATAAATTTCAAGTCATTCTAGCGTGTGGAAGTATTTTATCTAAAACAAAACTGTTCTGTCAGCCTTTTCTTCCAAGTAAAAATACCATTGGTCTTGAAATGAATGAGATGGGTCTTTTGACCAAAGTTTTGACTTGTATAATTACTTAAAATATATTTCCTAAGATATAAAATATATTTGGATGATAGGAAATGTGTTTGAGTATTTTTGAATAGTTTTCTCTGAGAAGTGTTGATTTTACGAAACGGGAGAAAATTACTGTAAGTATTTCTAAATGAGTTGCAGAATTGAATATTGATATTCCAACGATAAATATTAATAAAATTTAAATAAAAATCTTTTGTATTGATGTGAAAATATATTTTTGAGCGAAGAGTGAAATATTTTTGATATAGCACGAGATCTCTAAAGAATATTTCTGATATATTCCTTATTCGAGCTTGTTGCCATATTCCTGTTGCAACACAGATCTAAGAAATATCATATCTTGATGTTTCTTCTTTGATCATATTGCCTTATAGATATATTCCATAATGATATAATTTTGATATTTTGCAAAACTGGAATATCTCTTTTATATGTTTGAGAGAAATGATTTTGCTAGATTAACTTTTTGACTTTGATTTGGATCAATTAAATTCATGTCCTAATGGAGAGGATCTACGTGTTCTTAATTTTATGTTTAATGGTACAAATACCAAAATAAATAATATATCGAAGATATCCTTTCAATCTTCCAATTTTTCGTATTCGTCAAACAAACATAAAATCAACAGTGTGTGCTTCCCCTTGGTGTATGCATGAATTTTTGAAAAATATTTAGCACATAAAATATTTAATTACTTAGAGATTAAATCTCTTTCTTGAGATCCTGTAAAATACTTTGTTAGATGTATCATACAATAATATATTGAAGCATAAGATAGATCCTTATATATCAAGAAGATAATTATATTCAATTTGAACATTAGGGGTCTAATTCTCTTATATTTGATCAATTTGAATATTAAGGGTCTAATTTCTCTTCCCCTTTTGTTTGATACATGCCAAAAAGAGTATATATATTTGAGGAAGAGTTTTATCAAAAAACATTAACTTTAGAAAGCATGGCATTTTTGTTCATGGATCTAGTCAAGTGCATGTATCTTTGAAGAAAAACTGAGCATATAAGAGTGAAATCAAAATTGTATGCATGGTATTTTGAATCTGTTTTTGCATGTATTGGTCTTAAAAATTGAAACTTGTGTAATGCAATACTTTTGAGATATAATCCATGCAGTTTAGCAAATCAGTTGTATAATTCCAATTTTATAGAACAAATAGGATTACTTGACTTTCTTTTTGTCTGAAAATACTAGACAGTTGTGTTTAACTATGTGTTTAATTCGATAGTAAACAATAATTCTAGTCATTTAACAAGTATTTTTAATAGTTGATTTTGAAAGCTTGTTTGCATGTCAGTGATTTCAAATTATGGGTAAAGCCATTTTTGTACCATTTGAGTTTAGAATTTAACATGATACACGAAGACAAGGCCTTAGTGTTTTTAATGTATTCTAACTGGGCAAACACAATTTACACAGACTGTCACTTATACAATCGTTTATCTTGTTACAAAGTCCAACACTAATACAGACTAGTTGATATCATTATATTGAATAAGGTCTAAATACAAACTAACATTCTGTCTTGAAAGGATCCAAATTAATAACAGCAACCAAGCACAGTTTTTACAAAACAGAACAACTAATACAATCTAGTGTGACTGATTTACTGAATAGAGACTATACTTAACGTATTTATCTAAATCAAGCAACATCTCACACTGGATATAATACACTCAACTACAGTCTTTTTAATCCGGACAATACAATAGTTGAATACATGAAGAATTTAATACATTCTAATGTCAATCAAATAGTGAAACTGAGAACAAAGTGCACATACCTTTAGTGTTTTTACTGGGATGGTTTATGCATTGAGTAATGTGAATAGTATAGAAAAGATATATAAGGGATAATGTTTTTCTCACCTTTTATACCTTTAAAATGTGCTCTTCCTGGAATGCATTGTACTGGACTTTGTCATGTTCTTTATATTGTTAGATTCCCAGATATGTATACTTCCTGCAAGTCAGTTGGACACAGAAAACTATTGCCAACAATTTATATAACTGTTAGCTGTAGTGTATAAAGCACTGGAGTATCTTTAAGAACAAAAATGTTTTTTTCAATTAGTGTAGTTTACTGGTTAAATACAAGTGATAATTATATATCAGATCTAAATTCTGCACAAGAAGTAGATTTCACAAACTCATATTTTTATACCAGAGAACATAGAAAATTTTAAAGTCAGATTTGACTTTGTTCTCGCACAGATTGGTTAGTCAATTTAAGAGCAAACTTGTAGTATAAGTATGATAGGGTTTGCAACACCAGAAGTAACAGAATGTAGATTATATTACATGGAACAAAAGTGTTCATATCAATCAGTGTGGTTCACCGATTAAATAAAACAAAGTTCTACACCTGTGTTAAGAGATTACAAAGCATCGAGAGTGCATACGCTCCATCAATCCAACCAAAGGTAAACAAGAATTCAAGATTACAAACCAGCAAACAACACAAAGTCTTTTAAGTTACAAATACATCAGACAATAGCAAAATAGGTACATAACAACAAGACCAGGACAACATCACAGAGCAGAATTAGGCAACTTAACCAATCACATTTCCAGCAGCATCACATACATGGATTAAATCAGGCAGATTATCAATTAATTGACCTCTAGCTCCCACGCCTACTTCTTCTAACTCATGAATCATTGCAGTGTTCCCACTCAAAGGTACTTGATATGAATTGACAATTTCTTGGTCAGACATACAATTTGTTCCTAGTGTAGATGCAGCTAGATTTTCTAAATATGCAATCCTATGTTTGCAAGATGCAGTGATACCCTCTAGTTCTCCTACTTTCTCCTTAATCTCATCATTTTAAGTTTTTACTCTCATAAGTTCCAGTTTTAGTTCATTAAACATGGCCTTGACAGACTCAAATTTAGAGAGAAAGACATCTTCCTCTCTAATGAACTGGGGAATGATAACAGGAGTGACCTCTTGAGGCTCACAGTGCATCAGGGGCACTTTTGGCCTAAAATGGTTATTGGTGATTTGAGAATCAGCCAGATTTGCAAAGATTTCAGGCAATGGAATGTTGCAGATTGCAAAAAAAGAAGTAATTACCATTCCATATGGCATATAATCAACAAGATGAGTATTTATCATGTTCAAGACAATGACATAGGAGATACTGCTATTGATTTTGTTATTGAAAAGCACATGCATGATTTTCATATCAAAGAAGTCAATATACTTGCCCTGATTAGGTTTAGGCATAAAATAAGACCTAATAATGAGAGCAAGGTGTTGGAAAGTGCTAGTAAAGTGTTTAAAGTGAATACCACAGTTGACATCACAGAGACCATCAGGCACATCAGACTTACAAAATATACCTACCATAAGTTCAAATTCAGACTTGTTAAACACAAACAGAGAAAATAAGTCCTCACATGGCAACTCACACAGATGAAGAGGTAAATGCAGTGCTCTATTGATGCTCTTGTTATCTGCACAGATAACTTTCTTATTCACTGTAGTAGTGAAATGCAAGATGCCCTCTACTCCTTTAATAATGTTCATGTTGCAATAAAATTCCCCCATGAGATGAATAAAATACTGTTTTCCTAGATTGTACATTAAACCATCCCATTTAGCCCTTCTAATGATGAACTCCACTTCACCTTTAACATCCACACAAGTTCCAGGTTGGACATTTTTTATGAGTTCAAGAAACTTTTTGGAGTTTGATGGGTTAGATAGTTTTGGTGGTGGAGGTTTTGGTTTGTTCATGTTTGGGCTTGGGTTTGGTTCTTGTTTGAGATTGGCTTTCCTGGTATAGACTTTTGGTTGGAAAGGTTTAGTTGGTCTAGGGTTAGGGGAATGAGGGTTCTGAATTTTTTTGCTTTGGTAAAAAGGAATGGTGTGATTTTTGTATCCCTTTCTGAGTTGTCTAGGTGGAAAATGCCATTTGTGATAGAGTTTAGGATGTGAAGATTGAACGGTTTTGAAGGCTGATATTTTGTGATGGTGAAACTAATTTTTCTCCATATCTTCAAGAAGATATGGATTTTCAATCAGTGGTCTGGGCTTGGGTTAATAGGGATTGACATTTGGGTTCATGTTACAAGTGAAGTGGAATTGACTCAAGTGTTCAGTATGTGTGAATGCAACTATGCAACAAGTAAAGTGCACAAGTATATATATATGAACCACATACATAAACTTTAAGTGAAAAGTAATTTTTCTGAAATTTTTTACTGTTTATGAATAGTACAGTTTATTAACTATTGATGCAGCAAGCATGGTTGTGTATGCATAAGTCCAAAATGTAGAGTGCGTGAGGACTAAATGTTGCAGCTATAAGAGATGATGTAATGTAGAAAGTAGCTGAACCTATGTGAATTAGTTTATACATATTAAAGCAAGTAGTGCAAACTATACAGAATCATTTATGCAGATGGTCAATTAATCCCCTATGATTTTTAGAAATTTAATGCTGTAAAACTTGGGTGATATGTGTATGAATGCAACTAACATATTTCTGGATCAGTTAAGAATTTTTGAAAAGTTCTTATTTATGATACCAGAATATATTGATTACAAGATATCAAGAGCACAACCAAGTTAAAATAGACAAGTAGTCCTAGGTCTGAGAAACATTTAAGGATTTAGGGTTTTGAAATTTGTGCAGGGGCAACTGTTAGTCCCTTAACAATATAGAAAGAATTACAGAAGGGGGGTTGAATGGAATTCTTGAACCTTTTTCTTGAAATAAAAATGTTCAAGAATTCCATTCAACCCCCCTTCTGTAATTCTTTCTATATTGTTAAGGGACTAACAATTGGTATCAGAGCAAGCTCTTAATCTACAAAGAGTTTAAAGATCAAAACAATTCAGCAAGATGAACAAGAAAGATGTTGGAGTCAAGATTCCTTTTCTTGATAAAGATAATTACCATCATTGGAAGGTAAAGATGCATCTTCATATGCTTTCTCAAGATGAGGCCTATGTGGATTGCATAGAAAGAGGCCCTCATGTTCCTATGAGAGCTGCAACAGGAAATGAACCATCTGTTCCAAAGCCAAGGCATGAATGGTCTGATCCTGATATTGAACAAGTCAGGAAAGATAAAAAGGCCATGAACATTCTGTTCAATGGTGTTGATGCAGACATGTTTGATAACATCATCAACTGCAAGACTGCCAAGGAAGTTTGGGACACAATACAGATAATCTGTGATGGTACTGAGCAAGTAAGAGAAAATAAAATACAGCTCCTGATTCAGCAATATGAGCATTTTCACAATGAAGAAAGTGAGTCACTCACTGACATTTTTAGTAGATTCCAAAAGCTACTAAATGCTCTTAAATTGCATGGAAGAGTCTATCAGACTAAAGACTCCAATCTGAAATTTCTCGGATCTCTTCCAGAGGAATGGAAACCAATGACAGTCTCATTGAGAAACTCACAAGATTATAAGGAGTTTACTTTGGAGAGACTGTATGGCATTCTGAAGACCTATGAGCTTGAGATAGAGCAGGATGAAAGAATGGAGAGAGGAAAGAAGAAAGGAGGATCCATTGCACTAGTGGCTGAACTGGAAAAGGAGAAGGAAGTGAAGATGGAAGCTGTGGAATTAACTTTAAAGGCCTGTGAAAGCAAGGGTAAAGGGCTAGCTGCAGAAAGTGAAGATTCATTGAGCCAAGATGACATGGAGGACATTGATGAGCACCTAGCATTCCTTTCAAGAAGATTTGCCAAGCTCAAGTTCAAGAAGAACTTTGGAGCTGCCAAGCCAAATAGAAACATGGTGGATACATCAAAATTCAAGTGTTTCAAATGTGGCTTGGCAGGGCATTTTGCAAATGAGTGTAGAAAGTCATTCCAGTAAGAAAAGATTTGAGTCTGTGGATTATAAGCAAAAATACTTTGATCTACTCAAACAGAAGGAAAGGGTTTTTATTACACAAGAGAATGACTGGGCAGCTGAGGGTTTGGATGAAGATGAGGATGTCAGCTATGTCAATCTAGCCCTTATGGCCAAGTCTGATGAAACAGAGACAAGTTCTTCAAACAATCAGGTAATCACTACAAACCTTGCACATTTATCTAAAGCTGAGTGTAATGATGCAATAAATGACATGTCTACATAATTTTATCATTTGCGTGTTACAGTTAAGTCCCTCACTAAAGAAAATAATAAAATCAAAGAAAACAACTTGTTTTTGAGTGAGAGGAATAATGTGCTTGAGTCTTAGTTCGTTGAGTTTGAGAAACTAAAAATTGAGTGTAGAATTGCCAAGGAGGAATTAACTGAGTCCTTGAAAAAGGAAGAAATTTTAAAGAAGCAGCTCGATCGTGAACATGAGGTGATTAAAGCATGGAAAACATCCAGAGATGTTCATGCTCAAATCACCAAGGTTCAAGGAATTGAGTCTTTTTGTGATGAAGCCTGGAAAAAGAATAAGGAGAAACTAAAACCTATTTTGGTAGATGGATTACTGACAGATGTAGACTCGACGGATGATGAGAACTATCCGTCGGATAACAAAAAGTGTTATCCGTTGAATGATAAAAATCCTCATCCGTCGGCTGTGAGCAAACCCATCAGCAAAGCCGAATTAACCAAGCTAAATGAAAAGTATGGGTCTGTTTCCAAGAACTTTGTTTCAGGAGAGTCAAGTCAAGCCAAGAAAATGAAGAAGGCTAATGTTGGTCACATGACTGTCAAACGGTTAAGTGACAGACTTGAGAAGATAGAGGTAAAAACAGAGACTAAAAGGAAAAACGTTTGGAATGGTAAAGTAGGGATTAACAAACATAATAACTATACACCTGACAAATATGCTCCTAGAAAAATCTGTATCAAATGTGGTAGTGTAAATCATTTATCTGTTAATTACAAATCTGCCATGCCTACTCCCATGTCTGTTCAGCCTCAATTCTCTAACATGAATGCCATGCCTCCCATACCTGTTAATGCTATGCCTACACAGAACATGAATGCACAGTTTGCTAATATGCCATTTGCACCTAATCCATATTATGTTGCATACAATATGCCTCAAATGCCATTTAGCATGCCTTACTGGAACAACATGTTTGCACAAAGCATGCCATTTCCTGTTAGCCATAACATACATGATAATTCTGTTGCATCTAGTGGTTTCAAAGGCCCAACCCAAATGACTAAGGAAGAATTTGAAATTCCTAAGTCAAATGAGTTAAGACCTAAGAAACAGAAGAAGAAAGCTAACAAAGCAGGACCCAAGGAAACTTGGGTACCAAAATCAACTTGCTTTGATTTTGATGTGTGCAGGGAAATAGAAGGAATCTTTGGTACTTGGATAGTGGTTGTTCAAGACACATGACTGGTGATTCTACCCTGCTCACAGAGTTTGAAGAGAGAGCTGGCCCAAGTATCACTTTTGGAGATGACAGCAAAGGTTATACTGTGGGATATGGCTAGTGAAATCATCATCAATCACATAAGGCAAGTTAACAATCATCCTGATTTCAAAGTTAGAAGAATCAGGAGTGATAATGGAACTGAGTTCAAGAACTATGTCATGAGAGCATTTTGTGAGGAAAATGGAATCTTGCATGAGTTTTCAGCAGCAAGGACTCCACAACAGAATGGAGTAGTGGAAAGAAAGAATAGATCTCTTATTGAAGCTGCAAGGACAATGCTTGAAGAATCAAAACTACCAACATACTTCTGGGCTGAAGCTGTAAACACTACATGCTACACTCAGAACATCTCTCTGATTAATCAAGCAAGATGCATGACACCTTATCAATTGGTCAAGAACAAGAAGCCAACTCTGAACTTTCTTCATGTCTTTGGCTGTAAATGCTATATTCTGAGAAATCAAACTGATCAAAATGGGAAGTTTGATGCTAAAGCAGATGAAGGAATTTTTGTTAGATATGCTGTTGGTAAAGCATATAGAGTCTACAATCTAAGAACCAACATTGTTGTTGAATCTATACATGTTGTGTTTGATGATAAAAAGATTGAAGGACTAAAAGATGGAGATTACCATTAGAGCCTCAAATTCGACAATGTTGAGATGGTCAGTGATGAAAGTGATGATGAGAGTGATCAAGAAACAGTGTCTAAGGATAATGCAGACAAATCTACTACAAATGAAGCACAAAACTCAACATCCGTCGAGTTACATAATGCTTCATCTGTCGGAAGGCAATCTGTATTTTCCGTCGGAAGACAACCTGCCTCATCCATCGGTACTCAAAATTCACCATCCGTCGGGTTGTCAAAAGGAGCAGGAAGTCAAGGCAGATCACCCATAGAAAGCACCCCAATCTCAAATCAAAGATCCACAAACTCAGGGGGAGTTTCTAGCAATCAAAACTCAATCACACATCAAGACAACATTGAGGTCTCTTCATCTAGGGCTAATCTACCTCAACCAAGAAAATGGACAAAAGATCACCCCTTTGAACTGATTATTGGTGATGTTTCTTCCAGAGTTCAAACCAGGAGAGCAACTCAAGAAGAATGTCTATACAGCAGCTTCCTGTCTAAGGAAGAACCAAAGAAGGTAGAAGAAGCCTTGTTAGATCCTGATTGGATTTTAGCTATGCAGGAGGAGCTAAACCAATTTGAAAGGAATAAAGTATGGAAGCTGGTACCCAAGCCTACAGGAAAGAATCCAATAGACACCAAATGGGTATTCAGAAACAAGATGGATGAAAATGGCATAGTAGTAAGGAACAAAGCAAGATTGGTTGCTAAAGGCTATTGTCAGCAAGAAGGAATAGATTTTGATGAAACATTTGCTCCTGTTGCAAGACTTGAAGTCATCAGAAGCTTCTTAGCCTATGCAGCCCATGCCAATTTCAAGGTCTATCAAATGGATGTCAAAAGTGTCTTTCTGAATGGAGATTTGGAGGAAGAAGTGTATGTAAGTCAACCTCCTGGCTTTGAAGATCCAAATTTCCCAGAGTACGTCTATTATCTACTGAAAGCACTTTATGGACTGAAGCAAGCACCTAGAGCCTGGTATGACACTTTATCAAAGTTCCTTTTGGAAAATCACTTCACAAGAGGTACTGTAGATAAAAATTTATTTTTCAGAAATGTGAATGGCTCTAGCATACTTGTTCAAATTTATGTAGATGATATTATTTTTGGCTCTACAGATGAGAAACTTTGTAAAAAGTTTGCCAAACTGATGCAAAGCAAGTATGAAATAAGTATGATGGGAGAACTAACTTACTTTCTTGGTTTACAAGTTAAGCAAGTTAGTGATGGAATATTCATTAGTCAAACTAAATATAATTTTGATCTTTTAAAGAAGTTTGATCTAATGGATTGCACATCTGCAAAAACTCCCATGGCCACTGCAACTAAGCTTGAACTAAACACTACTGAAAAGTCTGTGGATATTTCAAGTTATAGAGGCATGGTTGGCTCACTTCTGTACTTAACAGCTAGTAGGCCAGATATAATGTTTGCTACATGTTTGTGTGCTAGATTTCAGGCTGATCCTAGAGAGTCTCATTTGATAGCTATTAAGAGAATCTTTAGATATCTCAAAGGAACACCAAACCTTGGCATTTGGTATCCTAGAGATTCTGGCTTTGATCTAACTGGTTATTCAGATGCAGATTATGCAGGTTGCAGAATTGATAGAAAAAGCACAACAGGAACCTGTCAATTTTTAGGAGACAAGCTTGTGTCCTGGTTCAGTAAAAAGCAAAATTCAGTTTCTACTTCTATAGCTGAAGCTGAATATATTGCTGCTGGCAGTTGCTGTGCACAGATTTTATGGATGAAAAATCAATTGCTAGACTATGGTTTGCAAGTTGAAAGGATTCCTATTTTTTGTGACAACACAAGTGCAATTGCCATCACTGAAAATCCAGTGCAACATTCAAGGACAAAGTATATAGACATCAAGTACCATTTCATAAGGGAACATGTAATGAATGGTATTGTAGAGTTACATTTTGTTCCAAGTGAGAAGCAACTTGCAGATAATTTTACCAAACCACTGGATGAATCCACCTTTTCTAGGTTGGTAAGTGAGTTAGGTATGCTTAATTACTCTTGAATTTATCTGAATTATTTTGCAAGTTGAAAAGTAGCCAGAAATTTAACTGATTTTTAGTCTTGGATGAAAATTTTGGCTAAGTCAAAATTTGCATCTCAACGGATGACCATTATCCATCGAGTTGAGTCATCCGTCGATATACAAATTGTAAATAAAAATCAATTACTTTTGTGGAATATTTTAAAGCTCGACGGATATCAACTTATCCTCATCCGTCGAAGTGTCTAAATCTTAACCGTTAATTCCCTGAACATTATCCATCAAGTATACTTACAGTTTGTAAGAATTACACGACGGATAATGGGTAGAATTTTTACAGTTTATTTTAAAACGGCCATTTTAGACAATTTCTATTGGGTAATTTACTTCTCTTTATTATTTTTATCAGTTGATTTTGAGTAAAGTATAAAAGCTTATTTCATTCTAATCATTTTTTTATCATTCTCAAATTCAACTGTGTTACTTCATTCTCTCTCAAGCAAAAATCCTCTTTCTCTTCAAGCTTTTCTTCCCTAACAATGGCACTCATAGTTAAGATCATGTCACAGACTGGGTTCATCTATGAGAAGAACAACTTCACTGCCTTGGTCAATAAGGGGATTCAGCAATCTGAAGACTATCATAAGATGATGGACTTCGTGAACAACTGCAAGTTAAGTTTTGCCATGCTGGAATCACCCACAATTTATTGTGAAGTTGTTGAGGAGATGTGGACAACAGCAATCTATAACTCTACTGACAAAACCATCACTCTAACCATCAAAGGTAATGATTTCTATATCAATAGTGATGTCATAAAAGCATGTTTCAAGATTCCTGATGATAATGTAACTGCACCATACACTGGCACTGATATTGTCAATATGCTCAATTCCATTCATTATGCACTTCCTACTGCAAAACTAAGTGAAATTAGAAGACTAGGTCTTAGGAAGGAATGGAGTTACTTGTGTGATGTAGTAACTAAAGTCTTTTCTGGAAAAATCAGTAATTTTGATTCTGTGAACATTTCCATGCTTAACATGCTATACATGCTAGTTACAGACAAATATTACAATTTCAGTGACCTTGTTGTGTATGAGTTAGGTTTTTAACTAGGTAACTTAGCCAAAAGAGGAAAGAATATTTACTATGCTAGATTTTTTATGCTTTTGGCTAACCATCTTTGTCAAGAGATTGAACTTGAGAACCCAAACAACAAATTAGCTTGTTGGGTTCAAGAGAGAAGAATCATTGCAGACTTGAACAGAGCCAACCATCACAAGGATGTGCCAATGTTCTATTTTCCTGTAATGCTGACACCTCAGGTAAGTGAGGTAAGTTCATCCAGACCCTCAACTATTCCAATCTCTTCTATTTCTTTGACTTCAGGCATAGCTATGGCAACTGTGACAATGACCAAACAGTTGCCTACCAAAGCTGCCAAAATAACTGCAATTTCTAAATCCAAATCAAAGAAAAGCCCCTCTGGTATCTCTCAAAAGGTACCAGTTCAAAAATCTACCAAAGCCAAAGAGGGGAGTGTGAAGGAGGGTAAGATAGGTGAGGGAAGGGGTGAACATCAAAGAAACCCCAAGGATAAGGTTGGAGAGTTGAGTGAATCCCAGCCTAGTCACACTTCAGTTTCCCAACAAACTGTAGTGCTTAAAAAGGACAAAAGCTCACTTCTAGCTGCATCCTCCCAAAAGGATGTGGCTATTGAACAAAGCTCTCATCCAAGAGCACAGGCCAAGAGGATTAGGGACACAAGCTCACACCAAACTTACACTAGAAAGAAGAAATCCAAAACAACTGAGGATGCACAGGGCACACACTTAGTGCAAACTGGTGCTAAAGACACAGTCCCTACACCTTCTGAAATTCAGATTGATGTGGCTCCAATAAATGTGGAGTCACAGCCAAAATCTCTCATAATAGAAGCCACAGAAACACAATACTCACCAACTAACTCACTGGAAGTGGACATGATACATACTTCAATTCCTGATTCCCCTTCTTTAACTCTGTTGGGGAAGCCAAAATCTAGTGCAAGTGAGCATCATCTTTTAGATGATTTATTGGCTCACCTGCCAATTCTTTAAGATTCTATTGTGACATATGTGCCTCAAATAACTTTAATCAACACAGAGTCAACAATAGTTTCTCTTCCCACCTCATTCATTTCTACTCTCTCGATGGATATTGTTCATCCGTCGAGTAGTGATTGTATCCCGACGGATAAGCTTAACAACAGTTATCCGTCGGATAGCTTTACCACTCACCCGACGGATATCACTTATCCGTCGAGTGTCTCTACACAACTTCAAACTTCAATAATTTCAAGTGCAGAAGATTTGGTGGTAATACAATCACTCTTAGGACTGAGAGAGGAGAGTACATTGAGTGATAGGCTGGGTTGCTCCCAGGTAAAAGGAGAGGAAAAGAGTGAATCTCAGCAATCCATTCATTCAGGATTGGCAAAAGTGAGTGAGAGGAGTCCCACCTTAGTAGGTGAAGGTGAGGGTGTGAGGGTGGGGAGCCAGGGTGAGACCCTGATGCAACAAAAGAGAGAATATGAGAGAAAGGCAGGTACTGGAGAAATAAGGATGGAACCTGCCATTGCTAGTGAGTCAATGATTGTGGATGATGCTGACAAGGAAAGACAATTTCAGCAACATTACAAAGCTGTAATTGATAACATTTCCTTGGATGCTGACACTTTTACTCACCCTGTTTCAGCCTATCAACTGTTGGCTGCTCAGGGCAATGTGGAGGCAGAACAGACTTTGAATTTAGTGCACACCACAGAATCTCTTCACAGAGATAAAGCTGCTGTGAACAGAATGCCTTCTCAAGCTGGAGAGCCATCTGAAGAATTTGGAGTAAATTCTGATGATGATGACTCTGGTTCTTTGGATGGAAGCATGAACATAGGGGGAGCTGAAGGCCCAAGTTCTGCTTTCAGTTTACCTAAATGGGCATGGGCAAAGGAATTTTCACCAGGGCAATTTGAGGTGTCTTTGGTAAAACAAGTAATAGCTATTCAGCAGGCCCTTTAGGAAGCTTCAGATGCTGGTACCAAGGCTGTTCTTCAAGCTCACCTAAACTCCTTACATTTAATGAAGATCCAACACTCAAGACAGAATCTCAGTGTGGATGAATTGAAAAAGGATATAGCTGACTTAAAGACATATAACTCTGAGAAGCTGGATTCAATAATGCCATATGGTACCATGCATGATCTATTACTAAGATTAAGGAAAGAATCAGATTCTGACAAGAAGATAGCCAAGCTGGAGAACAGAGTTCAGGTTATTGAGAATTCAGTGGCTCTACTTCTTCAAAATCAACAGACTCAGACAAATCTTCTTATGCAACTGGCTAAAGCACAAGGCCTAACTCCTCCACTTGATGATAACAAAAAGGGGGAGAGAGAATCAAGTAAGGGGGAGAAAGGACCAACTAAGGGGGAGAAACTTCTAGTTCAAATCAGCAAAGTAATTGTACCTTCAATTACTATCTCCAAGCCACCAGTTGCAGATGGTATAGATCTTATAAATGCAGCAGCAGCAAATTTGAAAGATGCTGATAAAGGAGAGTTGACTCTGATCAACTGAAAAAAGATTGATGAGGAAATACAGAAAAAGTTTCAATTAGTCAAAGAACCAGATTAGTCAGCCATCCATCACTCTCATGTCAAGCCAATCAATGTGAATGAGATGAGCATGAACTATCTGGAGAAAGGAAAATCTTCCTGCATCAAGACTACAAAGGCTGAGATAATTCTTAAACCAAGGGCAAACTATCCAAATTTATCTTTGAAGAACCCTATGGATCCTGTGTATGAGACACCCAAGCCTGATGAAAAGAAACTTCTGTCAAGATCTATTCTCCTCTACAAAGATCCAGCTGATTCAGCCTCAAAAAAAAGAGAATTGTAAAGATATTCAGAAATGGGAAGGAAATTTATGTGGTAGCTGGACATCCACAATTTGCTCATGCAAAGAAAGAAGAAAAAGCCAGATTGAAGCAGGAAAAGAGGCAAGCTGCTCTAGATGCAAAGATGTCTAAATAAAAGAAAGAACAGTTTGCTATCTTGGCCAAGCTACAGGCTGTGAATTCTTCTCAACAAATTCCCTCTCAACCATCTCAAGCTACTGAATCAGAGAAGAAGATTGAAAAATAGAAGAAATCTCCAAGAAAGAAAGAACTGGCTAAAAGAACAAAAAGAAAGTTGGATGTTGTTGACAAGGAATTGGAAGATCAATTTCCAAAGGAATCCACTCAAGCTGAAACTCAAGCATCAAAGCCCTCTGTGGTGTTTGAAGATATAAGGGTGGTGGACCCCTACAGGAACATATATGGAGAGCCTATTGTGCCAAAGGATGAGCCAATAGAGTGGGATAAATTACCAATTCCTGACTTCAACTTGCCAATTCTTACTAAGCCAAGAAGGACAAAATCAAGGGTAGTCAAGAAAGTGAAGCTGTCACCTCTCAAATCCAAGTCAGTAGTCAAAACTCAACCCAAGGTCAACAGGGGAGACTACTTGTACTTGTATGACATCAAAGAATTCTCAGATCTAAACCTTTATCTGGAGGAGCTGGATGAGGTAAGGGAAATTGATGCATACAGAAACCAACCTGAAAGCTTGGTGTTCAAGTACAAAGGGGGAAGGGAGATTCAGTGGCCTCTTTACAGGATACTTCAAGAAAGCCAAGCTGTGTTGATCAAAGTCTATTCATCCTTCAAGAAAAACTTTGGGTTCAATGTAACTGCAAGAAGATTAGTATTGAAGAAGATTGAAGAGCTAAGGAGTGTTAGAGCCAAAGATGCACTACCCAAAACTCTTATCATCCCATACACAGGGAGAAGAGTGCATCTAAGGCCCTACTGGCTGATGGAATTCATGGATGATAAGGGTGTGAGAAGATTCTTCAGATTAGAAGACCAATTGAGTATCTCTAGCAATGAGACTCTCTTGGAAATGCAAGAAATGTTAGATCTCTCAGAATCTGATGAATTAGAATTCCACAGACAGCTCCAGAATCAAATTAAAGAAAACAACAGAAAGCTTGGAAGAAGATCCAAACCTTCAAGAAACTAGAAAAATCTGCTCAGACTAAAGGAGCATCTTGAACTGACTGTGAGCCAAACCTTGTACATTTTTGTTTAAATTGAAGCACTTTCAGTTTTATCTACTTATCTTTAAAGATATATGTTTAGGATGTTTTGTTATCATCAAGTATTTCTTAATTTATGGCTACAATTCCAGTAGACATAAATTGGGGGAGATTGTTGTGAATATGTTATGTACTTGATGATTACCTAAACAAAACATCTAAGTAGATTTTACTTAGTGAAATAATGTAGCACTCGACGGATAAGAATTATAGTCCCGACAGATAACTCATTATAGTCCCAACGGATGATTAACTTATTATTCATCGAGTGAGTAGCTTATGTAATAATAAGTTTGTATGACAGTGTTGTATTCACCTTTGTATAGAATCTGAGGTAGCATATAAGTCATGTTGACTTTAACTAGATATGTAGAATAGGTTGATTAACTGTATATAAGCAATGTCTTGTAATTCTGTATAAGTGAAATGAAGTCAAGTGCCAAAATAGCTACCAACGAATGCTTAACAAAGCTTCGACGGATGATCAATTAAGTCATCGACGGATGATCTGAAAGTCGACTGATGATCATATCAAGATTCAAACATCAGTTGAACAGTGAAAGCTGACACACAGCCGTTGAGTTGGATACAAGTACACTGTGGAAGCCCATTAACTGGGTAATAGAGGACGAAAAGCAGCAAAGATCAAGACTGTTAGATTTTATATTTGTTCAGTTCTTTTGACTTTGTAATCTTGGTAATATATAAACCAAGAGAGTAGCAAATAGAAAAACAACTGAGATAGCTAAGAAACAACAACAGAGAAATCTTTGTAAGCACTATCTTTAGCATTTCCTATGTTTATAGCAGTTCTATTTTGTAAGCATCTGTGAGCATTTCTGCACACAGAGTCCTCTCGATATATTAAATATATCACTGGTAGAATTGTTTAAATCCACCAGAAAGTTTTTAAAGCCTCTTGTTTTTTAATTACTTATGTTTTGATTCATTCAAGTTTACATTCCGCATTGTGCTAATCAAAACAAATATATCCATAATCGAGTTGAACATTTTTATTTTAAGAAAAAGGTTCAAGAATTCCATTCAACCCCCCTTCTGTAATTCTTGCTATATTGTTAAGGGACTAACAGCAACTAGGCTTTTTGTTAGTTTTTTTTGAAAAGTACAAGTACATGTAAGATGTAATCCGGATTATGCATGCATATTGTACTTGACAGAGAATGAGAACAAGAATGTCCATTTGTTTTTAAAAGAAGGTACTGGTCATGAACAGTGAAGAAAGACATGTGTTAAATCAACCAAGACATATGAGATCAGTTCAAGGTAGACTCTATGAGTTAAAGCCTATAAGTGAATAGTATTTTAGTACATATCATTTAATGATATTCACATAAGTTGAAGTAATATATAAAGGTGATGCACATTAGCTGTATCAATAAATCAAGTAATACACTTTTTATAACATACATATCACAAATACATATAACTATTGTTCTACAAAGTTTAATCAGGTAATCAAAAGAACAATGTGGTCGTTAATCACAATGGTGATCCAGATACAGAATAGCTCAAGGCTTTTCTGCCAGGTCCTATTGTGAGGGCTTCTGTGTGTTTGTGTTAAAACATCAATCCAAAAACTTATTTATCTCAGAAAGTATTGTTATACAACTGTATTCAACACATCAGGTTCATCTTACTAGGCAATTTCATCATTAAAAAACATAAGGATTCATGAAATACACATAACATGTTTTTAAGATCATCAAGGAACTTATAATCGAATCAACTAGGATACTGAATATACTGGACTAAAGTCATTTAACACATAAACAATAATCTATTTTCACAGTTATCATCAACATTTATCCAATTATCAGTAAAGCTTACACCATTTTTCTTTCGAATTTCATAATTAAACTAACAATTTCACAAAGACTTCAATCATAGTTTTAACTCAACCAAGCACACTTGTTCGACGAATTTAAATACAATGGACTTATCAATTTCCCAAGAAAAAAACTTACCTTTGCCTGTAGCCTAACCAAGCGTACACATGACTTACCTGGTTGACTCTGTCACAGACTGAGTCAACCTCCGAATTAGTGAGTTCTAACCCGCATGCAATTCGCTCCTTCAACCATTCGAATAGATCGAACTTTTCTCCGTCTTCTCCTGTCTTATCAACTCAGAAATTAGGTTAGTTTTTTTTTGAAAATCGATTAATCAAACAACAATAACAGTATATTTATATATATATTGATCAATCAAATGTTTGAATCGATGATTCTCGTCCGATTTATGCACAAATCCACGATTTTTATCATCAAACTCATTTTAATGTTACAAACCCAAAAGAAGTGTATCAAAATCATATAAACTGAGTGTGAAAGATGATGTAAGTATATTATCTGATTATAATTCATCGAAGATTTGAAGGAAAATCGAGAATTAGGTCTAGGGTTTCGAATAAAGAGAGAGAGAGAGAGAGACCAGAGAGAACGGAGAAAAGGCGAGAGGAAAGTGAATTAGGGTAAAAACTGAATTGTATGTTTGGTACTGTACAAAACAGTGTTTTGTATGTATATTTTACTAAAAAAAAGATCAGGATTAGTTAGGGTTAGGAATGAATGATTGAGATTAGAGATTGTATATAGATAGTGGACTTTTTGATTTTAAATGGATATGCTATTAAAATAAGCTGGGTTTATTTTGAAAAATACTTATTTATTTGTAAAATATGTATGGGCTTATATATAGTATTGGGCCAGAAATATTTTCTATTTGGACTGGAAAATACAAAATTTAATCCAGAAAATATATATTTGTATAAAACTATTTTTAAATAGCTAGATTAATATATATCTATCCTTATATAATTTTGTTGAAATATATATTTTGTAAAAAAAATATTTTTCAAGAAAACATTTATATATTACAGAAATTATTTATATATATATATTTTTTGGGAAACAAAAATAACATACATTTATATATTTATCTGTAAGTGGATATATGAAAATAAATAAATAAATATATATATGGATAATTAATACTAAATATATATATATATAACTATAAATGACTGAAATTAATTTATATGGGAGTGACTTCTAAATGTTTGTACATCTCATGAAATAATAATTATTCACTCGATTAAGTTTATTTTCCCGGTTAATCTGGGCTATTTAAGTTATCTTAACCTAATCAATAAATTTCTTTATTGATAAATCTGAGTTTTAGACAAACTTAATAACTTGATCGGGAAAATATCTTTATCGGTGAGATCACTTTATAAATCTCTTTATATAAACCATTATTTCATAGATTCCAACATTCCTAAATCCAAGCGGAGTTTAGTGAATTTTTCTGAATTTAATGGTTTTGTGAATATTTTAGCGAGATTGATTTCATTATCAATATGAGTCAATTTTATATCGCCTTTGTTGACATGATCTCGTAAAAAATGATGTCTCACATCTATATGTTTAGATCTTGAATGTAATACGGGATTCTTGCTAAGATCAATAGCACTCGTATTATCACATAAGATTGAGATCACATCAAATTTTATATTATAGTCAGCTAGTGTTTGCTTCATCCACAGTATTTGAGCACAACACTTTGCAGCTCCTATATACTCAGCCTCGGTTGTTGAGATGGATACGGAATTTTGTTTCTTTGAAAACTAAGAACCTAAACATCCACCGAGAAACTGACAAGTACCACTAGTACTTTTTCTGTCGACTAAATACCCGGCATAGTCCGAATCAGAAAAACATACTAAGTCAAATGGTATTCCTTTTGGATACCAGAGACCAACATCAGTGGTTCCTTTAAGATATCTCAATATCCTTTTTACCGCGGATAAATGAGATTCTTTTGGTGCCACTTAAAACTTAGCACACTTACAAACACTATATTGAATATCATGACGACTTGCAGTTATATAGAGCAAGCTACCGATCATTCCTCAATATTTCTTCATGTCTACCGGAATTCCTTTTGGATCTTCCGTTAATTTATAGGATGTAGACATAGGAGTAGAGATGGGTTTGGCATTATCCATTTTGAATTTTTTCAACATCTCTTTACAATACTTGGATTAAGAGATATGGATGCCTTCATCAGATTGCCTTATTTGCAATCCGAAAAGGAAGTTTAATTCTCATATCATAATCATCTCGAATTCTTTACTCATATTTTTAGAGAATTCTTTACATAGTGCATCATTTGTTGAGACAAATATGATGTCATCTACGTATATTTGTACGAGTAATATATCATCTTTTTCTTGCCACGTAAATAAGGATTTATCAGCCGTTCCCATCTTAAATTTATTGTCTAGTATGAACTTGCTCAACCTTTCATACCATGCTCTTGGAGTTTGTTTTAAGCCATATAGAGCTTTATATAATTTATAAACATAATCGGGATGTTTTGCATTTTCAAATTCGGGAGGTTGTTTCACATATACTTCCTCTTCCAAAATCTCGTTTAAGAATGCAGATTTCACATCCATTTGATAAACTTTGAAATTTTTATGACAAGCATAAGCCAATAGCATTCGAATTTATTCAATTCTTGCTACTGGTGCATATATTTTATCAAAGTTTATACCTTCCATTTGGATATATCCTTGTGCAACTAATCTTGCTTAATTTCGAACTACCGTTCCATTTTTATCTAATTTATTTCGAAATACCCATTTTGTACAAATTATGGAAGTATCATGAGGCTTAGGGACAAGTTCCTATACTTTACTATGAGTAAATTGGGGCAATTCATCTTGCATAGCAGAAATCCAATCCTCATCTAATAAAGCCTCTTTCGTGGTCTTAGGTTCTATTTGAGATAGAAAACTAAGATGATTCACAACGTTTTGAACTTGTGACCGCGTTTGAACTCCCTTCTTTAAGTCTCCAAGCACATTATCTAGTGGATGACTTTTTATAGTGGGAATTGCTTTAGGAAGTTCATCTTCCTTTTCGTCCAATTCTTATGGATTATTATGTACGGGAGTCCCGAGATCCATATTTTTGAATTGTCGAATAACCTTTTCAATATCATTTTGTTCAACATTTTCTTGGTCAATACGATATTTATATTTCGCTGGTGGTTTACTTTTATCAAAAGCGACATTCATAGATTCTTCCACCACAAGCGATTTGAGGTTAAACACTCGGTAAGCTTTACTATTGTTCGAGTATCCAAGAAATATACCTTCGTTTGATTTATGATCAAACTTTGTAAGGTACTCTTTTGAATTTAATATGAAGCACTTGCTTCTGAATACTCGAAAGTAGCTTAGTTTCAAAGTTTTGCCCAAATATAGCTCGTAAGGAGTCTTTTGTTTTATAGGTCGTAGCAAAACCCGATTAAGAATATGGCAAGCGGTTGACATAGCCTCGACCCAAAAATATTTAGGTCGACGATATTCATTTAGCATTGTGCTAGCCATTTCTTGGAGTGTTCTATTTTTCCGTTTAACTACTCCGTTGGATTGAGGAGTGTATGGAGCGAAAATATTATGTGTGATGCGATGTTCATCACAAAAGTTGGTGAAACTAGAATTCTCAAATTCTTTACCATGATCAGTCCTCACATAGACTATGGTGTTATTTTGTTGATTTTGAATTTTTTTACATAAAGATGAGAAGGATTCAAAAGCATCACTTTTGGCTTTGAGAAATTCAGTCCATGTAAATCGTGAATAATTATCCACAACTATCAACGTATATGAGCAACCTCTGAGACTTTGTATTGGAACCAGACCAATAAGATCCATATGTAGTAGCTCGAGAGGTCTCGAGGTAGATACTATAAACTTTGCTTTGTGAGAAGCTCGAATTTGTTTACCAACTTTGCAAGCTTCACAAGTTTGGTCTTTATGATAGTTTAGTTTTGGTATATCTCGGACATGGTCTTTAGTTGATATATTCATTATCAACTTCATGCTGGCATATCATAATCTTCGATGCCATAGCCATGGATCATCATTTATAGTGATTAGGCACACGTTCACTTGCTTGCTCATGTCACATGTATAAACATTTTTATTTCTGGGGCAAGTGAGAACCAACTTTCCAAATTTATCTAATATAGAACAATGAGTAGTGTAGAAAATTACCTTGTAATCATTGTCGCATAATTGACTAATACAGAGAAGATTGTACTTTAATCCGGTGACCAATTGAACGTCAAAAATTTTAACTTTCCCATTTTCGATGTCTCTGATGTCGACAATGTTTCCTTTACTACTATCACTAAATGTTACGCTCCCTGTGGTAACCTTTTTAATGTTGTTCAAGAGTGACTTATTATCGGTCATATGTCTTGAACATCCACTATCAAGGTACCACATGTCTTGTTTCGCGGCAAGATAAACCTACATACATGATTAGTTAAATTTATAGGTACCCCTTTGTCTTGAGGGTCCTGGGGTTAGTACATCTTATATAACATTTGATTTATGAAAGAATCTAGGCATGGTATAATTATCATTAGGCATATAAATATTTCTAGATGCATAAGACCTAGTTTGAGGTTGATAATACCTAGAGCTATCATGAAATCTTGATGGAGCATGATAAATATTATATCTATTATTAGCATGGTAAGTAGCATACGCATTTCTACTAAGAGGTTGTTGCCTTCTATTACCATTTACATGATATTGTGTGTTTCTATTTTGAAACATAGTTGGTTGATGAGACCATTGTTGCCTTGGATTCTTATATTCCATATTTTTATGAGGCACACGTTTATCATCTTTCTTGTATGATTCCTTGCGAATCCATACATGATTCCCCTTAATTTCACCATTCTTGAATTTGCAATATTGAATGGTATGTCCCTTTTTATTGCAATAAGAACATTTTCTAAGATGGTGATTCTGGTGAAGTCTTTATTGGTGATACAAATCTTCGAGTATTTCCTTTAGGAGGAGAATTCTTATTATATCCCAAACCTTCATGATCATATGAGGTTTTTCTATGTACCATTTGATCCAACATCTTATTTCCTTTTGTAAATCTTTGAATGACTTCTTCAAGATTTTTTATTTTCTTTCTTTAAGGCATCAATCTTGTTGTTAAGGATTCTTTCTTGATCCTTAATTTTGAGCTATGAGTTTATAATTTTCTTCTTTTAACCTTAGAGCTTCACCTTTAAGCTCATTGGTTTCTAATAGCTCCTTTTCTTTATCAAGATTGTCTTTGTAAGATGTTTCTTTATCTTTAACATTAGATTCATTTCGAATCTTTAAGTTCAATAGATCAACATGAAGTTTACAAATATTATCATTCAATTGTATCTTTTCACGTTCCATCTCTTCGTCTTTGAGAATTAATGATATATTCTCAGTCTCAAGATTGAGTATATTTTCTTGAAGTTTATTTACCTCAATTTTGATGAAATGGTTTTGATCTTTTAGAGATGTAATCTCATTCTCATCTTGGACTTTTGAGTCCATCATCCGAGTGTATTCTTTATTTTGAGTATGATGAATTTCCTCAATTTTCATCTTCTCGGACCATAGCAAGTGAAACCTTTATTCAATATCTTTATATTTATTTTTATAACTTACTACAAGTTCAATTAAATCATGTTATTCATATCTATGAGAGATGAATTAGATTCATCTAATAAAGATTTAATTGAGACATAGTTAGATGTTACCTCTTGATTTGAAAAGGAGATTTCTGTTGAGGTAGTTTCATCTCCGAGAGCTGTTACGACCGGTATCTTCGTGTAATATTATTTGTGGATTTGGTATAATATTAAAGCCGAATGAAAATATATTCAATGATTGTACGTTTGTGTGAGTGTAAATTTCTGCATTATAAATTTGCTTTATGTAGTATATGATTTTTCAAAGTAAGAGTTTATTTAATTTCTTTATTTTTGATTTATAAGGAATATTCTAAGCCTTGGAAAATTTTCTTTTAAAAGGTTTTTTGTTCACAAATTTTGAAAATGATTTTATAAACTCTCTAAAAATCCAAATTATTTTATTGTATAAATTTTATAATTTTTGAACTTGTATTTTATTTTATAAAAATAAATCATTATAAATTTTAGTTGTCATATTTAGAAAATTACAAGAAAGCCCTTGCATGCAAACCACCCTCTCATTCTTTTCAAGGACAAAGAGGACAATTCCAACCCCACTAACTCTTATTTTCTAGCCAATTTCCTTCTTTACCCTTGCATGCAAATTGAACCAAGTTCAAGTGGAAGGCTAATCATGTCAATTCCTAATTCCACTCACCTTTGCCAATACAAAAACCATAAAACAAGCAAAGAAATGATCATTTAACTTCCCTCACCACCACACTTTCTCCTCCCTCCCCCCTCCCTCTCTCACTCTCGGCTTTTAGCCGAAACCCTCCTCCCCATTTTTTTTCTTCATTCCTCAACCAAGCTTCTACTCTTTACACAAGTAAATGTTACTTCCCATACCATGATCACTCATATTTCAAAGAGTTTTGAGTAGAAAGTTTAAGTTTAAAGGTTGCATGTAAAGGTTTTAGTGAAACTCAAAATACAACCTTGATTCTTGTGAGTTTAGGGTTGTTTTTGAGAGGACTACAAAGAATGGATAAGTGCCAAGTCTTGAGAAGGAAACTCTTGATGATTAAATGGCCCTTTCCATCCATTTCATTCGGCCATGACCATATGGGAGCCGAATGAATTGTCCTTGAGATCATTCTTGTTGTTTTGCTCAAATTTTGCATGTTTATGTGATAATGACTTGAATTTTGTGGTAAAAATTTGATAAAACTCCTTGCATGCTAAGTGATCATCTAGGTATAGCTCATGCTAGGCTTGCATGTCAATTTTATGGTAGAATATATGTAGAAAATTTATTGTTTTGGTTTGCAAAACCCGAGGACATGCATGCATATGGATTTCTCTTAGAATGTTGTAAGATTTTGATCATTTGGAAAGATTTTGTTAGTGAGTCTTAATTTTAGTAGGAATAATGTGTTAATATTCATTTATGCTTCTTGTTGCATGGTAATAATTCGTGGTTATCTTTTATAAAATGCATATCTTGTGGTTTCAAAAACTTAATGATTGGTGAGTTGAGAAATGTGATCTCTTCTGTTTTGCCATAATTGTACCTTAGGTAAGGATGATCTCACCCAAGGTTATTTTGAGAATAAGGGAGTTAGTTCATAGATTACCATGTATAAGTCTTGGTTTAAGTATTGGGATGTTGGTAGTTGAGTTTGTCAAGTCAAAACCTTGGAGAAATGAGAGTTATAGTTTCTGCAGAAAATCAGTTTAGTACCCTGAGGTTCAGAGTGAGTTTTGACCATGTCATTGATGTGCACTTTGAGGCCCAAGCCACCAGAAGTTATTATTGGGAGTATATAAAAGGTTTTAGGAGTTGGTTTGAGGTTTGCATGTCTTTTGGTTAGGTGCACAAGTAGAATAACAAAATATGTCCAGCAGGGGACAGTCTTGTTGCAACTTAGAAATAGGAAGATTTGACCATGTCATGGGTAGGCCCTCATTAGGCCCTATTGGGCCTTAGTTAGAGGGAGTGTCAGAGAAGTTTTTCCAACCATAGTTCATAGGATATGAGTTAGAACCATGTGTCACAAGTTAATTCAAGTCAGGGCATTTTCTGCCCAGAAAAAATAGGGGAACCTTGAACTTTTAGCTTAGGCCCAAGAAGGCCCAAGCCAGGCCCTTAAGCCACATCAAGTTTGTGAGATGCCCTTAGGTCAGGAGAGTCTTGTGTAAAAGTTTTGAAGGAAAAATTGTAGTTTAAGAGTGCCTAATGCACTCAAGAAACTATAGCTGTCATTCTGAAATTTGCACCAGTGAACGCTTTCACTTATCACATAGTTTTAGAACACTTAGAAGTGAGTATTAGGTCGACCACCATAGTTGTAAGATGGTATAAGGTCAGTAGAGCTAAAGGCATAAGTGAGGATCAATAGGTTTTGGATAATTTAGGAAAGGCACATCGAGTTAGGAAGCCAAAATTAGAAGACCTTGTCTAGTTTAGCGACCGAGTGACTTAAGATGTGAATCGAGATCATCCAAGCCTAGTGTTGCATTATGGTATATATGGTGTTATTTGGTGTTAATATATGATATGTGAATATGTGGCTATGTGTGTACTTTTGTAATTTAAAAGTGAATATAAAATTAAGTGTGTATAGGCCTAAGTGCCATCTGTGTTTAATTTCAAGTTGTACATAGGTTAAGATGGTAAGAATATATTATAATGAGGATTATTATTATTATGTAGGATCTCGAGATGAGGGAAAACTTGCCATAAAGGTCGAGTGAAGCTCTAGTTGCTCCTACCAGTCAGACCAGACCAGCCTTTCTCAAGGCAAGTGATTCAACTTGACCTTGGTATTTACTATAAACAGTTCATATATATATTGATGCAATTATCCTGAGTCATTTGATATGTTTTAAATCAAGCGTATCTTTCATTTATCTTTGAATTATATAGAAATCCCATGAACCCTCGAGTATGTATTGCAAGTAGTTCAAAAGCCTTTTCATGATAGTTAAATGCCATGATAAAATGAAGAGTTGATATATTACTTGATTGATCCTCTTGATTAACATGCTGATGATTCCTAAGTATTGATATCTCGTCCTGATACTTGAATCCCTATAGAACCTTATCTTGAACCCTGAAAGTCAGAAACTTATCAAAGTGATCCCTCATTGATTAATACCCCTCTTTCTTATCCTAAAGCTTGACAACTCTGATATATCCTGAGCTAAAGAATCATTTCTTCATACCTTAACATCCATAGTATTCATGAAGCTTATCTTCTTGATGATCCAACACATGTACCTTGACGAGAAGCCATTGCTTTAAGCCCAGTTTGGCATTACCCCTTTATATTATCCATTAGTCTCACTAAATTTTCCTGTCCAAGTTCTGACATATGAAAACCTTTTGGTTACCCTAATAGAGTAAAATTTTGTAAATCATGGCCCTGAGATTTAGTACCATATTTCCCGTGTTTCGAGTTGATCTATAATCCCTTAATAAAAATGTTTACTGTTAAAAGAGATTTTGTTATAATTCGGCATCAGTTTTTGAAATAAATAAAATATGGGTTTTCCTTGAATAGTGGATATGGACTGAGACGCGAGTCCTTTCCACACTTATATTAGGCTTAAAAGTTGCCTAGGGATTCCCGTTAATGTTTTAGAACCCAGCGAGGATCGGAATTACTTCGCGGCTGATCACCGGCTGTAATCCGTAGCGTCATAAAATGATTTTGATTAAGACATAATTTTAAAATTGTTTTGATACAAGCAAAATGATGCCATCTCACATAGTTTTATCTCTCGTTACCATTGGTTATGTCTTTCCATTGTCATTCTTTAATGTATATCTCGATTTATGTTTTGTGTCATACTATTAGCACTTGTTGAGCATTTGGCTCACTCCTTGCTTTACCCTGATATTACAGCTAGCAGCTATGGTTAGATTCAAGCAGACTGTCCGTAAGACCTGTGATGCTGATGCTTATATTCGAGCTCAGGTAGAATAAGTAATAATAGTTTGTGTGAGGACTCGGTACTTTTAATCAGATATAATAGTTAGTAGTGTTGGGCTGTTCCAAACCCTAAACTGTAAGATCTTAGAGTTGGTTGTGTATTCTTCTTTTAAAATGTTGTAATAGTTATATTTAATTTGCTGTTTAAGTTGGGGGCGTGACAAGAGCCATTAAGCATAGATTGACCACTTCTTCACTAGCTTCCAGAGCTTCTTCATCTTCACTTAGATCCCAACCATTTTCGGCCACGAGACTTCGTCCCATTGATAGTTTACGACATTCTCTTTTATAATGACCGAGTTGTTTATACTGGAAACACACATCTTGTGTTTCTTCCGGAGATGGATCTTTAGGTTTTGGAGGAGTGTAAACAGGATGGTTTGTAGAGGCATTGGCATTACTATATGTATTTATATTTTGATTGCCTTTGCCTTTATTGTAACTCGTTGACGGATAATTACTCTTATTGTTGGAAGAATAATTTTGAGAGTAATTTGGCCTTCCGTTAGAGTTAAAACTCTTTGTTGATTATTTAATTTTAGGAAGCCTTTTCCGTATCTTTGAGCTTTGCTTTGAAGCACACGACGAAGTTGTCTCGTGAGTAGAGAAATTTCACTCTCATCGAGATTTTGGAGTTCTTCGTTTAACTCCTCGTCATTTTCATCTTCATCAATTAATATGGCCTTTAGAGCCATATTTTTCTTTTTATCCTCCACTTTTGGAGCAACCTTTTCCGGAATATTATCTTCTTCGTAAGCATGAAGATTTCTGAATAGGTTATCAATCTTATACGCATTTAAGTTGTGCATCTCTTTTATAGTAGTGACTTTAACCTTCTAACAAGGAGGTAGAGATTTGAGCACTCCTTTATTCTTTTCATTTTGAGTATAATTCTTTCCAAGCTGAGATAACTCATCGATAATACGAGTAAATCTTGTTTTCATATCGATGATATTTTCTTCTTCTTGGAGTTTAAAGTTCTCGTATTCTTGGATCAAAGTATCCATCCAAGAATCTTTTATATCAGTGGTTCCTTTATAGGTTACTACTAATTTGTTCCACATTTTTTGTGTCGACTTGCAATTATTTACTCTTTTATATTCTTTTTCTGCAAGTGCACTTGTGAGAACCATTTCCGCCTTTGCGGATATATTCATTGTGGCTTCTTCCTCTAAGTTGTATTCACTAACCTTCTTTTCAACGATGATGTCATCGATAGTTTTGGTAGGAATTCGAACACCGTCTTTGATAGCCATCCAAACTTTGACTCCTTGAGATCTAGCATAAATGCGAAACCTCGTTTTCCATGTTGCAGAGTTGGTGCCATAAAATAGAGGAGGTCATGAGCTAGATAGACCTTCACCATATCCAACGGGATTAATATATTCCATTCCGGATCACATTTTATTGTGCCTGTAAATCTGCAAATCACTTAACAAACACATTAAAAAGCACTGCTCTGATACCAATTGTAAGGTCCCGTAAGAGGTCTATTTTAAGTTAGAAGGGGGGGGGGTTAAATAGCTTAATTACCAATTTAAAAATTGTTATGACATTTTAAAATAATTTATCCTTTTTTAAAACTTTACCGAGTGGTTATGCAGTTTATATGTGCGGAAAAATAAAGTGCAAGGAAAGAAAATACCACACGGCGTATTTATCCTGGTTCGCGATGACGCAACCTCTAATAGATTCGCTCACCCCTACTCCAGTCCCCGAGCTCCTCTCTCGGACTCGGGATTTTTCCATATAATAAACTCGCTCCTTAAGTAGGCGGATAAGCCTTTACACCCTTACAAGTATTTGTCTTGGTGCGTAACATAAGGGTCACCACCTCAAACTAAATGTAATACCTACACAACTTATCTTAGACAATAACTCCCTGCTATTTCTTCAAAGTAGTTGTAGAACCTTTGTGTGGACTTGGCTTTCTTAACTTTTATCGGTCTTGGATATTAGTGACCCGGTCTTGGGTCTTTCCTCTTCTTCACGGTGCAAAGACTACTAACTCCCCGTTAGTATGTCTAGGACTTGGGTCTTAGAACGAGAATCACCTCACGTCATTTGACCTCACTACAAAACTAATAAGACAATCCACGAAATAAACCAAGTATAGAAAAGATAGTTTAAACTAGTATATTACTGTACTAGCTTACAAATAGTATAATATTCAAATAAGAATATTAAAACTAAATAAGAATACTTGACTTAAGATAATAAATGTTACTCCAAGTATTTTTATAATTACTCCTTTATTGATTAAATGAAGTTGTGGAGTAATATGAGAAGTCTTTTATATAAAGCACTTATAGCTTATGACTTCTTTAGTATTCTTCTTCATTCGATTACGTATTTATAAATCGAAGAATACTTTAGTTATAATCTCGGAATAATAACTTATCCTTTACGCTCGTAGGCTTAAGGATTTTAGTATACTTATGTTTTGACTCTTATGTGGTCAAAGTATACTTTTAACTTCAAGCACTTGTATCAGTTTTATGAGTCTTAGCCAAGATCCAAATGAGAGAAGTACAAGTAATTGGCATAAGATCGTGCTTTTAGTGTTTAGATGAATAATTACGAGTTGTTTACATATATCGAATAAGAACCCCACGGAACACTGAAAGATGTTAAAAGGGGCTTATACGATATGTCTCGTAATTGTTTATATACACGATATGTGTTAGCCAAGATCCAATTAAAGAGCGTGAAAATAATTGGCTAACTAGTGGATTTAATTTGTCTTTAAATAACTGATGATTACGAAGTGTTTATAGATCGAGTTATAATTCCCCGGAACACTAAAGATGTTAGAAGGGATTAAACTATGCTTCGTAATATTTTATGTGCATGATATTTGTTAGCCAAGATCCAATTAAATAGCGTGAAAATAATTGGTTAACTCGTGAACTTAATCTATTTTGATATTAGACAAATTACGAAGAGTTTATAGATCGAGTTATAATCCCCCAGAACACTAAAGATGTTAGAAGGGATTAAACTATGCTTCGTAATTATTTTATGTGCACGAATATTTGTTTCCAAGATCCAATTAAAGAGCGTGAACATAATTGGCTAACTCGTGAACTTGTGTCAAATTTAAATCTCACTCTTGGAGATTAAGTACTTATCTTTATAGATCTTCTCGATGAAATGATTTTTTGAAGATCAAGTACTTATTCGAATTCCGAGTTCGAATCTTAGTTCTCTTTTCCCTTGAGAACTTTCTTTATAACAAATCTTGTATTAGAGCTTAAGATGAAGTAGAGAAGTTTAAGTACAAAACTCAAATAAAAAGAATTCAAATAAGAAGCTAAAAGTTACCACTTTTGAAGAACGGTCGGAAAAGTTCGCCGGAAAAATTTGCCGGAGGTTTGGCCGGATTATGGCACTTTGGTCGAAGTTGGGCAGCCCTTCGGGAGGCCGGGAAGTAGTGGATGAGCTCACTTGGTGGGATAAAGCTTGGTTGGGTGAAGCTAAGCTTGGGTTTCAAAAACCTTGTATATATGTAAGTATATTGAAGAGAGAGAAGGTTTTTGAGGAGAAGTGTGTGTATAGAATTTGAAAGAGATTAAGAGAGGCACTTCTTGAAAAAATCCCAGCAACTTTGTGGCTCTTTAGCTTGAAGAAAATGGGTTGGGGTGAGGGTTTATTTATAGGAGAAGTTGGGTGGATTGAATGGTGGAGATTTAAGGAAAATGGATGGTGGATGATGTATGTCATATGGATTGATGACTTGGCAACTAGGTTGTGTTTCTTTGACATAGCTATATAATACAAACAACTTTATGGGTTCAAAAACTCAGCTGATATATTTGAATAAATATCTATTTTTCTTTTCTTTTAATCATTGTTTAATCACTTTAATTAATGATTAAACACCATTAATTATGACCACCTTAAAAACTTCTAAATAAATACTATAAAAATAATGATAAATACTTAAATAATATAAAATGATGTCCTGCAAGTTTTGGTCAACCTTGGTCAATGGTAACTAGGTCAAACGTGGTCAACTGTGGGACCAACTACCTCGATTTTTGTGACCGGACAAAAAGTCTCTGAATATTACGAAATTTTTACCATACTTAGAAAATACCATTTAAATTATTCATACCAAATTTCAAGTCATTCTAGCATGTGGAAATATTTTATCTAAAATAAAATTGTTCTGTCAGCCTTTTCTTCCGAGTAAAATGCCATTGGTCTTGAAATGAAGGAGATGGATCTTTTGACCAAAGTTTTGACTTGGATAATTAATTAAAATATATTTCCTAATATATAAAATATATTTGGATGATAGGAAATGTGTTTGAGTATTTTTGAATAGTTTTCTCCGAGAAGTGCTGATTTTATGAAAGAGGAGAAAATTATTGTAAGTATTTATAAATGAGTTGCAAAACTGGATATTAATATTCCAACCATAAATATTAATAAACTTTGAATAAAAATCTTTTTGATTGATGTGAGAATATATTTTTGAGCAAAGAGTGAAATATTTTTGATATAGCACGAGATCTCTAAAGAATATTTCTGATATATTCCTTATTCGAGCTTCTTGCCATATTCCTGTTGCAACACAGATCTAAGAAATATCATATCTTGATGTTTCTTCTTTGATCATATTTCCTTAGAGATATATTTCACAAAGATATAATTTTGATATTTTGCAAAACTGGTATATCTCTTTGATATGTTTGAGAGAGATGATTTTGCTAGTTTGACTTTTTGACTTTGATTTGGATCAATTAAATTCATGTCCTAATGGAGAGGATCTACGTGTTCTTAATTTTATGGTTAATGGTACAAATACCAAAATAAATAACATATCAAAGATATTCTTTCATTAACTATCAGTAGTTATTCCTTAATTATTAGAGTTTGAGAAATGTCCTGATATCATTCCCAGTTCATTCATCAATCTTATGAACGTAGTTTCACAAAGAGGTTTGGTAAATATATCTGCTTATTATTGATCTGTTAAAACAAACACCAATTCCACCGTACCCTCTTCCACATGTTCCCTTATGAAATGGTACCTAATTCTAATGTGTTTGGTCATCGAATGTTTTATTGGATTACCTGTCATTATAATAGCACTTTGATTATCACAATATATAAGAATAACATAATAGTCTAACCATAATCCAGTAACTGATTCTTCATCCATAGAATTTGAGCACAACAGCTTCCCGCAGCAATATATTCAGCTTCTGCAGTTGATGTGGAAATGGAATTTTATTTCTTTCTAAACGAAGAAACTAATATGCTACCAAGAAATTGGCAGCTTCCAGAAGTATTTTTCTTGTCTATTTTGCATCCTGCAAAATCAGCATCTGAATATCCAATTAGCTTAAAATCTGAATCTCTAGGATACCATAATCCAAGATTAATGGTGCCTTTGAGATATTTAAAAATTCTTTTCACAGCTAATAGATGAGGTTCCCTTGGATCATATTGGAACCTCACACAGAGACAGGTAGCATACGTGATATTAGGTCTACAAGCAGTCAAATTTAGGAGTGAGGCAATCATAGCTTGGTAATTAGTTATATCTACTGATGAACCGGTATTAATATCTAACTTGGTTGCAGTGGCCATGGGAGTTGATGCAGTTGAACTTTCTTGCATTCTAAATCTTTTGAGAAAATTCTTGGTGTATTTAGATTGATTTATGAAGACCCTTCATCAGTCTGTCTTACTTGTAATCCTGGAAAATAATTTAATTCTTTCATCAAACTGATTTGATATCTAGACTGCATTAGCTTCGCAAATCTCTCACAAAGTTATCATTAGTAGATCCAAAAATGATATCATCAATAATATCTGTACTAATAACAAGTCCTTACCATGACATTTATAAAAGAAATTTTTGTCAATTGTACCTCTTGTGAAACCACTTTCTAACAGAAATAGAGGAAGTGTTTCATACTGTTAGAAATGTGTTGTGAACTTGATGATAAATAATATAAAACACCTTAGTAGGTTTAACTTATTGAATTTTGTAGCACTCGACGGATAATCAAATATAGTCCCGACGAATGATTCAATATAGTCCCGACGGATGATGATTTGACATCCATCGAGTGAGTAGCTTATGTAATAATAAGTTTTATAGCACCTTTCTACAAACAACTTTGTGTAGATTCTGTAGTAGCATATGAGTCATGTGGACTACTATTAGATATGCAGAATAGGTTGATTAACTGTAAATATAAGATGTCTTGTAATTCTGCATAAGTGAAATGGAGTCAAGTATCAAATAGCTACCCGACGGATGATCAACAAAGCTACCCGACGGATGATCAACAAAACTACCCGACGGATAACAAGCATGTACCCGACGGATGATCAATTCAAATATATGTTGACAGTGACAACACTGTCACATGCGTTGGGTGTTTGCAAAAGGAATGTGGCAGCCTGTTTAGCAGGTAATTGAGAACAAAAAAGTATTACCATTTCCATGCTATTATGAAGATATTCAAAGATGTTGGAATAAAGTAATGAAGTAGCATGGAGTTAGACTTGATAGGTTTTGTTTTATTAACCTTTCTTATTACCATGTAAACTTGGTGATATATAAACCAAGTGCAACTAGTAGAACAAACTTAACTAAGCAAACACATTTAGAGGAGAAATAGAAAAAGATGTACTTGTCAAGAATTTCTCTGTAGTTTGTTTGTTCAGCTGTGAGCCAATTTGAGCTTCACAGATATATATCTGGTGGATACATTCAAATCCACCAGAAAGTTTTAAAGACTTGTGTTTTTATTACTTTGTGTTTAATTTACTTAATTCTTTATTCCGCACTTTGTAAATCAAAACACTAATATATATGTATTGAGTTAGAACATTTTTATAAATCTCAAAAAGAGGCCAGAATTATATTCAACCCCCCTTCTGTAATTCTTGTTGTATTGTTAGAGAATAACAATTGGTATCAGAGCAAGCTCTTGAAGTACAAAGAGTGTAAAGATCACAACAAACAGCAAGATGAACAAGAAGGATGTTGGAGTTAAAATTCCTTTTTCTGGACAAAGACAATTATCACCACTGGAAGGTGAAAATGCATCTACATCTTCTTTTTCAAGATGAGGCATATATGGATTGCATAGAGAGGGGACCTCATGTACCAATGAGAACTGCAACTAGCAATGAACCATCTGTTCCCAAGCCTAGGCATGAATGGTCAGATCCTGATATTGAGTAAGTTAGGAATGATAAGAAGGCCATGAATATATTGTTCAATGGAGTTGATGGTGATATGTTTGATAACATCATTAACTGCAAAATAACCAAGGAGGTTTGGGACACTATCCAGATTATTTGTGATGGTACTGAGCAAGTAAGGGAGAATAAAATGCAGTTGCTAATTCAGCAATATGAGCACTTTCATTGTGAAGAAAGTGAGTCTGTCACTGACATCTTTAGTAGATTTCAGAAACTACTAAATGTTCTAAAGTTGCATGGAAGAGTCTATCAGACAAAAGACTCTTATCTCAAGTTCCTTAGATCTCTTCCAAAGGAGTGGAAACCAATGACAGTCTCATTGAGAAATTCTCGGGATTACAAGGAGTTTATCTTGGAGAGAATGTATGGCATCCTAAAGACTTATGAGCTTAAAATAGGGCAAGATGAGAGGATGGAGAAGGGAAGGAATAAAGGAGGGTCCATAGCACTGGTTGTTGAGTTAGAGAAAGAGAAAGAGATGAAGGTAGAAGTTGTTGAGTCTACTTCAAAGGTCTGTGAGAACAAGGGCAAAGGGCTGGTAGCTGAAAATGAAGATCATTTGAGCCAAGATGACTTGGATGATATTGATGAGCATTTAGCATTCCTTTCCAGAAGATTTTCCAAGCTCAAGTTCAAAAAGAACTTTGGAGCAGTCAAGCCAAGTAGAAACATGGTGGATAAATCTAAATTCAAATGTTTCAAATGTGGCTTGGCAGGGCATTTTTCCAGTGAGTGTAGAAAGTCAGATTCCAGCAAAAAGAAGTTTGATCCTGTTGACTACAAATAGAAATATTTAGAGTTGCTCAAGCAAAAGGAAAGGGCTTTCATTACACAGAAAAATGACTGGGAAGCTGATGGATTGGATGAAGATGAGGATGTGAGCTATGTCAATCTAGCTCTGATGGCCAAGTTTGATGAAACAGAAATAAGTTCTTCAAGTAATCAGGTAATCACCACTAACCTAGCACATTTATTTAAAGCTGAGTGTAATGATGCAATCAATGACATGCCTATAGAATTATATCACTTGCGTGTTACACTTAAGTCCCTCACTAAGGAAAATGCTAAAACTAAAAAGAAAACAATTTATTTTTAAGTGAGAGGAATAATGTGCTAGAGTCTCAGTTTATTGAATTTGAAAAATTGAGAATTGAGTGTAAAGATTGCTAAGGATGAATTAACTGAGTCCTTAAAGAAAGAAGAGATTTTAAATAAGCATCTTGAACGAGAACATGAAGTGATTAAAGCATGGAAATCATCCAGAGATGTCCATGCTCAAATCACTAAAGTTCAAGGTATTGAGTCGTTTTGTGATGCAGTCTGGAAAAAGAGTAAGGAGAAGCTGGAATCCAATTTGGTTGAAGGATTGCTAACAGATGTGGACTCAACGGATGATGAAAGTCATCTGTTGGATAATCAAAAGAATTATCCTTCGAGTGACAAAGAGCCACATCCGTCGGCTGTGAGCAAACCTGTGAGCAAAGCCAAGCTTTCCAAGTTGAATGAAAAATATGGATCAGTTTCCAAAAACTTTGTTTCAGGAGAATCAAGTCAAGTGAAGATAGAGAAGAAAGTGAATGTTGGCCATCTGTCCATCAAGCAATTGAATGACAGATTAAAAAAGATTGAGGTTAAAACAGAAACTAAAAAGAAAAATAATAGAAATGGGAAAGTAGGGATTAACAAACATAACAACTACACACCTGATAAGTATGCTCCAAGAAAAATTTGTATTAAGTGTGGTAGTGTTAATCATTTGTCTATTAATTACAATCTTGCCATGCCTACTCATATATCTGTACCCTCTTCTTTTCCCAACATGAATGCCATGCCTTCTATGCCTATGAATGATATGTCTGCTCAGAATATGAATGCACAATTTGCTAATATGCCATTTGCACCTAATCCTTATTATGCTGCATTTAGTATGCTACAAATGCCATTTAGCATGCCTTACTGGAATAACATGTTTGCAAACAGCATACCTTTTCCTGCTAATCAAAATGTGCATGATAATTCTGTTTTAATGAATGATTTCAAAGGTCCAACTCAAATGACTAAGGATGAATCAGAAATTCCCAAGTCAAATGAGATCAAACATAGGAAACCAAAGAAGAAAGCTAACAAGGCAAGACCCAAGGAAACTTGGGTACCAAAATCAACTTGATTTGGTTTTGATGTGTGCAGGGAAATAGAAAGAATCTTTGGTACCTGGATAGTGGTTGTTCAAGGCACATTGTTAGTCCCTTAACAATATAGCAAGAATTACAGAAGGGGGGTTGAATGGAATTCTTGAACCTTTTTCTTAAAATAAAAATGTTCAACTCGATTATGGATATATTTGTTTTGATTAGCACAATGCGGAATGTAGACTTGAATGAATCAAAACATAAGTAATTAAAAAAACCAGAGTCTTTAAAAACTTTCTGGTGGATTTAAACAATTCCACCAGAGATATATTTAATATATCGAGAGGACTTTATGTGCAGAAATGCCCACAGCTGCTTACACAAATAGAACTGCTAAGAACACAGGAAATGCTAAAGATAGTGATTACAAAGATTTCTCTGTTGTTGTTTCTTAGCTCTCTCAGTTAGTTTTCTATTTGTTACTTTCTTGGTTTATATAATACCAAGATTACAAAGTCAAAAGAACTGAACAAATATAAAATCTAACAGTCTTGATCTTTGCTGCTTTTCGTCCTCTATTACCCAGTTAATGAGCTTCCACTGTGTACTTGTATCCAACTCAACGGCTGTGTGTCAGCTTTCACTGTTCAACTGATGTTTGAATCTTGATCATCTGTCGACTTTCAGATCATCCGTCGATGACTGAATTGATCATCCGTCGACTACTATGTTAAACATCCGTTGATAGCTATTTTGGTCATTCGTCGAAGCTTTGTTAATCATTCGTTGGTAGCTATTTTGGCACTTGACTTCATTTCACTTATACAGAATTACAAGACATTGCTTATGTACAGTTAATCAACCTATTCTGCACATCTAGTTAAAGTCAACATGACTTATATGCCACTACAGATTCTATACCAAGGTGCATACAACATTGTGCTACAAACTTATTACATAAGCTACTCACTCGATGGATAATAAGTTAATCATCCGCCGGGACTATAATGAGTTATCCGTCGGGACTATAATTCTTATCCGTCGAGTGCTACATTATTTCACTAAGTAAAATCTACTTAGATGTTTTGTTTAGGTAATCATCAAGTACTCAACATATTCACAACAATCTCCCCCAATTTATGTCTACTGGAATTGTACCCATAAATTAAGAGATACTTGATGATGACAAAACATCCTAAACATATATCTTTAAAGATAAGTAGATAAAACTGAAAGTGCTTCAATTTAAACAAAAATGTACAAGGTTTGGCTCACAGTCAGTTCAAGATGCTCCTCTAGTCTGAGCAGATTTTTCTAGTTTCTTGAAGGTCTGGATCTTCTTCCAAGCTTTCTGTTGTTTTCTTCAATTTGATTCTGGAGCTGTCTGTGGAATTCTAATTCATCAGATTCTGAGAGATCTAACATTTCTTGCATTTCCAAGAGAGTCTCATTACTAGAGATACTCAATTGGTCTTCTAATCTAAGGAATCTTCTCACACCCTTGTCATCCATGAATTCCATCAGCCAGTAGGGCCTTAGATGCACTCTTCTCCCTGTGTATGGGATGATAAGAGTTTTGGGTAGTGCATCTTTGGCTCTAACACTCCTTAGCTCTTCAATCTTCTTCAATACTAATCTTCTTGCAGTTACATTGAACCCAAAGTTTTTCTTGAAGGATGAATAGATTTTGATCAACACAGCTTGGCTTTCTTGAAGTATCCTGTGAAGAGGTCACTGAATCTCCCTTCCCCCTTTGTACTTGAACACCAACCTTTCAGGTAGGTTTCTGTATGCATCAATTGCCCTTACCTCATCCAGCTCCTCCAGATAAAGGTTTAGATCTGAGAATTCTTTGATGTCACACAAGTACAGGTAGTCTCCCCTGTTGACCTTAGGTTGAGCTTTGACTACTTACTTGGATTTGAGAGGTGACAGCTTCACTCTCTTGACTGCCCTTGATTTTGTCCTTCTTGGCTTAGTAAGAATTGGCAAGTTGAAGTCAGGAATTGGTAATTTATCCCACTCTATTGGCTCATCCTATGGCACAATAGGCTCTCCATGTATGTTTCTGTAGGGGTCCACCACCCTTATTACTTCAAACATCACAGAGGGCTTTGATGCTTGAGTTTCAGCTTGAGTGGATTCCTTTGGAAATTGATCTTCCAATTCTTTGTCAACAACATCCAACTTTCTTTTTGTTCTTTTAGCCAGTTCCTTCTTTCTTGAGGATTTCTTCTGTTCTTCAATCTTCTTCTCTGATTCAGTAGCTTGAGATGGTTGAGAGGGAATTTGTTGAGAAGAATTCACAGCCTGTAGCTTGGGCAAGATAGCAAACTGTTCTTTCTTTTGTTTAGACTTCTTTGCATCTAGAGCAGCTTGCCTCTTTTCCTGCTTCAATCTGGCTTTTTCTTCTTCCTTTGCATGAGCAAATTGTGGATGTCCAGCTACCACACAAATTTCCTTCCCATTTCTGAATATCTTTGCAATTCTCTTTCTTGAGGCTGAATCAACTCGATCTTTGTAGAGGAGAATAGATCTTGACAGAAGCTTCTTTTCATCAGGCTTGGGTGTCTCATACACAGAATCCATAGGGTTCTTCAAAGATAACTTTGGATAGTTTGCCCTTGGTTTAAGAATTATCTCAGCCTTTGTAGTCTTGATGCAGGAAGATTGTCCTTTCTCCAGATAGTTCATGCTCATCTCATTCACATTGATTGGCTTAACATGAGAGTGATGGATGGCTGACTGATCTGGTTCCTTGACTAATTGAAACTTTTGCTGTATTTCCTCATCAATCTTTTTCCAGTTGATCAGAGTCAACTCTCCTTTATCAGCATCTTTCAAATTTGTTGCTGCTGCATTTATAAGATCTATACCATCTACAACTGGTGGTGTGGAGATAGTAATTGAAGGTACAATTACTTTTCTGATTTGAACTAGAAGTTTCTCCCCCTCAGTTGGTCCTTCCCCCCCTTACTTGATTCTCTCTCCCCCGTTTTGTTATCATCAAGTGGAGGAGTTAGGCCTTGTGCTTTAGCCAGTTGCATAAGAAGATTTGTCTGAGTCTGTTGATTTTGAAGAAGTAGAGCCACTGAATTCTCAATAACCTGAACTATGTTCTCCAGCTTGGCTATCTTCTTGTCAGAATTTGATTCTCTCCTTAATCTTAGTAATAGATCATGCATGGTACCATATGGCATTATTGAATCCATCTTCTCATAGTTGTATGTCTTTAAGTCAGCTATATCCTTTTTCAATTCATCCACACTGAGATTCTGTCTTGAGTGTTGGATCTTCATTAAATGTAAAGAGTCTAGGTGAGCTTGAAGAACAGCCTTGGTACCAGCATCTGAAGCTTCCTGAAGGGCCTGCTGAATAGCTATCACTTATTTTAGCAAAGACACCTCAAATTGCCCTGGTGTAAATTCCTTTGCCCATGCCCATTCAGGTAAACTGAAAGCAGAACTTGGGCCTTCAGCTCCCCCTAAGTTCATGCTTCCATCCAAAGAACCAGAGTCATCATCATCAGAATTTACTCCAAATTCTTCAGATGGCTCTCCAGCTTGAGAAGGCATTCTGTTCACAGCAGCTTTATCTCTTTGAAGAGATTCTGTGGTGTGCACTAGATTCAAAGTCTGATCTGCCTCCACATTGCCCTGAGCAGCCAACAGTTGATAGGCTGAAACAGGGTGAGTAAAAGTGTCAGCATCCAAGGAAATGTTATCAATTACAGCTTTGTAATGTTGCTGAAATTATCTTTCCTTTTTAGCATCATCCACAATCATTGACTCACTAACAATGGCTGGTTCCATCCTTATTTCTCCAGTACCTACCTTTCTCTCATATTCTCTCTTTTGTTGCATCAGGGTCTCACCCTGGCTCCCCACCCTCACACCCTCACCTTCACCTACTAAGTGGGACTCCTCTCACTCACTCTTGCCAATCCTGAATGAATGGATTGCTGAGATTCACTATTTTCCTCTCCTTTTTCCTGGGAGCAACCCAGCCTCTCACTCAATGCACTCTCCTCTCTCAGTCCTAAGAGTGATTGTATTACCACCAAATCTTCTGCACTTGAAATTATTGAATTTTTAAGTTGTGCAGAGACACTCGACGGATAAGTGATATCCGTCGGGTGAGTGGTAAAGCTATCCAACGGATAACTGCTGTTACGCTTATCCGTCAGGATACAATCACTACTCAACGGATGAGCAATATCCATCGAGAGAGTAGAAATGAATGAGGTGGGAAGAGAAATGGTTGTTGACTCTGTGTTGATTGAAGTTATTTGAGGCACAAATGTCACAATAGAATCAGAAAGAATTGGCAAGTGAGCCAACAAATCATCTAAAAGATGATGCTCACTTGCACTAGATTTTGGCTTCCCCAACAGAGTTAAAGAGGGGGAATCAGGAATTGAAGTGTTTATCATGTCCACTTCCAGTGAGTTAGTTGGTGAGTATTGTGTTTCTGTGGCTTCTATTATGAGAGATTTTGGCTGTGACTCCACATTTATTGGAGCCACATCAATCTGAATTTGAGAAGGTGCAGGGACTGTGTCTTTAGCACCAGTTTGCACTAAGTGTGTGCCCTGTGCATCTCCAGTTGATTTGGATTTCTTCTTTCTAGTATAGGTTTGGTGTGAGCTTGTGTCCCTAACCCTCTTGGCCTGTGCTCTTGGATGAGAGCTTTGTTCAATAGCCATATCATTTTGGGAGGATGCAGCTAGAAGTGAGCTTTTGTCCTTTTTAAGCACTACAGTTTGTTGGGAAACTGCAGTGTGGCTAGGTTGGGATTCACTCAACTCTCCAACCTTATCCTTGGGGTTTCTTTGATGTTCACCCCTTCCCTCACCTATCTTACCCTCCTTCATACTCCCCTATTTGGTTTTGGTAGATTTTTGAACTGGTACCTTTTGAGAGATACCAGAGGGGGTTTTCTTTGATTTGGATTTAGAAATTGCAGTTGTTTTGGCAGCTTTGGTAGGCAACTGTTTGGTCATTGTCACAGATGCCATAGCTATGCCTGAAGTCAAAGAAATAGAAGAGATTGGAATAGTTGAGGGTCTGGATGAACTTACCTCACTTACCTGAGGTGTCAGCATTATAGGGAAATAGAACATTGGCACATCCTTGTGATGGTTGGCTCTGTTCAAGTCTGCAATGATTCTCCTCTCTTGAACCCAACAAGCTAATTTGTTGTTTGGGTTCTCAAGTTCAATCTCTTGACAAAGATGGTTAGCCAAAAGCATAAAAAATCTAGCATAGTAAATATTCTTTCCTCTTTTGGCTAAGTCACCTAGTTTAAAACCTAACTCATACACAACAAGGTCACTGAAATTGTAATATTTGTCTATAACTAGCATGTATAGCATGTTAAGCATGGAAATGTTCACAGAATCAAAATTACTGATTTTTCCAGAAAAGACTTTAGTTACTACATCACACAAGTAACTCCATTCCTTCATAAGACCTAGTCTTCTAATTTCACTTAGTTTTGCAGTAGGAAGTGCATAGTGAATGGAATTGAGCATTTTGACAATATCAGTGTCAGTGTGTGGTGCAGTTATATTATCATCAGGAATCTTGAAACATGCTTTTATTACATCACTATTGATACAGAAATCATTACCTTTGATGGTTAGAGTGATGGTTTTGTCAGTAGAGTTGTATATTGTTGTTGTCCACATCTCCTCAACAACTTCACAATAAATTGTGGGTGATTCCAGCATGGCAAAACTTAACTTGCAGTTGTGCACGAAGTCCATCATCTTATGATAGTCTTCAGATTGCTGAATCCCCTTATTGACCAAGGCAGTGAAGTTGTTCTTCTCATAGATGAACCCAGTCTGTGACATGATCTTAACTACGGGTGCCATTATTAGAGAAGAAAAGCTTGAAGAGAAAGAGGATTTTTGCTTGAGAGAGAATGAAGTAACACAGTTGAATTTGAGAATGATAAAAGAAAATGATTAGAATGAAATAAGCTTTTATACTTTTCTCAAAATCTAGTGAAGTAAATTACCCAATAGAAATTGTCTAAAATAGCCGTTTTAAAATAAACTGTAAAAATTCTACCCATTATCCATCGTGTAATGCTTACAAACTGTAAGTATACTCGATGGATAATGTTCAGGGAATTAACGGTTAAGATTTAGACACTTCGACGGATGAGGATAAGTTGATATTCGTCGAGCTTTAAAATACTCCAGAAAAGTAATTGATTTTTTTATTTACAATTTGTATATCGACGGATGACTCAACTCGATGGATAATGGTCATCCATCGAGATTCAAATTTTGACTTAGCCAAAATTTTCATCCAAGACTAAAAATCAGTTAAATTTCTGGCTACCTTTCAACTTGCAAAATAATTCAGATAAATTCAAGAGTAATTAAGCATACCTAACTCACTTACCAACCTAGAAAAGGTGGATTCATCCAGTGGTTTGGTAAAAATATCTGCAAGTTGCTTCTCACTTGGAACAAAATGTAACTCTACAGTACCATTCATTACATGTTCCCTTATGAAATGGTATTTGATGTCTATATGCTTTGTCCTTGAATGTTGCACTGGATTTTCAGTGATGGCAATTGCACTTGTGTTGTCACAGAAAATAGGAATCCTTTCAACTTGCAAACCATAGTCTAGCAATTGATTTTTCATCCATAAAATCTGTGCACAGCAACTGCCAGCAACAATATATTCAGCTTCAGCTGTAGAAGTAGAAACTGAATTTTGCTTTTTACTGAACCAGGACACAAGCTTGTCTCCTAAAAATTGACAGGTTCCTGTTGTGCTTTTTCTATCAATTCTGCAACCTGCATAATCTGCATCTGAATAACCAGTTAGATCAAAACCAGAATCTCTAGGATACCAAATGCCGAGGTTTGGTGTTCCTTTGAGATATCTGAAAATTCTCTTAATAGATATCAAATGAGACTCTCTAGGATCAGCCTGAAATCTAGCACACAAACATGTAGCAAACATTATATCTGGCCTGCTAGCTGTTAAGTACAGAAGTGAGCCAACCATGCCTCTATAACTTGAAATATCCACAGACTTTTCAGTAGTGTTTAGTTCAAGCTTAGTTGCAGTGGCCATGGGAGTTTTTGCAGATGTGCAATCCATTAGATCAAACTTTTTTAAAAGTTCAAAAATATATTTAGTTTGACTAATGAATATTCCATCACTAACTTGCTTAACTTGTAAACCAAGAAAGTAAGTTAGTTCTCCCATCATACTCATTTCATACTTGCTTTGCATCAGTTTGGCAAACTTTTTACAAAGTTTCTCATCTGTAGAGCCAAAAATAATATCATCTACATAAATTTGAACAAGTATGCTAGAGTCATTCACATTTCTGAAAAATAAAGTTTTATCTACAGTACCTCTTGTGAAGTGATTTTCCAAAAGGAACTTTGATAAAGTGTCATACCAGGCTCTAGGTGCTTGCTTCAGTCCATAAAGTGCTTTCAGTAGATAATAGACATACTCTGGGAAATTTGGATCTTCAAAGCCAGGAGGTTGACTTACATACACTTCTTCCTCCAAATCTCCATTCAGAAAGGCACTTTTGACATCCATTTGAAAGACCTTGAAATTGGCATGGGCTGCATAGGCTAAGAAGATTCTGATGGCTTCAAGTCTTGCAACAGGAGCAAATGTTTCATCAAAATCTATTCCTTCTTGCTGACAATAGCCTTTAGCAACCAATCTTGCTTTGTTCCTTACTACTATTCCATTTTCATCCATCTTGTTTCTGAATACCCATTTGGTGTCTATTGGATTCTTTCATGTAGGCTTGGGTACCAGCTTCCATACTTTATTCCTTTCAAATTGGTTTAGCTCCTCCTGCATAGCTACAATCCAATCAGGATCTAACAAGGCTTCTTTTACCTTCTTTGGTTCTTCCTTAGACAGGAAGCTGCTGTATAGACATTCTTCTTGAGTTGCTCTCCTGGTTTGAACTCTGGAAGAAACATCACCAATAATCAGTTTAAAGGGGTGATCTTTTGTCCATTTTCTTGGTTGAGGTAGATTAGCCCTACATGAAGAGACCTCAATGTTGTCTTGATGTGTGATTGAGTTTTGATTGCTAGAAACTCCCCCTGAGTTTGTGGATCTTTGATTTGAGATTGGGGTGCTTTCTATAGGTGATCTGCCTTGACTTCCTGCTCCTTTTGATAACCCGACGGATGGTGAATTTTGAGTACCGACGGATGAGGCAGGTTGTCTTCCGACGGATAATACAGATTGCCTTCCAACGGATGAAGCGTTATGTAACTCAACGGATGTTGAGTTTTGTGCTTCATTTGTGGTAGATTTGTCTGCATTATCCTTAGACACTGTTTCTTGATCACTCTCATCATCACTTTCGTCACTGACCATCTCAACATTGTCGAATTTGAGGCTCTCATGGTAATCTCCATCTTTTAGTCCTTCAATCTTTTTATCATCAAACACAACATGTATAGATTCAACAAAAATGTTCGTTCTTAGATTGTAGACTCTATATGCTTTACCAACAGCGTATCCAACAAAAATTCCTTCATCTGCTTTAGCATCAAACTTCCCATTTTGATCAGTTTGATTTCTCAGAATATAGCATTTACAGCCAAAGACATGAAGAAAGTTCAGAGTTGGCTTCTTGTTCTTGAACAATTGATAAGGTGTCATGCATCTTGCTTGATTAATCAGAGAGATGTTCTGAGTGTAGCATGCAGTGTTTACAGCTTCAGCCCAGAAGTATGTTGGTAGTTTTGATTCTTCAAGCATTGTCCTTGCAGCTTCAATAAGAGATCTATTCTTTCTTTCCACTACTCCATTCTGTTGTGGAGTCCTTGCTGCTGAAAACTCATGCAAGATTCCATTTTCCTCACAAAATGCTCTCATGACATAGTTCTTGAACTCAGTTCTATTATCACTCCTGATTCTTCTAACTTTGATATCAGGATGATTGTTAACTTGCCTTATGTGATTGATGATGATTTCACTAGCCTCATCTTTGGACTTTAGGAAATAGGTCCAAGAGAACTTTGAGAAATCATCTACAATTACTAGGCAAAATCTTTTCTTTGAGATTGACAATATATTGACTGGTCCAAACAAATCCATGTGAAGCAGTCGTAGAGGCTCTTCAATTGCTGAATCAAGTTTCTTCCTGAATGATGCTTTAATCTGCTTCCCTTTTTGGCAGGCATCACACAGTCCATCCTTTGTAAACTCCACCATAGGAATGCCTCTAACTAGCTCTTTCTTTACCAGCTCATTCATGGTCTTGAAGTTCAAATGAGATAGTTTCTTGTGTCATAGCCAACTTTCATCTTGACTTGCTTTACTGAGAAGACAAGTTACAGATTCTGCTTTAGTTGAGTTGAAGTCAGCAAGATACACATTTGTTGTGAATATGTTGTGCACTTGATGATTACCTAAACAAAACATCTAAGTAGATTTTACTTAGTGAAATAATGTAGCACTCGACGGAAAAGAATTATAGTCCCGACGGATAACTCAGTTTGAGTACCGACGGATGAGTAATTTATTATCCATCGAGTGAGTAGCTTATATAATGATAAGTTTGTAGCACAGTATTGTATGCACCTTTGTATAGAATCTGTAGTAGCATATAAGTCATGTTGACTTTAACTAGATATGCAGAATAGGTTGATTAACTGTACATAAGCAATGTCTTGTAATTCTGTATAAGTGAAATGAAGTCAAGTGCCAAAATATCTATCAACGGATGTTTAACAAAGCTTCGACGGATGATCAAATGACTTTCAACGGATGTTCAAAATAGCAGTCGACGGATGATCAAGTAAGTCATCGACGGATGATCTGAAAGTCGACGGATGATAATATCAAGATTCAAACATCAGTTGAACAGTGAAAGCTGACACACAGCCGTCGAGATTGGATACAAACACTGTGGAAGCCTATTAACTGGGTCATAGAGGACGAAAAGCATCAAAGATCAAGACTGTTAGATTTTATATTTATTCAGTTCTTTTGACTTTGTAATCTTGGTAATATATATAAACCAAGAGAGTAGCAAATAAAAAACTAACTAAGAAAACTAAGTTAGCTTAGAAACGAACACAGAGAAATCTTTGTAAGCACTATCTTTACCATTTCCTGTGTTCTTAGTTGTTCTATCTTATAAAAGCAGCTGAGAGCATTTCTGCTCACAGAGTTCTCTCGATATATTAATATATATCTCTGGTGGAATTGTTTAAATCCACCAGAAAGTTTTTAAAGACTCTTGTTTTTAATTACTCTTGTTTTGATTCATTAAAGTTTATATTCCGCATTGTGCTAATCAAAACAGACATATCTATAATCGAGTTGAACATTCTTATTTCAAGAAAAAGATAAAGAATTCCATTCAACCCCCCTTCTGTAATTCTTGCTATATTGTTAAGGGACTAACAACATTTCCTCTTCTCACACCAGTGAGAACCACTTTGTTGTTTAAATTATTAATCACAACACAGGTTTCTTTGTTGAAGGTTACTGAGTTGCCTTTATCACAAAGCTGGCTGATACTCAACAGATTGTGTTTGAGACCATCCACTAAGGCAACCTCTTCAATGATGACATTGTCCTTTGAAATCAAGCCATATCCCACAGTATAACCTTTGCTGTCATCTCCAAAAGTGATACTTGGGCCAGCTCTCTCTTCAAACTCTGTGAGCAGGGTAGAATCACCAGTCATGTGTCTTGAACAACCACTATCCAAGTACCAAAGATTCCTTCTATTTCCCTGCACACATCAAAATCAAATCAAGTTGATTTTGGTACCCAAGTTTCCTTGGGTCCTGCTTTGTTAGCTTTCTTCTTCTGTTTCTTAGGTCTTAACTCATTTGACTTAGGAATTTCAGATTCTTCCTTAGTCATTTGGGTTGGGCCTTTGAAACCACTAGATGCAACAGAATTATCATGGATGTTATGGCTAACAGGAAATGGCATGCTTGGTGCAAACATGTTATTCCAGTAAGGCATGCTAAATGGCATTTGAGGCATATTGTAAACAGCATAATATGGATTAGGTGCAAATGGCATATTAGCAAACTGTGCATTCATGTTCTGTATAGGCATAACATTAACAGGCATGGGAGGCATGGCATTCATGTTAGAGAATTGAGGCTGAACAGACATGGGAGTAGGCATGGCAGATTTGCAATTATCAGAAAAATGATTTACACTACCACATTTGACACAGATTTTTCTAGGAGCATATTTATCAGGTGTGTAGTTATTATGTTTGTTAATCCCTACTTTACCATTCCTATTGTTTTTCCTTTTAGTCTCTATTTTTACCTCTATCTTCTCAAGTCTGTCACTTAACTGTTTGATAGTCATGTGACCAACATTAGCCTTCTTCCTTTTCTTGGCTTGACTTGACTCTCCTGAAACAAAGTTTTTGGAAACAGACCCATACTTTTCATTTAGCTTGGTTAATTTGGCTTTGCTAATGGGTTTGCTCACAGCCGACAGATGAGGATTTTTATCATTCGACGGATAACACTTTTTGTTATCCAACGGATAGATCTCATCATCCGTCGAGTCTACATCTGTCAGCAATCCATCTACCAAAATAGGTTCTAGTTTCTCCTTTATTCTTTTTCCAGGCTTCATCAGAAAAAGACTCAATTCCTTGAACCTTGGTGATTTGAGCATGAACATCTCTGGATGTTTTCCATGCTTTAATCACCTCCTGTTCACGATCAGGCTGCTTCTTTAAAATTTCTTCCTTTTTCAAGGACTCAGTTAATTCCTCCTTGGCAATTCTACACTCAATTTTTAGTTTCTCAAACTCAACAAACTGAGACTCAAGCACATTATTCCTCTCACTCAAAAATAAGTTGTTTTCTTTGATTTTAGCATTTTCTTTAGTGAGGGACTTAAGTGTAACACGCAAATGATACAATTCTGTAGACATGTCATTTATTGCATCATTACACTCAGCTTTAGGATATGCATTGTATCCTGGCTGATCAGTAGGGTATAGATGCAAACTTGTGTCCAGTTTAAATCATTTGTACTCGCCAGTAATGGCCTTCTTTCTACTCTCGCGGGGTTATATCTTTGGAGATATACCCAGGTTACCGTTTCATTTAAACTGATTAAACACTGTTTATATTTTGTGGACTTGTTGAGCAATTTTGGCTCACCCCTTTTTGTTGTTATTCACCTTATTGTTTTCAGTTAAGAAGGAATATGAAACCCATCAGGACTCGAGTGGTAAAGAAGCGGGTCAAGCCTCAGGATCCTCTCATACCCTAGGTGTAGATCCCAATCCAGGAAGAAAGCTTTGAGTTACCCGAACAGGTGGAGTGTAGATAGTTATAGTGTGTGTTTGAATAAAAAGATGAAATTAGTTTAAAATTGGTTAGACAATGGTTTGTAATAAAGAGAGTTTGTAAGATTTTGAATTTGGTTTCTAATAAAGTAGTTAGTGGTTGTTGTTTTCATACTTCAACCTAAAAAGATCATGGTTAGTGTTAAAGGGGTTTAGATTCATTTCTTTATTATTTGTTAATCAGATTATACATATTTGGTGATTATCTAGTAACCCCCAGACTTATACCCCGGGTCTGGAGGGCGTTACAGGTTTGGCATCAGAGCTGTAGGTTTGGTCCCTGAAAACAAGAACATTTGGGTTAAGATAAGATAGGAAGATCACATAAGATTGGAATAGTCAAATAGGAAGAATAGTGTTAGGACTTAGATAAGATTGGGATATAAAGATATTAGTTCTAGGAATGATTTAGTGACCTTTCTTCATTCTTTGGTATATTATCAGATGGCGTGTCAGTTGTGCCACCAGTATCTGGGTTCATGTTTCCTCCTCTTACACCTCCACCACCATTGCCACAGGAGCCAGTACCTCCAGTACAGGGGATAGTCCATGACCCTATAGAGATGTTTGATCCATTGGAGTTCTTTGAGCCGATGATTCCACTACCGGTAGAGTATCAGTTTATACCGGGGATTGAGCCAGAGCTTCCACCATCACCAGTATTGAATCCTATACCAGTACATGCCCAGAGCCAGACATATTTCAGATGATCCCAGTTGAGGGGATGGGCGAGCATGATGTGGATTTACAGTTGGGGTTACCACAGTAGGGTGCAGGGATGCCGAGGGTTCCGTCACAAGAGTCAGTGGGTCAGGTTGCACAGCCATATATGGTACCATACCATGAGTACAGGGTTATGAGAGATGATGTTGAGTACTGGAGAGTTCAGTGTAGGGAGATCATGCATTTATTTGATCAGAGAGACCGAGGACCGTTAGCTGCCTTACAGTCAGATTACATGACGAGGCAGAGGTTACAGTCTGCTTTGATGAGTGATACCTGGGAGCTGGATGATTTAACACAGGAGGGGCCGCCTTCTTTTGCGGAGTTTTACAGGATATTCTGTTTGGCGCAGACTTTAGTTCAGATACTTAGGGATGAGTTGAGGCGTATACCGCTGGGGTTCTGAGATTTTGACTATAGGGGACTGACATAGTGGAGATGACAAATGTACATAGATACAACTAGTACAGTGAGTAGTGTATGTGTGTAGTATAGCTTGACTTGTAGTAGTAGTTAACCGGTAGTAGTTAGTTTGACTTGTAGCCGCAATTATGACCAGCAGAGCGAGACTTTTTGTACCAAGCACTTACACCTGAGGCTGGTGTCATATATAAATTGAAATTTTTCAAAATTTCCTTTATTTAAATTTCAGTCTTTACAGTTTTACAGTATTTAATTTCACTTTATTGTTTTACAGCTTTTCATATTTTAAATTCTGTCGAAAAAAAGGGAAGAAGACAAACATTTCATTTAGGTGTTTACATTTTCTATTTTTATATTAAGCAAACTGTTTTCTTTCTTCAAACCATTATCTAAATTTTGTTAATACAGGATAAATTGTTTTCTTATCTAATGTCAATTACTTATTAAACTATTAAAGAGACATCACTTGTTTTATTATCAGAAAATGGCACCAAAGAGAAAGACTAGGACTGAGACTTCTAACAGCAATTCCGAAAAACAAACCAACGATACCATGAACCAGATGTTCTATTTGATGCAACAATAGATGGTAATGATGCAACAACAGATGCAGCAACAGCAACAGCAGATTCAACAGCAAATGTTACAACAGCCACCTCGTCCTGAGCCTCAGATACCACCAGCTATACCTATTGTTACTTTCAAATAGTTTCAGTCGGTTAAACCTCCAGAATATGATGGGCCAGCCGATTCTATTAAGGCTACCACTTGGTTGAAAGAAATAGAGAAAGCATTTCCGTTAGTAAAGGTAGGCGAAGACCAGAAAACTAGCTTTGCTAGTTATTTATTGAAAGGAGAAGCGAATTATTAGTGGGAATCTAAAAAGGCTTTAGAAGGTGAAGATGTTATTGCATGTGATAGATTTAAAGAACTATTCTTAAAGAAACATTTTCCTCGCTATGTGAGAAATCAAATGCAGATTAAATTTTTTGAATTGAAGTAGGGAAGTATGTCCGTGACAGAGTATGAAGCCAAATTTACTCAATTGGCTAGGTTCGTTCCAGAACAAGTTCATACTGAAGAAAAACGAGTCCAAAGGTTTCAAGAAGGGTAACGACCGTGGATCCGTGGGAAAGTTACAGTTTTTGAGTTAACAACGTATACCGCTATAGTCCAGAAAGCCTTGATCATTGAAGGGGAAAGCGAAAGATCTCAAAAGGAAAGAGGACAGGGAAGTTTCCAAGACCGATCCAGCAGGAAGCCGGGATTTCAAGCCCGGACAAATTCGAATTTTAAAAGAATAGGACAAGGTATCCAGAAGACAGGTAATTGTTTCCAAGCCCCCAGCCAGCAGGGAATTGTCAGAGTTCTAGTGCCGTACTGCAGAACTTGTGGACGGAAACACACCGGTGTATGTATCAAACCGGATGTGACATGTTTCAAATGTAAGCAGAAAGGGCACTATTCTAACGAATATGATAAGTGGCATTTTATACCACTTAGAACGTCTTATAATGGCTTGAATTGATGTCTTGAAATCTAGTATTTTGTGTATTTGATGCATTTTTTTAGTGTTTGTGCATTTCAGGGTATTAATTGCATTTCTGGAGAGATTTCATCAATAATAAGCCTTGGCATGTGTTTGGCATTGTAAACGGGAAGATAGGAGCAGATTGCAGTGAAGAAACGGGAGAAAAACATAGCAGTTTCCAGTAGGGAGCTGAGCGCCCGCTCACGAATGCTGAGCGGCCGCTCAGGGATGGAAAATTAGAATAATTATTTTGGACTCCTAGTTCTGTTTAACTTCCAACTTCTAAGTTAGCTGGGTATTATGGGACTCCTATATAAGTAGTTTTCAGAGACGTTTCACAAGGAGGTTGGATCGTAGTATTAATCGAAGAGCGAGGAGATAAGGAAAAAGACCGTTTTAGCACACTGCAAATAAGGGGAAGCATATTTTCTTGTGATTCTTTATTTCGTTATAACGTTGGATGCTAGTTTTCTTTACTTTGAACCTATTTACTCTTGTGACGTACTCTGGTTTAATATAAGTAGTTTTAGTTATTATTCTTGTGTGTTATTATCATATTTTCATATGAACCCATGATGACGATGAGTGCTATCATGGGCTAACCGTGATCATAGGGTCATAACGGATTTATTATGGAATTCTTTAGTTAGTTGTTTAATACCTTAGTGTGTGATGATTGTATTATATCTAGTATTGGTTGTGCTTAATCGTCTTATGTGCGTCGCGAACATATAAGATAGGGTGTTAATCTCTTTTGAATCAACGGTGGATCTTGAGATTTAGAACTTGCCATGCTAGCATAGGTTCGTGTATGAGTATACATGATTAGTGGGTAACTCTAACCATTTTATTCGCCCTGTGTAATCAAAAGGAATAACTTGTGCTTAAATCGTTATGTTGTCAATTTCTGTAGATATATAGGGACTCAACATAATTGATGCCTATTCAACTTCTATCTTAATTTTGGAAGTTTGGTATAATGGTATTGGTACAATGAAAGTTGGCTTTTATTAGTTTCATGTTGTTCGATTAATATCATCACCGTTGCATGCTAAGGGTAATAACAATGACTATTGAAGGAAGTAGTAATGAAGTTGTGATCTCATGAGTGTTTTAATATTGTTAATTCAAGTGTTCATTAAGTGCTTAATTCTAGTAGTTAATTGTAGTTAATAATTAGTTAATCAAATTTAAGTGTTATTATTTTAACATTGAAAAGTAATCATACATTGGTGAGTGAGTGTAATTGAACATAATTAGTCCGAGTCTCTGTGGGAATGAACTAGAAAGTATTCTATATTACTTGTGAACGCGTATACTTGCGTGTGTTATTAGCGCGTATTTTTGCCCTAACAAGTTTTTGGCGCCGCTGCCGGGGACTCGGCATTTTTGTTTAGTTTATGTACTTACCATCATTGGTCATTAAGACTTAGTGATTAAGACCTGTTACTTATTATATCCAGTTGTGTTTCAGGTACTTTAGCGAGCGTTTATGCAAACACGTTCTCGTACTCGCAAGAGGACTTTAGATACGGCTGAGGAGACAGACGAAGTTCTTGATATTTCGGAGAAGATAGATTTTGAAGATTCGGATTCAGGAAGTGAGCAGAAAGAGCCAGTAATCATGGGTGATCGTATTGTTCCGGCAGATCCAGCTCTTATGGACTTTTCTCGGCCTAAAATTGATGGCATTCAGTCTAGCATCATGCACCCGGCTATTGAGGCCAATAACTTTGAAATCAAGTCGGGCACTATTCAGATGGTGCAGAATTCTATTTCTTTTGGAGGTGCTGCGACTGAAGACCCCAACATGCACATAAGGAATTTTTTCGAGATCTGTAGTACTTTCAAATATAATGGTGTGACTGATGAGGCTATCAAGCTGAGGCTTTTCCCATTCTCACTAAGGGATAAAGCGAAGGACTGGTTATATTCTGAACTAGCTGGGTCTGTCACTACTTGGCAAGATCTTGCGCAAAAGTTTCTGGTGATGTTTTATCCAATGGCGAAGACTGCGGCTACGAGGAGTGCTCTTACTCAGTTTGCGCAGCAACCTACAGAATCTATGTGCGAAGCTTGGGAGCGCTACAAGGGGATGTTGTGAAAGTGTCCACATCATGGAATGCCTGATTGGATGGTGATCAATGGTTTCTATAATGGTTTGGGGGCCCAATCTCGGCCCATGCTCGATGCAGCAGCTGGAGGCGCCTTGTGGGCCAAAAGCTATACGGAGGCTTATAATCTTATTGAGACTATGGCTACAAATGAGCATCAAAACCCGACTCAAAGGATGATCCCTAGAAAGGTAGCAGGTATTTTGGAAGTTGATGCAGCTACGGCTATTGCAGCGCAGCTCCAAGCGTTGTCTATGAAGGTCGATTCTCTAGCCACTTATGGAGTCAATCAGATAGCTATGGTCTGTGAGCTTTATGCAGGTTCTCATGCTACGGATCAGTGTTTTTTTGTTAATGAATCTGTTCAGTATGTGAACAATTATCAGCGACCGCAACAGCCTGTACCAGCTACTTATCATCCTAACAATAGAAATCATCCAAACTTCAGCTGGAGTAATAATCAAAATGCTATTCAGCAACCATATCAGTAAGGCATAAGTAAACAGTTCAATCCACCTGGATTCCAACAACCACAACATTATATTCAAAGGCAATCATATCCTCAACAAGGAGGTGCAGCTCCACCCTCTAGTGCTAATTTTAAGGAACTTAAGCTATTGTGCAAAAGTCAGCCGGTCTCTATCAAGACCTTGGAAAATCAAATCGATTAAATTGCCAATGCAGTGTTTAATCGTCAATATGGCATACTTCCCAGTGATACTGAAGTGCCAGGCAGGAAGGAAGCTAAAGAGCAAGTCAAGGCCATTACCTTAAGGTCTGGAAAAGTTGTTGATGCTGAAAAAGAAAAAGAAGGAGAAGCTGAAGTTGGTGATGAAGAAGCTAAGCAAAAGGAGAAAGCGGCGGAACCAAAGAAGACTAATGTTGAACACACTCTGCCTGGGGGTAATACAGGGGAGAAACAGCTCTATCCTCCACCATCTTTCCCTAAGAGATTGCAACAACAAAAGCTGGATAGCGCATCGGTACATTTCTGGAGGTGTTCAAGAAACTTCACATCAACATACCTTTCGCTGAGGCTCTGGAGCAAATGCCTAGTTATGCGAAATTTATGAAGAGTATTCTTTCAAGGAAGGTGAAACTGGATGATCTTGAGACCGTTGCTTTAAAGGAAGAATGCAGTGCTGTACTGCAACAAAAGTTACCTCCAAAGCTTAAAGATCCAGGTAGCTTCACCATTCCTTACACCATTGGCAAGTTGTCTTTTGACAAGTGCCTCTGTGATTTGGGAGCAAGTATCAATCTGATGCCGTTGTCGATCTTCAAAAAGTTGAATTTACATGATCCAAAGCCCACCTATATGTCTCTATAATTGGCTAATCGTTCTATTATATACCCACGAGGCATAGTGGAGGATGTGCTAGTAAAGGTGGATAAGCTCTTCTTCCCTGCAAACTTTGTTATTCTGGATTTCGAGGAAGATAAGAAGATTCCCATAATCTTGGGGAGACCTTTCTTGGCTCAGGCTGTACCTTGATAGATGTGCAGAAAGGTGAATTTACTATGAGGGTGCAGGATCAGGATGTGACATTCAATGTATTCAAAGTAATGAAATTCCCTACAGAAGATGAGGAGTGCTTAAAAGTGGATTGGATTGATTATGCGGTTACTTCAGAACTTGATCATATGCTAATGTCTGATGCATTAGAGAAGGCCTTAATGGGGGATTTTGACAGTGATAATGAGGATGGCAATGAGCAACTACAATATCTAAATGCTTCTCCTTAGATGCGAAAGCTAGACATGCCATTTGAATCTCTTGGTACTTCCGACCTCAAAAGTGCTGAAGGAAAGCTCAAACCATCTATTGAGGAAGCACCTATCTTGGAGCTTAAACCATTGCCTGAACACTTGAGGTATGCTTTTTTAGGTGATGCATCTACTTTACCTGTAATTATTGCATCTGACCTTTTAGGTAGCGAGGAGGACAAGCTCTTAAGGATCTTGAGAGAATTCAAATCGGCTATCGGATTGACTATAGCAGACATCAAAGGGATCAGCCCTTCATATTGCATGCATAAGATTCTACTAGAGGAGGGTAGTAAGCCGACTGTTGATCAACAACACAGACTTAATCCTATCATAAAAGAAGTGGTGAAGAAAGAAATTCTGAAGTGGCTGGATGCAGGAATCATTTATCCTATTTCTGACAGTTCTTGGGTGAGCCCCGTGCAATGTGTACCTAAGAAAGGAGGTATTACTGTGGCAGAAAATGAGAAGAACGAGCTCATCACCACTCGAACAGTCACATGATGGAGGGTATAAAAGACTACAGAAAGTTGAACAAGGCCACGAGGAAGGATCACTTCCCTCCCCCATCTATTGATCAGATGCTTGACAGGTTGGCCATTCATGAGTATTATTGTCTTCTGGATGGTTATTCGGGGTATAATCAGATATGTATTGCACCAGAGGATCAAGAAAAGACTACCTTCACTTGCCCATTTGGCACGTTTACTTTTCGCAGAGTTTCGTTTGGCTTATTTGGCGCACCGGCCACTTTTCAGAGATGTATGATGGCTATATTCTCTGATATGATTGGAAATAATGTCAAGGTGTTCATGGACGACTTTTCCGTCTTTGGACATTCGTATGATGAATGGTTGAATAATCTTCGTTTAGTTCTCAAATGGTGTGTGGAAACTAATTTGGTGCTCAATTGGGAAAAATGTCACTTTATGGTGCGTGAAGGCATTATTCTTGGGCATAAGGTCTCTAGCAAGGGTCTTGAGATGGACAAAGCCAAGGTGGGAGTCATTGAAAATCTCCCACCACCTGTTTCTGTGAAAGGAATTCGTAGTTTTCTTGGTCATGCGGGTTTTTATCGGCGTTTCATCAAAGACTTTTCAAAAATTTCTAAGCCGTTGTGCAACTTGCTTGAGAAGGATGTGCCTTTCAAATTTGATGATGAATGCTTGACGGCATTTGAGACTCTCAAGAAGAGTTTGATAACTGCACCAGTAATTACAGCTCCTGACTGGACAGAGCCTTTTAAGATGATGTGTGATGCGAGTGATTATGCGGTGGGTGCAGTTCTTGGGCAGCGCTAGAATAATCTCTTTCATGTGGTCTACTATGCTAGCAAGACCTTAAATGGAGCTCAAATGAACTACACCACTACTGAGAAGGAGCTCTTGGCTATAGTCTTTGGTTTTGAAAAATTTCAATCTTATTTGCTTGGGACAAAGGTGACAGTGTTCACTGATCATGCGACCATTCGCTATTTGGTTTCCAAGAAGGATTCGAAGCCTAGACTCATTCGTTGGGTGCTCTTGCTACAGGAATTTGAGTTAGAGATCAAGGATCGAAAAGGTATTGAGAATCAAGTAGTTGACCATCTCTCTAGATTGGAGAATCCCGAGTCTACTTCACATGATAAAATATTGATCAACGAATCTTTTCCGGATGAGCAGTTGTTCGCAGTTCAGGAAGAAGAGCCATGGTTCGCAGATATTGTGAATTATCTTGTCAGCAATATAATGCCTCCTAACTTGAATACAACTCAAAAGAAGAAGTTTCTCCATGAGGTAAAGTGGTATATATGGGATGAACCGTATTTGTTTAGACGGGGAGCTGACCAGATCATCAGGAGATGTATCGCATTCTGTGAGACGGAGGGGATATTATGAGACTGCCACTCCACAGTTTATGGTGGATATTATGGTGGTGAGAAGACGGTAGCTCGTATTCTGCAAGCAGGTTTTTTCTGGCCTACTTTGTTTAAGGATGCTCATCAGTTCGTTTTAAGGTGTAATCGTTGCCAAAGAGTGGGAAATCTTACGAGAAAGGATGAGATGCTGTTAAATGTGATGCTTGAAGTCGAGGTCTTTGATGTTTGGGGAATCAATTTCATGGGGCCATTTGTCTCATCCTGCAATAATCAGTACATCTTGCTAACAGTCAATTATGTCTCAAAATGGGTAGAAGTCAAAGTTCTGCCAATGAATGATGCAAAGGTAGTGTTGAATTTTCTTCATAAACAGATTTTCACAAGGTTTGGAACGCCACAAGTAATCATAAGTGATGAAGGGTCGCATTTCTGCAACCGTAAGTTCACTTCTATGATGCAGCGCTACAATGTGAATCATCGTGTTGCTACTGCCTATCATCCGCAAACGAATGGTCAAGCGGAAGTGTCTAATAGAGAGATCAAGCGCATTTTAGAGAAGGTTGTTTGTCCGTCAAGGAAGGATTGATCTTTAAAGCTCGATGAAGCTGTTTGGGCTTACAGAACAGCATATAAGACTCCACTTGGGATGTCCCCATTTCAACTTGTGTATGGTAAGGGATGTCATTTACCTGCGGAGCTTGAGCATAAGGCTTATTGGGCATTGAAGAAGTTGAACCTGGATCTAGATGTAGCTGGAAAGAAGCGAATGCTTCAGCTAAATGAACTTGATGAATTTCGACTCCAAGCGTACGAGAACAACAAAATGTACAAGGAAAAAGTGAAAAGGTGGCACGACAGGAAGTTATATCCTAAGTCATTTATGCCGGGGCAGCAAGTTCTTTTATTCAACTCTCGTCTCCGACTTTTTCCTGGGAAGTTGAAATCAAGGTGGTCTGGACCTTTTATTGTCAAAACTGTGTTTCCACATGAAGCGGTGGAGATTTTTGAAAATAACCCGGAACAAGCAGTCAAGGTTAATGGTCAGCGTTTGAAGCATTACTATGGGGACACGGCAAACCGGGAAGTGGTTAGTGCCGTTTTGTTGTCAACTTGATTAAGGTACGCTACGTCAAGCTAATGACGAAAAAGAAGCGCTTCTTGGGAGGCAACCCATGATTTGTTATTATAGGAACCCTTAGAAGTTAGTAACATATCCAAAACCACAAAAAAATCTGAAAAACAGGGCAAAAAATTTTTTTTTTCCAGGAGACCCCTGAGCGCCCGCTCAGGGGGCCGACTGGCAGAATTTTTTTTAAACTTTATAAAAATCCAAAAAATATCTGAAAAATAAAAAAACAAAACACAGCCCCATTACCCACGACCTATTTTCCCCATTATCCCATATTTTTAACCCTCAAACCACTCCTAATCAAATTTTACCCTAATCTCTACCCTATATATACATACAACTATTCCATATACTCCCCATACACTTCAAACCTTAAACTCTCTCCTATATTCAAAAACACAAATCTTAAACACTTTTTCTCAATTTCGATGGCACCCAAAAGATCCAGGACTATTGATAGCAGCAGCACTGTTCCTACTGCTGATTCTTCGAGGGGTACTGCTGTGAGGCCTCGTTTGATTGATAAGGCTGCTGAGGAGGAGTGTACTAGGCTTCTAGGTAAGCCAATTTTGAAGGAGAGGGGGTTCTTACCATCGGGGATGGATGGTGAGTTGTTGCCTATGATTGCTGAGAAGGGTTGGATTGCTTCTTGTGAGTCTCCTGAAGCAGTTTCGATGAGCGTTGTTCGCGATTTCTATGCGAACGCGAAAGCTGAAAAGAATGGGTATTCTGTTGTGAGGGGGATGATGGTAGATTATCACCCTGCGGCGATTCACCGTGTGATTGGGCAGCGACAGAGGAAGCCCACGGAGGAGAATTGGAACGAGAAGACTGCTGAGGATTTTGACTTGGATTTGATTTGTGCTACTCTCTGTAGGCTGGGCACAGTTTGGACCTTCAAGACTGGGACTAACGAGTATCGCCACTTTCCGGTGATTGCGATGAATAGGTATGCCCGTGCATGGAATGCTTTTATTTGCGCTAATATTCTGCCTACTTCATATGCAAATGAGGTCACAGTTGAGAGAGCACAGTTGTTATGGGGAATTTTGAGTGAGGAGTACTATATGGACCTTGGTGAGTTCATCTACCAAGGAATTCTGAAGTTTTTGAGGGGAACTAAGCACATGAACATCCCTTATGCATCCATGGTTACAAAGCTTTGCCGAGTAGTGGGAGTTCAGTGGCCGTCTCACGAGCAGTTGCAGTTTTCGGCCGCTCCTATTGACTCCGGGACTCTGCATGTGATGCAGGAGTGGACTAATGGAGAGCCCGAGGAGCATGGGCTGGGTTATCGTCTTTCAGGAGGGCGTCCAGCACGAGGTGCTATCATGGCGAGGCCAAGGTGAGATGAGGTTGGTTCTTCTAGAGCTCAGGAGGGTGTTGGGATGGATGATGCCCAGTATAGGAGGCTGTCGAGGAGGATGGATGCTATGTACGAGACGCGGAGCAGGTTTGCTCAGGAACTCACCCTTGCGTTTGGGACTGCTTTTAGAGGCCTTGGAGCTGACATCCAGTGGCCAGTGTTTGGTGAGGACTCTGCATATCCGCTTCCTAATACTCCACCCTCTGAGGGTGATGATGATGATGATCTCTCCGAGTAGGTATACCCTGCGTTCCTTTCTACTACCTTCACTGGGGACAGTGAAGATTTTAAGTTTGGGGGTGGTAGTTAAGGAATATTTTGTGTGTGTCATATAGTTTAGTCCTGTGTATGAGCTGCATATTCATGATAGTTTAGTTCATATAGTTGCATATTTTTGCCATATAGTTTTTTTTTATTATGATTTTTATTTATATTTATAGCTTTATTTATCATGTTATGTAGCTCATACATATACCATGTTCCCTTTTGTGTTTATTTACGAATTAATTTATGATATTGATCCGAGTGTAGTGATAGCGTTAAAGTGATGTTGAGTCTTGTAGGTTGACATGCAAGCTAGAAACACTTGTAATTTCACTAAGTCTTAGAGAATGCTAAGCGACTAGATTGTTGTTATGGTTTGATGGTTTTCGAGGTTAATCTATTGATTATGCTTAGAATTTATAATAGGTTCTTAGTGATAAAAGGCATGAAAAGAAAATTTTGAGTAAAAAGTGGAATTCATTGCTAATTGTGGCTAGGCGTCAAATAGCTAGTAGTCGACTCGTATTTTTATGCGAGTAGTCTAGGGTTGAGCAAGACGGAGCGAAGTGCACTTGCTCAGAAATTGTGAAAAAAAAATAAAATAAATATTAATAAAAAAAAGAGAGAAAAAAGTAGAAAAAAAAGAAGAAAAGAAAAGAAAAAAATAGAGAGTTAATGCATAATTGATCACAAGTGGACTTTGTGCCTAGTGACCTAAGGCTTTTACAGTCTGGGATCCGCTAACCTAACGCTCGCTACATGGATGCCATTGTATAAGTCTTTTGTGGACCTCACTCATTGCATGGTCAAATAAGAATTGTTGTTGTGATAAATAAAAAGCGTGATTCTGTAATAAGCTCCAGTAATCTTGAAGTGTTGTAAGTCATTTTGTGCCTATAATTTTATTCTTCGTATAATCATGTAATTACCTTGAGGATAGTCGAGTTATAGTAATTGATCTAGTTTCGAAGCATATCTGTTAAGCATCTGCACACACCACATTTCCTGCTGTATGTTAGTTTGCATGGTTTGATTGATCTTTATTTGCCTAATTGCATTTGTTGGGATGTCGTAAGTTGGTTGGTTTGGTCGTAGCAAGGGGGATCGCTGCATTTCATATAGATTGCATTCATGCATGTTTTTGTTTTGTTTTTTAGTCTGTGACGCTTGAGGACAAGCATCAGTTTAAGTTTGGGGGTGTGATAACTGGCATTTTATACCACTTAGAACGTCTTATAATGGCTTGAATTGATGTCTTGAAATCAAGTATTTTGTGTATTTGATGCGTTTTTCTAATGTTTGTGCATTTCATGGTATTAATTGTATTTATGGAGAGATTTTATCAATTATAAGCCTTGGCTTGTGTCTGGCATTGTAAGCGAGAAGATAGGAGCAGATTGCAGCGAAGAAACGGGAGAAAAACAGAGCATTTTCAGTAGGGAGCTGAGCGCCCGCTCAGCTCGGCTGAGCGCCCGCTCAAGAATGCTGAGCGGCCGCTCAGGGACGGAAAATTAGAATAATTATTTTGGACTCCTAGTTCTGTTTAACTTCCAACTTCTGAGTTAGCTGGGTATTATGGGACTCATATATAAGTATTTTTCAGAGACGTTTCACAAGGAGGTTGGATCGTAGTATTAATCGAAGAGCGAGGAGATAAGGAAGAAGACCGTTTTAGCACACCGCAACAAAGAGGAAGCATATTTTCTTATGATTCTTTATTTCGTTGTACCGTTGGATGCTAGTTTTCTTTACTTTGAACCTATTTACTCTTGTGACGTACTCTGGTTTAATATAAGTAGTTTTAGTTATTATTCTTGTGTGTTATTATCATGTTTTCATATGAACCCATGATGACGATGAGTGTTATCATGGGCTAATCGTGATCATGGGGTCGTAACAGATTTATTATGGAATTCTTTAGTTAGTTGTTTAATACCTTAGTGTGTGATGATTGTATGATATCTAGTATTGGTTGTGCTTAATCGTCTTATGTGCGTCGCGAACATATAAGATAGGGTGTTAATCTCTTGTGAAGCAACGGTGGATCTTGAGATTTAGAACTTGCCATGCTAGCATAGGTTGGTGTATGAGTATACATGATTAGTGGGTAACTCTAACCGTTTTATTCGCCCTGTGTAATCAAAAGGAATAACTTGTGCTTAAATCGTTATGTTGTCAATTTCTATAGATATATAGGGACTCAACATAATTGATGCCTATTCAACTTCTATCTTAATTATGGAAGTTTGGTAGAATGGTATTGGTACAATGAAAGTTGGCTTTTATCAGTTTTGTGTTGTTCGATTAATATCATCACCGTTGAATGCTAAGGGTAATAACAATGACTATTGAAGGAAGTAGTAATGAAGTTGTGATCTCATGAGTGTTTTAATATTGTTAATTCAAGTGTTAATTAAGTGCTTAATTCTAGTAGCTAATTGTAGTTATTAATTAGTTAATCAAATTTAAGTGTTATTATTTTAACATTGAGAAGTAATTATACATTGGTTAGTGAGTGTAATTGAACATAATTAGTCTGAGTCTCTGTGGGAACGAACTAGAAAGTATTCTATATTACTTGTGAACGCGTATACTTGCGTGTGTTATTAGCGCGTGTTTTCGCCCTAACAAAATGTCCAACGGGAAAAATAGCCGAAATTACTTGCTTCCAATATGGAAAGAAAGGGCATATCATTAGGCATTGTAAAGGACCAGCAATTGTAGCCAGTATTCCGAAAGTGTTGGCATTACCTCCTCCACCGCCGCCTAATTAACCCAGAGCAAGAACTTTCAATATTATAATGAAAGAAGCAGTGCACAGTCCTAGTGTAATTGCAGGTACGCTTTTGGTGAATTCTGTAGATTCAAAAGTATTAATTGATTCTGGAGCTACTCGTTCATTTATATCTGAAGAATTCCTTGATAAGTTACATTGTGATATTGAATGGTTGGGCGAGACGTTAATTATAAAATTAGCGAATGACGGCCAAGTTCCGGTAGATCGAGTGTGTCCTGTGTGCGATATTGAAATAGCCGGACATTATTTCTCCATAGACTTGATTCCTTTTAAGTTAGGAGAGTTTGACGTCATTTTGGGAATGGATTGGTTAGCTTTTCATAATGCTCAGATTGATTGCGTGAATAAGAAAGTCAAATTGCGAACTACAGAAAATACAACGGTAATGTTCAAGAGGGAAAATGGCAAAAAGAAATTCTGACTACGATGCAGACCAAACGATTGCTTCGACAGAGATGCGAGATGTACATAGCTTACGTGTTAGATACTGAGAAAGGAATTCCCAAAATAGAAGATATTCCAGTTGTATGTGAATTTCCGGACGTCTTTTCAGATGAGCTTTCATGGTTACCGCCAGATCGAGAAATTGAATTTACGATTAATTTAGCGCCAGATATAGAACCAGTTTCGAAAGCTCCATATCGAATGGCTCCAATCGAGATGAAGGAATTGTCAACGCAACTGCAAAATCTTCTAGACCGAGGCGTCATAAGACCCAATGTATCTCCGTGGGGTGCACCAGTATTGTTCGTAAAGAAGAAAGATGGCAGCATGCGACTATGAATTGACTATCAGGAATTGAATAAGCTCATTATCAAGAATAAGTATCCTCTACCAAGAATCGATGATTTATTATTCGATCAGCTAAAAGGAGTCTCATGGTTTTCGAAGATAGATTTACGATCGGGCTATCATCAATTGAAAATTAAAGCTGAAGATATCCCTAAGACTGCATTCCATATCAGATATGGACATTACGAGTTTCTTGTAATGGCATTCGGTTTAACCAACGCACCAGCAGCATTCATGGATCTGATGAACAGGGTATTCAAAAGGTATCTGGATAAATTCGTGATTATATTTACTGATTACATCTTGATTTATTCAAGGATGGAAGAAGAGCATGTTGAGCACTTGATGATTGATTTGGAAATTCTGAGGAAAGAGCAACTATACGCGAAATTCTCAAAATGTGAATTCTGGTTGAAGAAAGTACAATTTCTAAGGCACATTATCAGTAGAGAAGGCATTCAAGTCAATCCCGTGAATATTGAAGCTATGTTGAGTTAGGAAAGGCCAAAGACACCAACAGATGTTCGAAGTTTCCTGGGATTGGCAGACTATTATAGAAGATTTGTCAAAGATTTTGCGAAAATAGCAACGCCGTTGACGAAGTTAACTCGAAAAAGTGAAAAGTTCATATGAGATGACAAATGTGAAGAAAGTTTCCAAGAGCTGAAGAATCGATCAGTAACCGTACCGGTACTCGTATTGTCAGACGAGCATGGGGATTTTGTCATTTACAGCGATGCTTCATACCGTGGATTAGGATGTGTTCTGATGCAGCATGGTAATGTCATTGCATATGCTTCGAGATAGCTAAAACCTCATGAACAAAAATATCCTACGCATGACCTGGAATTAGCAGCAATCGTATTTACATTAAAACTTTGGAGACACTATCTTTACGGTGAGAAATGCGAAATCTAAACGGATCATAAAAGTCTGAAGTACATCTTTATGCAAAAGGAACTGAACATGAGACAATGCCGATGGCTGGAATAGATTAAAGATTACGATGTTACGATTAGTTAACATCCAGGGAAAGCAAATGTTGTGGCAGATGCGCTAAGCCGAAAAGAAAGATTAAATTTGTTAATTGCATGCGAAGAATTAACCAAGGAATTTGACAAATTGGAAATCGAAATTCATGTTCCTAATGAATCTACAGAAGCTATCTACGCTATGACTTTTCAACCGGAATTACTAGAGAAGATTCACCGCTGTCAAGAAGAAGTGATGAGTCAAGATGACGACTTAACGAGAGAAGAAATTACAACTCAGAAGGATAAAAAAAGAATCATACGCTTTGCATCAAGAATTTGGATCCCTAACGTAACAGAAGTGAAAGAAGAAATATTACGAGATGCGCACAGTTTGAAGTATTCCATTCATCCCGGGAGTACAAAAATGTATCGCGATCTGAAGGAAAACTTTTGGTGGTCGAATATGAAGAAGGAAATAGCAGAATGGGTAAGTAAATGTTATACATGCCAGCGAGTTAAAGCAAAACATCAATGTCCGAGCGGATTACTGCAACCATTGGATATTCCAGAATGGAAATGGGAACATCTAGCGATGGATTTTGTGGTAGGACTACCAAGAACTAAATCCAATCATAATGTGATATGGGTAATCATTGAAAGACTAACAAAGTCGGCACATTTTCTACCGATCAACGAAAGATTTTCACTCGACAAGCTAGTGCACTTGCATCTCAAGGAAATTGTGATGCAACATGGAGTTCCAATATCTATCGTGTGTGATCGAGATCCCCATTTCAATTCAAGATTTTGGAGACAATTTCAAGAATGTCTTGGAACTAAATTAAACATGAGTACCGCTCATCATCCACAAACCGATGGGCAAAGTGAAAGGACTATCCAAACAAACGAGGACATGCTACGAGTTTGTGCGATTGATTTCGAAGGCAGTTGGGATGAGCATCTACCTTTGGTTGAATTTTCTTACAACAACAGCTATCATGCAAGCATTGGAATGCCACCGTACGAAGCGTTAAATGGAAGAAAATGCAGATCACCAGTATATTGGGATGAAGTTGGAAAATGCAAGGTTTTGGGTCCAGAATTAATCCAGCGAACTAAAGAAAAGATAGAACTCATTCGAAAACGATTGGATGCAGCACAAAACAGGCAACGCAAATATGCAGATCAAGCAAGGAAGAATATGGACTACCAGAAAGGAGAGCATGTGTTACTCAAAATATCGCCATGGAAAGGATTAACCAGATTTGGCAACAAAGGGAAATTGAAGCCACGATACGTCGGACCATTTGAAATTTTGAAGAAAGTGGGAAAAGTTGCATACGAATTAGCTTTACCGCCTCATATGCAACGTATTCACAATGTGTTTCACGTATCGATGCTTAAGCGATATAATCCTGATTCTAGGCATGTAATAGAATATGAACCAGTAGATATCCAACCTGATTTGTCTTTTGTAGAACAGCCGATAAGAATTTTAGATCGGCGAGAGAAAGTGTTAAGAAATAAGTCTGTGCTTTAGTGCGAGTATTGTGGAAAAACCCTATGGTTGAAGAATCAACTTGGGAGCTGGAGAGCGAAATTGTAACACCCCCAGATCCGGGGTCAGGGATCCGGGTCGTCACGGTCTTTTTTGCCACATTATCACTTCACTTAATTAATAATAAATAACCTTATGCTGTGACCCCACACTAACACACACCACAACCCGTTATAGTCTCAGAGATGAAATTGAAATAAGTACAAGTCCTTGAATCCACAATTAAAAGTTATTACAACCCAAAATGATTACTTGATAAATTTACAGTTAATTGCCATTATCTGCCACAAGTTATAATTATACATAATTGATTCTCAAAAGTAGAATGTCTGATCTAACAATAGATCTACCTCTGCAGCTATAGCAGCTACAACATCAACGGGAAGACGCGGGACGCTTCCCACGCGCTCGCGCTGGGTCTGCTGGAGTCTGGCCATCTTTCCTAACTTTTGTTGTGTGATGAAGAAATAAAGCAAGAGTGAGCCTTACAGCTCGCAAGATAATATATAGTGATAACAATAATACAAGTATCTAAATGGATACTTACTAGAATCCTTTATCATGTGTAAGGTAATTACTTACTGGGTATAAGTTTTAAAAGAAGATGAAGTTACCAATTACTTCACTACACTTATACCATTTTAGAATCTACTAGAACTACTACTATTCCAAGTATAATAAGATTCGAGAGGTCATCCCATAGATGAGACCACAAATAAAACTTGAAAATATTTGATCTTTGAAATATTTTGAAAAGAAATGAAGTTACGAGATACTTCATTCAATGGATACACCAATAAAACTGTTTGACGTTGTCAATGCTTCGGCAACCACCCATTCATAGCCTTTCGATCGAAATGCTACGGGTAGTGTTGCAGAATTATCCAAATGGATGATGAGCTCATTACGGGAGTTTGCCGCGCCAGGAAGACCACTTACGATGATCAGTCGTAGTAGTACAACCCCACCATTTTCTACATGTAGAGGAGAACTTGTCGGATTTACTTGTCAACCGAACACTGAACTCCTAAGGAATGGACCGCCTTAGCGGAACTTCCAGGCCATTTGGGCCAATATAATAAGGCTGGGCCGGCGCTACTCGACCACTTACGCCACTCCTAGTTCAGATGAAATCCATGACTCTAAAACGTAAAGCTCGTCCCCACTTTCCCCAAGTAGAAACTTGTTGATACGGCTCCACCAAGAAGTCGTATCTAGTTGGAAAGGAAAACTCACCGATATTTCCCAGGCGATGTCTGTTAATAGATTAACTTGTTCCAAGAATTTTACTTCCCGAGTGTTGGGTAAGTAATCAAAATTCTTTTATCAAGACAGCAACCTTGTTGCGAATATAAAACACACCACATAGCCGGATCCCTCAGGTTTTGCGCGAGTATTTAAATCCCCTTCGAAAGGAGGATCTTAAATATAAAAATGAGTTTTGGGATCCGCTCTAACTTTTAAAAATCATTTTGAAGGCTCGCGAAACATTTTTAAGAATGTTTGGAGTGATGTTGATTTAGTAAAATAAATCAGTCCCAATATATTAGAAAATATCTGAATATTATTATTTAAATAATATTCCCATAAAGAATAATCTTTATAAAAATAATTGAAGTAGAAGTTGTAAAACTTATACTTGAAATGAATAGTAAATAATCAAAGATATACTTATACGAAAGTAATATCTTTATTTGAATACCAAAAGTAAGTTTGATTATCAAACATTATTCTTTAATAAAATAAATAATATTAATAAATAATAAGCGGAGTCATAATACCTCGAATGAATATTATAAATAATATTCATTAAATAAAATAAAGGAGTCATATATCCTCAAATGAATATCCAAGTAATATTCAATAAATAATAAAGTTATCGAATAAACCTTATTCGATTAATATTTTTAAAACTATAACCATATATATATAAATATATATATAAAAATCTACTCGGGATCCTCGACTCCCGGTTTTAGAAAATATTTTCACCTTTGGGTCCCTATACTAATGGTATATGCAAATTACCGCTATTCTCTAGCATAGGTATTATCAACTGAACCAACAGATATATATATGGCGAGAATACGAAATAGGCATGCATATGTACCATATCACATGCTACAATATATCGCAAGAATTTGCTAATATAACCATCATGCGTCTATTACAAGATAATGCATATACAAGTGTATACATCACAACAACAGTATAACGGGTAGAAAACTTGCCTGAGCGACTGGGGGTGATAAAAGGCTCGGGACGAGTCTGGTAACCTATAAACAACAAGTGAGTTGGAATTAAACCAAAGTCACTTGTAAATCTATACTTTAACTAACTTAGACTCTAACGCTTATTTTGCGCTTACTGATTCTCTTAAGTCACTCGAGTACCCTCGGCTCCACCATTTTTAATAATTTAACCATTACAAGTTTTAAGGCGATTCCTTCGCGAGTGTCTTACCAACTGCCTAACACTCTTACCATAATTGTTTCGTACACTAATTAACCCTTTTTGGTCTTTAAGCTATGTTTCAAAGTAAGGCGAGGGGAAAAGTTTCGTTCGCGAAACGCCGTTACTTAAAACGGTCGTTTCTCCTAAACCGTACATCGGAATCAAACGAACTACATATCAAAATGAAGCTCCTAACATGAACTATCTAAAAATGGCAATGATCATAATCTAGTAGTGAGTTCTCGGGTCCAAATGTTATGAACAAAAGCAGTCTAAAGTAAATCGGACATTACGACGGCTATGTTTACGCGATTTCCCAAATTTAAACCAATTCAAAACAACCACAATTCAACCCTAATTCACAACCCAATAAAAACTCCGTCCATATTACTTTACAACAGCCCTAAATCAACTCATTATAATCAATTTACTTAATCCTAAAACTTGAATTTAAACTATACTACATTCTTTGATCAAATCATAAGATTTCAACATTCCAATCTCCACCATTTCAACCCAACTCTAAACCATCCATCATTAAGCTACTCAAATACCAAAACAACCAAAATCACCCTAATATACAAAGTAAAGCTAGGGTTTGGAGATGATATACCTTCCTTGAAGTGGTGTGAGTAGCTAGGAAGCCTTAGGAAGCCTTGAGGAGTCTTAGGAATGCTTGGATCTTAAAGGAAAAGCAAGAAAATCAAGTTAAAAACCTTGAAATCACTATTCATTGTCTTCTTCATTGATTTATTGGAGAAGATAGAGAATGAATGGGATGCTTAAACTCATAATATAGCCATATCTATGCATAAGGAATACTAGGGAGTTATCTTACCAATTTAGGAAGCTTGAATCTTGGTTTTTGAAATTACTTCCCTTTAAAATTGTAAAAAGCCGAGAGCAAGTTCTTGGTGAAGAGAAATATTTTGTGTTTTGTTTGGTGAAAATGAAATGATTGGCTTGGTGGATGAATTTTTGTTTTTGTTTTGGTTAATTACCTTTTTAGCCTTAACTTTGTGTGGTTTTAATTCAACCACATCTCCTTCCCTTATGTCATGCTTATGTCATGCTCATGATGTCATCCTCCCCTCCTTGTCCTCTTCTCATTGGTTGGGTGACATCATCCTCTCTAATCCCTTTTGATTAACTTCCTAATTGTTTGCCTAATGACCGATGATCTGTTATACGGTTCGCTTAACTTTCGTTTTCGTTTATCGTTTGAGGGATCATACCCGGGATCTTATTACTTAGGTTCCCTTAACCTTTCTCAATATATTATATTCCTTTTATAATCCTCTCTTATAATCCTTTAATTTAAATCCTTTTTATCCTGTTACCTTATACTCAATTCTTTCCGTATCTAGTGGATTTCCGGGAAAAATCAAAGTGTTCGGAATTGGATTCTAACGATCTTTACATACACTTATATACCATAAAGAGTACTAATAAAATCTCAGAATATCCATAACAGAACCCATACATAGTGTGGCATGAAAAGTTTTCTCATTCAACTAAAACACTATTCATAAGGGTTACAAAAAGTTCAAAATTTTGGGGGTTATTACAGTATCCCCTCCTTAAAAGGATTCCGTCCTGGAATCAAATAGAAAACAAATGGGGGTACTTTTCTAGCATTGCGCTCTCTAGTTCCCAAGTTGATTCTTCCACATTCTAATTCTGCCATAGCACTCTGATTAGCTTGATTACTTTGTTCCGAAGCACCTGCTCCTTCTTATCGATAATCCTTACTGGCTTCTCCACGTAAGTCAGATCTGGTTGCATATCCACCTGCTCGTACTCCACTATGTGTCTGGCATCCCGATGATACTTCCTTAGTATTGACACATGGAACACATTATGAACTTGTTGCAAGTTAGGGGGTAAGGCTAGCTCGTAAGCTAACTTTCCAATCCGTCTTAATATCTCAAAAGGTCCAATGTACCTTGGGCTTAGTTTTCCTTTCTTTCCGAACCTCATTAATCCCTTCCAAGGGGATACTTTTAGCAGTACTAAGTCCCCGACTTCATATTCCTTGTCCTTTCAGGCTAGGTCTGCATATTTCTTCTGTTTGTCTTGGGCTGCTACAAGCCGTCCTCTGGTAAGATCCACTATGTCTTTGGTTCTTTGGACCACTTCGGGTCTGAGCATTTTCCGCTCTCCTACTTCATCCCAGTATAAGGGAGATCAACACCTTCTTCCGTACAGGGCCTCATAAGGCGGCATTCCGATGCTAGCATGAAAGCTATTATTATAAGAAAACTCGATCAACGGCAAGTGATCATCCCAACTTCCTTTAAAGTCTATTGCACAGACTCTCAACATATCCTCTAGTGTCTGGATGGTCCTTTCACTCTGCCCATCCGTCTGGGGATGGTACGCGGTACTCATGTTTAACTTGGTCCCCGCACATTCCTAAAAGCTCTTCCAAAATCTGGAGTTGAATCTGGGGTCTCGGTCTGAGACAATGGACGTTGGGACTCCATGTCGCGTCACTATTTCCTTAAGGTAAATGTCCACCAGTCTATCGACTGTGTATCTCTCATTGATAGGAATGAAATGGGCTGACTTTGTCAGTCGGTCTATAATTACCCATATGGCGTCATGATTGGCTTTCGTCCTTGGCAAGCCTACAACAAAATCCATCGCTATTTGTTCCCATTTCCACTCGGGAATCTCCAGGGGTCGTAAAAGTCCACTGGGTCTCTGGTGCTCTGCCTTTACTCTTTGGCAAGTCAAACATTTGCTTACCCATTCTGCTACGTCCCTCTTCATGTTAGGCCACCAGTAATATTCCTTCAAATCCCTATACATCTTGGTACTTCCCGGGTGAATGGAATACCTTGAACTATGGCTTTCATCCAAAATCTCATCTTTAAGCTCTTGAACGTTCGGAACCCAAATCCGGTAGGAGTACCTCATTATCCCTTTATCATCTTTCTCAGTATGGATCTCCTCTCCAGTCATTGACTTTCTGCCTTCATTCATTATTTTCTCTTGGCACAATCGGATCTTTTCCAATAACTCTGGCTTCATTGAGATCTCAAAAAGCTTTTCAGTTCCGGTTCCGGTTATCTTTACTTCTATTTCCATTCTTTCAAAATCCCTGATTAACTCCTCCGAAGTCGTTATCATTCTGAGTCTTTCCTTTCTACTAAGGGCATCAGCCACCACATTGGCTTTCCCCGGATGATAGAGAATCTCACAATCATAGTCTTTGATTAGTTCTAACCATCTCCTTTGGCGCATGTTGAGCTCTTTCTGCGTAAATATGTACTTGAGGCTCGTATGGTCTGTGAAAATCTCGCACTTCTCTCCATACAAGTAGTGCCTCCAAATTTTTAAGGCAAATACTATTGCCGCGAGCTCAAGGTCATGAGTAGGATATCTAATCTCTTATTCCTTCAGTTGTCTTGACGCATAGGCAATCACTTTACCGTGCTGCATAAGCACACACCCTAATCCTTTGTGCGACGCATCACTATATATCACAAAATCTCCTTTTCCGTCCGGCAATGCCAACACCGGGGCCTTTACCAACCTTTTCTTTAATTCCTGAAAATTGTTCTCGCATTTCTCCGTCCATTCAAACTTCTCTGTCTTACGAGTAAGTCGTGTCAAAGGGGCTGCGATCTTCGCAAAGTCCTGTACAAATTTACGATAGTAGCCGGCCAATCCTATGAAACTCCTTACCTCTGTGGGTATGGTTGGCCTTTCCCAATTTGAGACCGCCTCTATCTTGGAGGGGTCGACCAATACTCCTTCTTTATTGATCACATGTCCTAAAAACTGTACTTCATTCCGCCAGAATTCACACTTCGAGAATTTGGCATATAACTATTCCTCTCTGAGTATTCCTAGAGCTATCCTCAAATGCTCTGCATGTTCTGCCTCAGTCCTTGAGTAGATCAAAATATCATCGATAAAAACTATCACACACTTGTCCAAGTACTTCTTAAATACTCTATTCATTAAATCCATGAAAGCCGCTGGGGCATTGGTTAATCCAAAGGACATCACCAAGAACTCATAATGCCCATACCTGGTACGGAACGCTGTTTTGGAAATATCTTCGGGTTTAATCTTTAGTTGGTGATATCCAGTTCTCAGGTCAATCTTGGAAAAATAAACAGCATCCTTTAGCTGGTCGAACAGATCGTCTATTCTAGGTAATGGGTACCTGTTCTTTATGGTTAGCTTGTTCAACTCTCGATAGTCGATGCACAGCCTCATGCTCCCATCTTTCTTCTTAACAAATAAAACTGGTGCTCCCCACGGAGACACACTGGGTCTTATCATACCCTTATCCAAGAGTTCCTGCAATTGGATAGCTAATTCCTTCATTTCTAACGGGGCTAACCGGTAAGGTGCTTTTGAAACTGGCGTCGTTCCGGGGGCCAATTCAATAGCAAATTCAATCACTCTATCGGGTGGTAATCCCGGAAGGTCTTGTGGGAATACATCTTCAAATTCATTGACTACTGGAATATCTTGTAAGTTGGGCACCTCCTTCTGCGTGTCCACCACATAGGCTAGGTAGGCCTCATTTCCTTTTCGTAGCATCCTTCTGGCCTGGGCCATAGTCAAAAATTTTTGTGTCTGCCTCTTTCCTCTAAATATAACTTCTTTCTTCCCTCGGATATTTAACTTAACTTTCTTTCCTTTACAGTCTATCTGAGCATCATTACTAGATAGCCAGTCCATTCCCAAAATTACATCAAACTCCCCTAATTTAAAAGGAATCAGATCAACACTAAAAGATTGCTCCCCTATGCCTATCTCACAGGCGGGGTGAATCTGGTTAACATGAATAATCTCATGATTGGCTATTTCTACTTGTAAGGGCTCTATCAAGGGTTCAGCTTTAAGTCTTCATTTACGCGCAAAGTCCCTTGATATAAAAGATTTAGTTGCTCCCGAATCAAATAAAACATTTGCACTGACTGAATTTAGAGAAAGGGTACCTGCTATCACATCTGAATCTTTCATAGCATCCTGGACTGTCATGTTGAAAGTCCTTGCAGTAGGTGGCTTATTAGAAGCAGCCCTGCTTGCTCCCGAAGCTGCTGGTTTGTTCATTGGGCATTCCCTCTTCCAATGACCCGGGCGTCCACACTGATGACAAGTGGTGGTTGGAATGACGGCAGGGGCTGACGAAGGGCATTTGTGAGAATAGTGGCCCACTTGCCCACACTTAAAGCAGGTTACTGGCTTTCCCTTATATTCCCCAGAATGCATTCTTCCACAAGTGTTACAGGCTGGCAATGGGGGTCGAGACTGGTTAGAATAGGACATTCTTGACTTCTGGCCGCTCTGGCTCACATTCACGCTCATTGGCCGCTTAAACCCAGTGTTCTTTCCCGGTAGGGACAGTGCTCCTCGATTAAATCTAGTTGGGAAGCTCCTTCCTGTGGAACCTCCACCCATGGTCATACTTTTCCTCTTTATTCCCTTCTTCTCTCTTTCCTTCTGCATCTGTTCACTTCTGGCTTCTACAATCGTTGCCTTTTGCACCAGAGTGGCATAATCCGTAAGCTCAAGGATTGCCACCCTATTCTGAATCCACGGTTTCAGTCCCTGCTGAAACCTTCTAGCATTCTTTTCCTCGGTGCTCACAAACTCCAGCACAAACCTTGATAACTCAGTAAATTTCGCTTCGTACTCTGCTACTGATAAGTTATTCTGCTTTAGCTCCAAGAACTTGAGCTCCATCTGGTTTTCCATAAACCTCGAGAAATACTTTTCCAGAAACAACTGACTGAATCTCTCCCAGATTATAATAGCATCTGTCTCCATATTTTTCTTGGCCTCCCACCAGTAGTTAGCCTCTCCTTTCAGAAGGTAGGTAGCAAATGCAGTCTTCTGTGCCTCATCCATACTCAGAATCTCAAAGGATTTCTCCATTTCCTTTAACCATGCCCTTGCCTCAACTGGGTCGGCTGATCCGTGGAACTCAAGGGGCTTAAGGGACTTAAAAGCCCTGAAAGAGTTTGCCACAGCATTGTTATTTCCTTGAGGGGGTGGGTTGGGTTGACGTTCCAAGTTCTGCCATAGGAGTTGCATGAACTGGCCCATGGGATCCATGCCTGGGTTTGGTACTGGTTGCTCAACCTCAGTTTCTCCTTCTTCAGCCTCTATCTCAAATCCCTCAACATCATATGTTTCCTCTTCCTCTTCATACAGGGAGTCATCCTGTTCCACATAATCCTCATCTTCCTCTTCACTGTGTTCCTGGTTCCTACCGTCCTGGTTATGGCTTCCCTGGTCCTCAGATCCAGGGTTCGCCCTAGTTCCAATCTTTCTTGGCGGCATGATACTGATAAAAATAAAATAAAAAATTATTGGGAAATTCAACGTTAGGTCACAATCATACACAACATTGTGCCTTGCACAATTCTATAATGGGGAGAATGTATCTCACAATTTTATTATTTTATGACAGTTCTAATAAGAAGTGCATTAATAATAATGATAAAAACAGTGATCTCGTCACTAAGGAACTGAACCGAAAGGAAACAAATATATACATAATGCGAGAAATACATAGTCTGATCTGGTCAAAAGTACAACAGTGCTACAGCCATCTGTCCTAAAAGTGATACACAAGAGTCTATCTGTCTAGTCAGAAAAAGGGATGCTATATACAAGTCAACTATCCCGGAAAATTGGCTCTTACTAAGGCCTCGGCTAACTAGACAACTAGACTATTCCATCGTCAATCCTGAATCACACACCGGAGCGGGTCAGCTCCCATACCCTTTCCATCGCACGACGGAAGATATAGTTGGCCTGCCGCCTGGAGATCCTACCATGCCTGTCCTCCTGGAGCGATCTGAGCCTCGCTCGGGACATGAGCTCTATCCCCGTAAGCTCCCTCCTCAAAGATCGGGATATAGAAGCCCTAGTCTCATAGGCTCGGGTACGCCTACCCGCCCTCTCCGCATCCAACTCCCTCCTGGCCTCATCCAGTCGGGCCTCGGCAACAGCCACTCGGGTCCTCAGTACATCCTGAACATAGCCGTGGGCTAACGAAGACTGCCAGTGGGCAGAGTCGAGAGGTGGTGAATCCGGAGCCGCTGGGGGTGCCTCCTTAGTCTGCCTAGGCTCGGAAGTATGGGTCTCTGAGCTGTCATCATAGGGGATCCAAGATAGTGGTGGAGGGGTAGGAGCTCTGACCACCGGAAGTGTGGGTAAAGGGGTACCAGCATACACTACCATAGGTCCGACACGCTCCTCAGCTACTGGGACCTCATCCGGGTCCTCCTCATCTGGAATAGCAATGACCTCTGTCTCTAACTCCTCTGAGGGGTCCTCCTCATCTGAAATAGCAATGACCTCCGTCTCTGACTCCTCTGAGGGGTCCTCCTCATCCTCCTCCATCTCAGGCTCCTCCTGATCCTCGACATCTAGCAGTGCCTCATCATGCTCATGCTCGAACATCTCAGGGTCCTCTATCTCATGCGCCTACATATTAAACGAGCTAAGTTACTATCATGATACTTATAAGGGTTCCCGTAAGAGGTTTTAACTGTCAGCACTACTTTAAGTAGTCTGACCAAGAACTTGGCAAGAGTTCTTATTATATTTGTGAGTTTATTAATATATCGTCGCATCATCTCTGAGGTTTATAACGCTTAGCTCTGATACCATTTCTGTAACACCCCCATATCCGGGGTCAGGGATCCGGGTCGTCACGATCTTTCTTTCCACATTATCACTTCACTTAATTAATAATAAATAACCTTATGCTGTGACCCCACACTAACACACACCACAACCCGTTATAGTCTCAGAGATGAAATTGAAACAAGTACAAGTCCTTGAATCCACAATTAAAAGTTATTACAACCCAAAATGATTACTTGATAAATTTACAGTTAATTGTCATTATCTGCCACAAGTTATAATTATACATAATTGATTCTCAAAAGTAGAATGCCTGATCTACCAATAGATCTACCTCTGCAGTTATAGCAGCTACAACATCAACGGGAAGACGCGGGACGCTTCCCACGCGCTCGCGCTGGGTCTGCTGGAGTCTGGCCATCTTTCCTAACTGTTGTTGTGTGATGAAGAAATAAAGCAAGAGTGAGCCTTACAGCTCGCAAGATAATATATAGTGATAACAATAATACAAGTATCTAAATGGATACTTACTAGAATCCTTTATCATGTGTAAGGTAATTACTTACTGGGTATAAGTTTTAAAAGAAGATGAAGTTACCAATTACTTCACTACACTTATACCATTTTAGAATCTACTAGAACTACTACTGTTCCAAGTATAATAAGATTCGAGAGGTCATCCCATAGATGAGACCACAAATAAAACTTGAAAATATTTGATCTTTGAAATATTTTGAAAAGAAATGAAGTTACGAGATACTTCATTCAATGGATACACCAATAAAACTGTTTGACCCTGTCAATGCTTCGGCAACCACCCATTCGTAGCCTTTCGATCGAAATGCTATGGGTAGTGTTGCAGAATTATCCAAATGGATGATGAACTCATTACGGGAGTTTGCCGCGCCAGGAAGACCACTTACGATGATCAGTCATAGTAGTACAACCCCACCATTTTCTACATGTAGAGGAGAACCTGTCGGATTTACTTGTCAACCGAACACTGAACTCCTAAGGAATGGACCGCCTTAGCGGAACTTCCAGGCCATTTGGGCCAATATAATAAGGCTGGGCCGGCGCTACTCGACCACTTACGCCACTCCTAGTTCAGATGAAATACATGACTCTGAAACGTAAAGCTCGTCCCCACTTTCCCCAAGTAGAAACTTGTTGATACGGCTCCACCAAGAAGTCGTATCTAGTTGGAAAGGAAAACTCACCGATATTTCCCAGGCGATGCCTGTTAATGGATTAACTTGTTCCAAGAATTTTACTTCCCGAGTGTTGTGTAAGTAATCAAAATTCTTTTATCAAGACAGCAACCTTGTTGCGATTATAAAACACACCACAGAGCCGGATCCCTCAGGTTTTGAGCGAGTATTTAAATCCCCTTCGAAAGGAGGATCTTAAATATAAAAATGAGTTTTGGGATCCGCTCTAACTTTTAAAAATCATTTTGAAGGCTCGCGAAACATTTTTAAGAATGTTCGGAGTGATGTTGATTTAGTAAAATAAATCAGTACCAATATATTAGAAAATATCTGAATATTATTATTTAAATAATATTCCCATACAGAATAATCTTTATAAAAATAATTGAAGTAGAAGTTGTAAAACTTATACTTGAAATGAATAGTAAATAATCAAAGATATACTTATACGAAAGTAATATCTTTATTTGAATATCAAAAGTAAGTTTGATTATCGAACATTATTCTTTAATAAAATAAAGAATATTAATAAATAATAAGCGGAGTCATAATACCTCGAATGAATATTATAAATAATATTCATTAAATAAAATAAAGGAGTCATACATCCTCAAATGAATATCCAAGTAATATTCAATAAATAATAAAGTTATCGAATAAACCTTATTCGATTAATAGTTTTGAAAACTATAACCATATATATATATAAATATATATATATATATATATATAAAATCTACTCGGGATCCTCGACTCCCGGTTTTAGAAAATGTTTTCACCTTTGGGTCCCTATACTAAGGGTATATGCAAATTACCGTTATTCTCTAGCATAGGTATTATCAACTGAACCAACCGATATATATATGGTGAGAATACGAAACAGGCATGCATATGTACCATATCACATGCTACAATATATCGCAAGAATTTGCTAATATAACCATCATGCGTCTATTACAAGATAATGCATATACAAGTGTATACATCACAACAACAGTATAACGGGTAGAAAACTTGCCTGAGCGACTGGGGGTGATAAAAGGCTCGGGACGAGTCTGGTAACCTATAAACAAAAAGTGAGTTGGAATTAAACCAAAGTCACTTGTAAATCTATACTTTAACTAACTTAGACTCTAACGCTTGTTTTGCGCTTACTGATTCTCTTAAGTCACTCGAGTACCCTCGGCTCCACCATTTTTAATAATTTAACCATTACAAGTTTTTAGGCGATTTCTTCGCAAGTGTCTTACTAACTGCCTAACACTCTTACCATAATTGTTTCGTACACTAATTAACCCTTTTTGGTCTTTAACCTATGTTTCAAAGTAAGGCGAGGGGAAAAGTTTCGTTCGCGAAACGCCGTTACTTAAAACGGTAGTTTCTCCTAAACCGTACATCGGAATTAAACGAATTACATATCAAAACGAAGCTCCTAACATGAACTATCTAAACATGGCAATGGTCATAATCTAGCAGGGAGTTCTCGGGTCCAAATGTTATGAACAAAAGCATTCTAAAGTAAATCGGACATTACGACGGCTATGTTTACGCGATTTCCCAAATTTAAACCAATTCAAAACAACCACAATTCAACCCCAATTCACAACCCAATCAAAACTCCATCCATATTACTTTAAAACAGCTCCAAATCAACTCTTTATAACCAATTTACTTAATCCTAAAACTTGAATTTAAACTATACTACATTCTTTAATCAAATCATAAGATTTCAACATTCCAATCTCCACCATTTCAACCCAACTCTAAACCATCCATCATTAAGCTACTCTAATACCAAAACAACCTAAATCACCCTAATATACAATGTAAAGCTAGGGTTTGGAGATGATATACCTTCCTTGAAGTGGTGTGAGTAGCTAGGAAGCCTTAGGAAGCCTTGAGGAGTCTTAGGAATGCTTGGATCTTAAAGGAAAAGCAAGAAAATCAAGTTAAAAACCTTGAAATCACTATTCATTGTCTTCTTCATTGATTTATTGGAGAAGATAGAGAATGAATGGGATGCTTAAACTCATAATATAGCCATATCTATGCATAAGGAATATTAGGAAATTATCTTACCAATTTAGGAAGCTTGAATCTTGGTTTTTGAAATTTCTTCCCTTTAAAATTGTAAAAAGCCGAGAGCAAGTTCTTGGTGAAGAGAAATATTTTGTGTTTTGTTTGGTGAAAATGAAATGATTGGCTTGGTGGATGAAGTTTTGTTTTTGTTTTGGTTAATTACCTTTTTAGCCTTAACTTTGTGTGGTTTTAATTCAACCACATCTCCTTCCCTTATGTCATGCTTATGTAATGCTCATGATGTCATCCTCCCCTCCTTGTCCTCTTCTCATTAGTTGGGTGACATCATCCTCTTTAATCCCTTTTGATTAACTTCCTAATTGTTTGCCTAATGAACGCTGATCTGTTATACGGTTCACTTAACTTTCGTTTTCGTTTATCGTTTGAGGGATCATACCCGGGATCTTATTACTTAGGTTCCCTTAACCTTTCTCAATATATTATATTCCTTTTATGATCCTCTCTTATAATCCTTTAATTTAAATCCTTTTTATCATGTTACCTTATACTCAATTCTTTCCGTATCTAGTGGATTTCAGGGAAAAATCAAATTGTTCGGAATTGGATTCTAACGATATTTACATACACTTATATACCATAAAGAGTACTAATAAAATCTCAGAATATCCATAACAGAACCCCTACATAGTGTGGCATGAAAAGTTTTCTCATTCAGCTAAAACACTATTCATAAGGGTTACAAAAAGTTCAAAATTTTGGGGGTTATTACAGAAATGTTAGAAAAATATCCTCATTTATTGTCGTAGCGATATTCTGAGGACAAAATCCTATTAAGGGGGCAGGATGTAACGTCTAGGAAATTTACGTATGTACTATATCATATTTATAATAAATTATGTGTGTTAATGTGTCATTTATGTGGAATTATCTGTCAAACCCTAATTGTTATGTGTTACGTGCATTCTGTCATCTCGGTATTTTTTAAGATATTTTTCAGTTATTTTATTTTTCATTTACAACTTTCATTTCAAACGTTTTACGACCCGAATCATGATTTTAAAGCAGGTATTTCAACTAAAACAATGGGCCTTATTTTTCATCAAACGGCTTTTACCATCGCATTATTCTGAACATCTAGGTATTTTAAAAAAAAAATCGTTTTGCGAAAAATGACTTTTCCGGGCCCCATTGGGTGTTAAAAACCCCACACAAAAATCACATTTTTATTTTTATAAAATTATAGGGCTTTTATTTATACCATTTCTTCGTATTTTTGCATTATTCACAATTTTTGGGAAATTTTGGCATATATATTGCATATATAAAATATCTATAAATTAAATTTTAATACTCAATAATTATAAATTTAGGGGCTTATTAATTTTAAAAAGTGTAGAATTAGGGCCTTAATTTTAATTAGGAGTACTAATTTTACTACTATAAATAGCCTAATTTTTATTTAATTAATTAAAATTAATCATTAAAAATCTGCAAAATTCATAAAATTCACAAAATTCTCTGAAATCGGGTCTGGAAGAACAGGGTCGGGTCAGGAATTCAAGCCGTGATTTCTCACTGATTACAGCATCAAATCGTGTGATTCGAATACCCAAATTGTAGGTTTTGATCTGTTCTTTCTGTTTCTAGCATCAATTTCATGTTTTAATTCGTAGTTTTTGATTTTCGATTTATAGGGTTTATGTTCGAATTAGGGCTTTTTGATTTTAGGGTTATGATGATGTTTTGATGATTGATATAGCTTCCTGATGTTATTTACAATCGATTCATGGTGTTTAATTGAACAAATGATACATGGATAGTAATATTCGATTATTAGGGTTTATGTTCAATTTTCAAAATATAGCTTTGTGATTTTGGTGAATATTTAGTTCCTAAATTTTTAGGGCTTTGATTATACGTGTTTTAAGATTTGATTTGCACTATAGAACGTAAAGTTTCATGTGCAAATGAAGAAATTCGAAGTTTGGCCGGAGTTTTAAGTCGGTTTGATCGGAGAATGGTATCCAGGGATGATTCCGACGATTGAACGGTGTGGTTGTGTTGTGGAAGTGATTTGGAATGGTTTGGACACAAAAACCATACCAAACGATGTTATTTTGGCCTGATTTTTTGTTGGCCGGAATCCTGGCCGGTGGCCGAATTCTGGGTAATTTCCGGTCATGTTCTTCATGACCCGGAACCCAACCCGTTTGACCCGGTTTTTGAACCCGGTTTTGATCCGTTTTGTCAGAGATTCTGTTTCTGACAAATGTTTCTGGATTTAATTTTAATTTTTATTAATTATAAAAATTAGATTTATTTATTTTATAAATTGATTAATTAATTATTTAATTAATTAATTTTTATTATAAATAACTCTGAAGTATTTTCTAAAAATCAGATTTAATTATTTTCTCAATTATTTATTAGTTATTTATTTAGTATTTGATTAATTATTTAAAAATGATTTATTATTTTGATAATTAATCAATTAATTTTCAATAAATCATAATAAATTCATTTTAATTCCAAAAATTATAGAAAAATCATTTTTAATTCTGACTTTTCTTAAAAAATTATTTAAAAATTATTTTAGGGTTTAAAAATTAGTAATAATATATTGAATAATAAATTAAATTATTCATGTTTAATTGATATTAAATAGACCATTAGTCCGATTCGAGCGAAACGAAAGCCCTTTGACTCAGAAAAATGAATTCTTTTCATTAAAAATAATATTAAAGCCTAATTTCTTTTAGAATTTTGTTGACTATGTTATTCGTTTGATTATAAGTCGAATCGCGTGCCGAGACGAGTACGAAAAATTCCAAAAAATAGGAAAAGAGTCAGATAATGATCAGTTGAGCGATCAGCGAGTCGATTTTGATTCTAAAAATTATTTTAACTATTAAAAATGATTATGTGCTTTTGTGATTTTGTGCTTATGTGTATTATGTGGTTAATCGAGTCTTACTTGCTAATATATAATATACGAGTCAGTCATAAGGGCATGGGTAGACAATATGAACGATGTGAAATCGATTCAGGACACAATTGAAGTACGAAATGACTAAACCAGTCCATTTCTCTAACAGAAACTAAGCCAATAAGGCAGGTTGAGTCGGTGATAGACAAAGGTAACATAATTGCAGTTAGTCGCGCAAAAGGTAAGTTTTTCCCTATTCTAATTTCTGAATAGTGATATTTCTTCAGATTCTTATCACGCTTACACTCTTTTGATTATTGTTCATATTTTATTTCGATTCTTGATTTCTCCTTTTCATTTGAATTCATTGTTCATATTCTAATTGTTACTCACAAATATTGATATATTCTGGTGATTAGAATATATGAAAGCATACCGATTGTTCCGGTTGCTATTCCATGGACTGGATAGTGATACTTTTGGGGATTAAGTTTACTTAATCCTAAGGACCGGGACATAACCGGATCCTTGAGATAGGCCGTAGCGCCTGGGTGTCCGACGGGATCTATATAGTGGGATATAGATCTGCACTGTATCCTGGCTGATCAGCAGGGTATAGATGCGAACTTGTGTCCAGTTTAGTTCATTTGTACTCGCCAGTAATGGCCTTCTTTCTACTCTCACGGGGTTATATCTTTGGAGATATACCCAGGTTACCGTTTCATTTAAACTGATTAAACACTGTTTATATTTTGTGGACTTGTTGAGCAATTTTGGCTCACCCTTTTTTGTTGTTATTCACCTTATTGTTTTCAGTTAAGAAGGAATATGAAACCCATCAGGACTCGAGTGGTAAAGAAGCGGGTCAAGCCTCGGGATCCTCTCATACCCAAGGTGTTGATCCCAATCCCGGAAGAAAGCTTTGAGTTTCCCGAACAGGTGGAGTGTAGATAGTTAGTGTGTGTGTTTGAATAAAAAGATGAAATTAGTTTAAAATTGGTTAGACAATAGTTTGTAATAAAGAAAGTTTGTAAGATTTTGAATTTGGTTTGTAATAAAGTAATTAGTGGTTCTTGTTTTCATACTTCAACCTAAAAAGATCCTGGTTAGTGTTAAAGGGGTTTAGATTCATTTCTTTATTATTTGTTAATCAGATTGTACAGGTTTGGTGATTAGCTACTAACCCCCAGACTTATACCCCATGTCTGGAGGGCGTTACAAAATGGCTTATCGAGAAGTCAATTAGACTTATCGAGAGCTCAGTTCTCTATATACTTTTGAACTTTTTGATTATGCCTTGTGTTAATTTTTACATATTTAAAATGCAAATTAACATTTAGACAGTTTTCTTAGAATTGAAAAATCCCAAGTTAACAATAAGTAAAATGAAAAATAAATATGCAGAGAAACATGAAATATTTATAATTCATATTTTAGTTAATTTCTAATTAAATCAAATAATTTTGATTTACTAGAAATTGATCTGCTGCAAAACATTAGCTGAGTTCTTACCTTTAGGATGAAGAATGAGCATACCAATTTCACTTACCAGTCTAGTGAAAGTTGCTTCATCCAAAGGTTTAGTAAAAATTTCAGCTAATTATTTTTCTATTAGAACAAAAATAAGCTCAATGGTACCATTTGCAACATCTTCTCTAATAAAATGGTACCTTATATCAATGTGCTTTGTTATAGAATGATTAACTGGATTAAACACTATAGATATAGCACTAGTATTGTCACATATAATTGGAATTTGTTTAACACTAGGTCATAGTCCATTAGCTGATTTCTAATCCAAAGCCCTTGAGCACAGCAACTTCCAAAAGCTATATATTCAGCCTCACCTGTGGAAGTTGACACATATTATTGTTTCTTCTTATAACAGGATACACGTCTTTTTCCAAAAAACTGACACACATATTATTATTTCTTGCTATAACAGGATACACGTCTTTGTCCAAAAAACTGACAGCACTCACTAGTGCTCTTTCTGTCAACCTTGCATCCAGTAAAATCTACCTTTGTGTATCCAATAGCTTCAAAACCTGTTCCCTTAGAAAACCATAATCCCAAGTTTGGAGTCCCTTTTAAGTATCTAAAAATTCTCTTTACAGCCTTTAAATGTGATTCCTTTGGAATGGCTTGAAATCTTGCACACAGACATGTTGCAAATATAATGTCTGGTCTACTAGCTGATAAATACAGCAAAGATCCAATCATTCCTCTATAACTTGAAATGTCTACACGTTTTGCTTTCTTATCTTCATCCAATTTAGTAGCTGTAGACATAGGTATAGATGCAGGTGAACAATCAACCATACCAAACTTCTTCAATAAATCCTTGATATAGTTAGTTTGGCTGATGAAAATCCCATAACTTCTTTGACTAACTTGAAGTCCAAGAAAGTAACTAAGTTCTCCCATCATAATCATTTCATATTCACTCTGCATGAGTTTAGAGAATCTTTGACATAACTTTTCATTTGTATAACCAAATATGATATCTGTGGCGCCCTCCAAACCCGGGTCAGAAGTTTGGGGTCCACACCCACACCTTATTTATAACCTGCTTATAACAATAATAAAGATAATAATCATATGCAGTGACCCTACTTACCAACTACCACGGACCGCAACAGGTTAAAGTATGCACACAAGCCAAACACAACTTATATTACAAACCGTTCAAATCCCAACTATCCAACTCATAACTGAGTATTAAACATTATTACAAACTTTTACAAACTCAAATTATCCCAAAAGAAGCCTACTAGTTTAACTCGATCAACCTTAACCCCTAGCTCTCGCGCTGGACTGGGGATCCTCGGTACCAACTGGTTCCTTCTTAACTGGAAAAGAACAGAAACAATATTGCACAAACTGAGAATAATGATCATCAGGTGAACATGGTTATGATATCAAGTGAACAATGGATTATGATTTAGAATTGGATAATTATATTTTCATGTAAAAACCAAGGTTAGGCTGCTGATCAGTCACGCCTAACCCCGAGCAAAGCACACAGCACTGCTCTAACAACTGGATCCAAGGCACACATTGGCCTAACTTGACCATTATATGGTCTGACCACGAATCTGGTCCACAATTTTATAAAAACAATCCAATTCTAACATAATAATAGAATAAGCAATAATAAACAATAACCGGAATCATTAACAACATTTGACGTTCAATAATGAAATGGTTTTAATCTGTATAAGGATCAAAAGAACATTTTCAAAGTTTGGATGCTAGGTAATGAAAGAATTGGCTAACAATGAATCAATGTTTCAGGGTTTCAAGGATTTGGTCTTTCAAAGCGTAAAATACAAAGGTTTGAATGTGTAAGCAATCTGGTTCAGTGTTTAATATTTAGTTTGTATGTATTTGTGGAGTAGTTTCGTATATTTGAGGTTCGTGTTTGGGTATACAACAATCAATGGTCTAGAAAGAATGAGGTTACGGCTCAAGATCAATAACTGGAATCAAGGTTTAGGGTTCAGTGCTTCAAAGCACTTGCAATATAAAACAGGAATATCAGTCACGATAATATCTCGAGAAAGTTCAGAACACTTGCCTAGTATTAGCTTACTACACTGCACTCGCTTCCAATCACAATCGTCTTACTCCTCAACTACCTGTTTCCCTTTCCTACATCTTGCCTCTTCTGCTTACATATCATAAGCACCTATCAATATTCAACTCATAAGATTTTATTCAACACATATTTCTATCTACCCTTCGTTTCACCCAAATCCGATTAACTGATTAAAAGTTACGCAATAAACCAGTAAACATCGAATATACAGACCGACAGTCAACCAACAAGTCACATATAACACATAACACATCACCTAATCAATGATATATCATTTATAAATAAGTCTCGGGTCATAAACAGGCTTTCAGGTATTTAAAATGATTTTTAAAACATTTTTCGGAAATTAGAACGGGTCATTGGATCAATTTCGGGGTAATAAACAGGGTTCGGTTGGACAATTCTCGCTCTGAAATAATTTTATAATATTTATCGAGCCTTGGAAATAATTTAGAATAATATTTTAAAGCTCGAAACTATTTTTTGGAATTTTTAGATCATTTCTAAATAATTAAATCTAATTAAATAATTAATTAAAATCAATTAATAATTAATTAAATCAATTAATCAATTAATTTTCGAATTTCTTGACCAATTAATCAATTAAAAATTAACTGAAATTAATTGACTAATTAATTCAGATTTATTTTTGAATTAAAAATAATTTTCAGAATTAAAATAATAATTTTTGGAATTTTCAGAAATTAAAAATGAATTTTTATAATAAAAATAAATAGGAAATATGATTTTTAAATATTTTTAAAACAGGAATCCTATTTTTGCAAATTCTGGAAACTTCATGGACCAAACTGCATCGTCCCCAAAAGTTCAGGTACCAAACTGTAATTTTCCAGGGGGGTCGCCGGAAAACACCCTGTCTCACCGGAGAACACGATCCAGGGATGTTTAGGCCACCACCACCTCCAGATCACATCTACACAACACCAGGAACACAACCATGCAATCAATTCATCCCAACAATCCTTGAGTTGGCCGAAAAATGGCCGTGAAGTTCGCCGGTTTCCGGCAAACTCGACGTAACTTTAAAATCACAACTCCCTTCTCTACAGACCTCGTTGATTCATGAAACTTGTATGACTGGATTGCAAATTTTACAGAGAACACAACCCACTATACCACAACATCAATCTATTCCAAAATAAGAAACCCCCAAATTCCAATTAAGAACATTCATACGGGTTACAAACCCTAATTTTAAAATTCGAAAATCAAACTCAAATTTGAACATGTTATTGAACTCCAAATCAGACGTATGACATATGAAAATCATCAGGAAAACAAGCTCTACAACATGCAATCATCAAATCATACAAACAATCATCTGAACAAAAATTCATATTTTTAATAAAATTAATTCGAAAATAAATAAAAATATAAAAAAATAACCTTATTTTTTGCAGTAAAACGAAGCTCAGAATCTGGTAGAACACTTCAAATCCTTCGTTTTGGTTATTAAAGCTTTGAAAACAGAGATTGGTAACGCCTTCGTTTTGCTGTTTGATTCTTAGAATAGTTTATGAAATTAGGGATTTTCTCTGAAAATTATAAAATTAACTATCTGTAAATGATTTTGATACGAAATAAAATACGGGAAAAGGCTATTTAATTACGGAAAATTAATCTGAAAGGTTTATCAAGAAAAAATAAATTGAAAAATGTGGCTCAATAAATCACCTAACTTACCTTTGTAAAAAGACTGTTAGTTAGCCAAAGTTGGGAGCTTGCAATTACAATGAGGCATTGATTGAAGATCCCTATTTTCTTTGTGACAAATTTGATTGCAATCCTTGTAATATGAAAGTGATGACAAGCTATCATAAATTGAGAGTAGATCTCAAAGAAGTTAATTTTGGATCTACAGTTAAAAAGGAAAATGCAAATCAATCAATAAACAGTGTTCTTTTTGAATCATCAAATTCTACTTCTGTAACTTCTGTGATAATGAAGAAAGAACCCAACACTGCTTGGGTAGCTAAACACACTTAATCCTCATTGTGTGCAGGGCAAGATGAAGAGAGTAATATGCATCATTGATAGTGGATGCTTCAGATATATGATAGGTGATAAGGACCCGCTATCATAATTTGACGAGATGGCTGGCCCACTGGTGACTTTTGGAGACAACAGCAAAAGATTTACAATAGGATATGGCAAGCTAGTTTTAGGAAATATTATCATAGATGATGTAGCACTAGTTGCTGGACTTGAACTAAATCTTCTAAGTGTCAGCCAATTTACTAACAATGGATTCAAGGTGAATTTTGAAAAAGAAGATTGCTCAATTATCAGCAAAAACACTGGTGAAACTGCTCTGAAAGGAGTAAAAATGGAAGCTTGTTTGTTGCAGATCTAAGTTCAACAAACAATGATGAAATTTTTTGCTTCTATACCAAGGCATTCATTGAGAAAAGCAAGTTGTGGCACAAGAAACTCTCTCATCTGAATTATAAAAAAATTAATACCTTGGTGAAAAAGGAATTAGTGAGAGACATGCCAAATTTGGAATTTTCTCAAGATGAAGTTTGTGAGGCTTGTCAGAAAGGCAAAATGAAGAGGTCCAGTCACAAGAGCAAAACTGTGAATTCCATAAGTGCACCATTATAACTTATTCACATGGACCTGTTTGTACCAGTTAATGTCTTATCTATTTCTAGAAATAAATATGCACTGGTGACGGTGGATGACTACTCAAAGTATACATGGGTAGAATTTATGCATTCAAAGGATGAAACACTACACATCATTATTGAACACATAAAGAAAGTTGAAAAGCAGTCTGAAAATCAAAATTGTGTAAAAATATTGAGAAGTGATAATGGCACAGAATTCAAAAATGCAGCATTGAGTGAATTCTGCAAAGACAAAGGCATTGTTCAAGAATTTTCAGCTGCAAGAACACCTCAACAAAATGATATTGTTGAGAGAAAAAATAGAACTCTTGTTGAAGCTGCTAGAACAATGTTGTAAGATGCCAATCTGTCAATAAGTTTTTGGGAAGAAGCTGTGAACATTGCATGCTATACTCAAAACAGATATTTGATTAACAAATACCTTGGCAAATCACCTTACTCAATTCTATCAAAAAGAAAGCCTAATGTGAAGCATCTGCATGTGTTTGGAAGCAAATGTTTTGTGCTCAAAGACAACTCTAAATATGTGGGAAAATTTGACTCTAAGGTTTTTGAAGTAATTTTTCTAGGATATTCATTGGAGAGAACTGCCTACCGTGTTTATATTCTTGAACAAAAGAAAATTATGAAAAGCACAGATGTAACTTTTGATGATGACAAGTGTCAGGCATGGAATGCCTTGATGAAAGTGAAACTGAAGCTTTGAAGTTTGAAAATCTCAATATTAACAGTGATTCTGAGGATGATGCTGAGATCAACAAAGAAAATAGAATGGAGCAAGAAACAACTAATCAAGTGATCAATGAAAATGTAAATTCTAATCAAGAAAGAATTTCAACTAAGTTTGATGGCACAAACTCAGGGGGAGAGAAAGATGGTGGTTCTGCAAGTCATGCCAATAATGAAGAAAATCCAAATAATTCTAGTCAACAAGATCACACCAGGAAATGGGACAGGAGTCACACAAGAGATGTTATAATAGGTGATCCAAATGTTGGAGTGAGGACTAGGAGTGTAATTTCAAATAAATGCTTGCATGCATGCTTTCTTTTATAAATTGAGCCTAAGAAAACTGAGGAAGCTCTACTTGATCCTGATTGGATAACTGCCATGCACGAAGAGCTAAATCAATAAAGTTTGGGAATTGGTTCATGCACCAAAAAAAAGTATCATTGGAACAAAGTGGGTGTAAATGAACAAAATGGATGAAAATGAAATTGTAACAAGGAACAAAGCAAGACTGGTTGCTAAAGCTTACAAGAAGAAATTATTGATTATGATAAAACTTTTACTCCAGTTGCAAGACTTGAAGCAATAAGGATCTTTCTTGAATTTGCTGCACATTCAAATTTCAAGGTGTATCAAATGGATGTAAAGAGTGCATTCCTTAATGCTAAATTGGAAGAAGAAGAAGTCTATGTGCAACAACCACCTGGCTTTAAAGATCCAGAATTTCCGGAATTTTTTTAAAAACTGTTGAAGGCCCTTTATGAATTGAAACAAACACCTAGAGCATGGTATGATACACTGTCAGAATTCTTAGTCAAACATGGATTGACAAGAGGCACAATTGATAAGACCCTATTCTACAAGCAACGTGATGGTGATATTATCCTAGTTCAAATCTATGTGGATGATATTATATTTGGTTCTACTAATGAGAAGTTATGTCAAAGATTTTTAAGACTCATGTAGAGTGAATATGAGATGAGCATGATGGGAGAGCTCACTTACTTCCTTGACCTTTGTTATGTCACATAACACTGTAGAAGGGGGCTAAATAAAGTGTAGAATACAATCAAATAGATTTAAAGCACAAGTAACAGAAAGCATATGTATTCGATATAACAAACTCTGTTACAATGGAACTGTTCTCTCTCAGTGATGAACAAATATCATGAGAGCTGCTAGGTTACAATATATGATCTTCTCGATGATCGTAACTCTTATAGAGTAAACCTATGTCTGTATTTATATAGACACACAATTACAAGATAACTTCTAGTTGATATTGAATATAATTTTGTCTCCTAAAATATATCAAACAGATATCTTATATAATTCTTCTAGTCCTCGAACTCTTTCCATGCATATCTTATTCCGTATTAGTTTTGATCTTCTTTCCTGTAAATCAGCTTCCTTCCTTAACTGTTAGTCCTCCAGTACTTAAGTTCTGATATCCATCTTCTGATATTATCTTCTGATAATCTAAGTCCTGATATCTTTAAGTCCTGACTTCCAGTAAGCCCTGATTTCATTAAGAACTGATATTTCCTATTAGTTAAGATCTGAAAACTAAACATAAAACATATTAGATATGACATCTCAAATATATCTAACAATCTCCCCCAACTTGTAAATTATGCAAGAACATACAAGTTAATAGATTTGATGATGTCAAAAACACTTAAGTTCAAATGCAATAAGAGTTTAATAAGACTATAAATTACAACTTACAAAACATCCAGCTTTACCAACATCACTGAATCAATCTGAATCCATAATGATTCTTAACAAAATCATTTATCAGATTATCTTCAGCTTTCTTCAGAACTTCAGCTAACTGTGTTTTGACCTGCATCAGTTCTTCTTCTTTACTGTCACCAATTTGATAAATGGTTGTTCTGAGAGCTTGAATGGATGTTCTTTCAAGTCCATCACCAAGTCTGATAAGCTTAGGATGTGAAGAGTTTTCATTATAACATAAGCATCTTCCTTTCAGAATAACTTTCACCTTAGTAGAATTCTTCAGCATAGGAATTTCTCTTCCATCACCTTCAGTAATTATTGGACTGTAATGAGAAGTCTTTGTACCAGAGATTCTGAATAGATCTCTTATAGCCTTCAAAATTTATTCTGACCATCTTCTCGTAACATCAGATTTTACTTCCATAAGATAATGAATATGTTGAAGTTCTCTGATAGACTTCTTTAATACATCAGAATCAGCTAATCTATAAGTCCTTCCATCATTGAGAAATAAGATTAATTTCTCTTTCAGATTCTCCTTATCATGAGCATCTATCACAACTTGAGCAGACAACACCTTGTCAAGGTGCCTTTGTTTGATTTGTTCATATGGTTTGTCTGTCAATATGAAAGGATCTCCTAGAGTAACCTCTACTCCTGTTTGAATCTTCTCTTCGTCAGAACTTAATCCAGCTCTATCTCTAGGTTGTTTGGCTTTCAACCCAAATGTAGCAAGTTGATTAATCATGAGATTGGATTTTGGTTCAACTGGAGTAGCTTTCTTCCATAACAGATTCTTCTTATCAGTAATTGTCAATTTGTTCAAATCAACTTGAGCATTGTCAGCAGTTGATGTCTTGATAGCTTGATCAGAATTTGTTATTTCTTTTGTACTTTCCTGTCCTTTATTCTGAACAACAACTTGAGCAGTGTCAGAGGTTGTTTTAGAATCTTCACTTATCTTTCTTCTTTTCAGAATTTGAACAGTTTCATTGTGGCGCCCTCCAAACCCGGGTCAGAAGTTTGGGGTCCACACACACACCTTAATTATAACCTGCTTATAACAATAATAAAGATAATAATAATAATATAAGCAGTGACCCTACTTACCAACTACCACGGACCGCAACAGGTTAAAGTATGCACACAAGCCAAACACACTAATATACTACAAACCGTTCAAATCCCAACTATTTCAAACTCAAACTGAGTATTAAACATTATTACAAACTTTTACAAACTTAAATTATTCCAAAAGAAGCCTACTAGCTCCGCTTTCTCAACCTGAACCCCTAGCTCTCGCGCTGGACTGGGGATCCTCTTTACCAATTGGTTCCTTTTTAACTGGAAAGAATAAAAACAACATCGCACAAATGAGCTAACTAGCTCAGCAAGTCACAATGACAAAACTGAGAATAATGATCATCAGATGAATATAGTTATGATATCAAGTGAACAATGGATTATGATTTAGAATTGGATATTATACTTTTAATTTAAAAATCAAGGTTAGGCTGCTGATCAGTCACGCACTAACCCCGAGCAAGGCACACAGCATTGCTCTAACTACTGGATCCAAGGCTCACATTGGCCTAACTTGACCATTATATGGTCTGACCACGAATCTGGTCCTCAATTTTATAAAAACAATCCAATTCTAACATAATAACAGAATATGCAATAATAAACAATAACCGAAATCATTAACAACAATAAATGTTTAACAATGAAAGGGTTTCAATCCTTGTAAGGATCAATAAGGCAATTTAAAAGCTTGGATGCTGGGTAATGAAAGAATTGGATAACAAAGGAATCAACATTTCAAGGTTTCAAGGATTTGGTCTTTCCAAGTATAAAATACCATGGGTTGAGTATATAATAGTTCATTTCAGTGTTTGGTATTTAGTTTGTATGTATTTGTGGAGTAGTATCGTAGATTTGTGGTTCTTATTTGGGTATACAATAATCAATGGATTAGAAAGAATATGATTCATGGCTCAAGAATAATAACTGAAATCAGGATTTAGGTTTCTGTGCTTCAAAGCACTTGCAATATCACAGGATTATCAAGTAATACAATATCTCGAGAAAGTTCAGAACACTTGCCTGATATTAGCTTACTACACTGCACTTGTTTCCAATCACAACTGTCTTACTCTTCAACTATCTGTTTCCCTTTCTTACGTCTTGCCTCTTCTGCTCACATATCATAAGCATCTATCAATAATTTACTCATGGAATTCTATTCAACACATACTTCTATCTACCCTTCGTTTTACCCAAATCCGATTAACGGATTGAAAGTTATGCAATAATCAAGTAAACACCGAATATATATACTGATAGTCAATTAACAAGTCACATATATCACATAATACAACACGTAATCAATGATATATTATTTATAAAGAAGTCTCGGGTCATAAATAGGCTTTCTGGTATTTAAAATGATTTTTAAAACATTTTTCGAAATTAAAACGGGTCGTTGGATCAATTTCGGGTTAATAAACAGGGTTCGGTAGGCCCATTCAGGCTCCGAAATAATTTTAGAATAATTCTCGAGCCTTGGAAATAATTTAGAATAATATTTTAAAGCTCGAAACTATTTTTCAGAATTTTTAAATCATTTTTAAATAATTAAATCTAATTAAATAATTAATTAAAATCAATTAATAATTAATTAAATCAATTAATCAATTAATTTTCGAATTAATTGACCAATTAATCAATTATAAATTAACTGAAATTAATTAACTAATTAATTTAGATTTATTTGTGAATTAAAAATAATTTTCAGAATTAAAATAATGATTTTTAGAATTTTCAGAATTTAAAAATGAATTTTTATAATAAAAATAAATAGGAAATATGATTTTTAAACATTTTATAAACAGGAATCCTAAATTTGCAAAGTCTGGAAACTTCAGGGACCTAACTGCATCGTTTTCAAAAGTTGGGGTACTAAACTGTAATTTTGCAGCCCTTCGCCGGAAAACAGTCGGGTTCGCCGGAGAACATGTTCTCGGCGGCCTCACCCCACCAACACCTCCAGATCACATCTACACAACACTAGGAACACAACCATGCAATCAATTCATCCTAACAATCCCTGAGTTGGCCGGAATTTGGCCGTGAAGTTTTCCAATTTCCGGCGAACATCGGAAAACTTCAAAACACAACTCCCTTCTCTACAGACCTCGTTGGTTCATGAAACTTATACGACTAGATTGCAAATTTCACAGAGAACACAACCCACTATAACACAACATCAATCTATCACAGAATAAGAAACCCCCAAATTTCAATTAAGAACATTCATACGGGTTATAAACCCTAATTTTGAAATTCGAAAATTAAACCCACTTTTGAGCATGTTATTGAACTCCAAATCAGACGTATGACATATGAAAATCATCAGGAAAACAAGCTCTACAACATGCAATCATCAAATCATACTAACAATCATCCGAACAAAAATTCATATTTTTAATAAAATAAATTCAAAAATAAATAAATTTTTAGAAAAATAACCTTGATTTCTGTAGTGAAACAAAGCTCAAAATCTGATAGAACACTTCAAATCCTTCGTTTTGGTTACTCAAGCTTTGAAAACAGAGATCGGTAACGCCTTCGTTTTTCTGTTTGATTCTTAGAACAGTTTATGTAATTAGGGCTTTTCTCTGAAAATTATATAATTATCTGTCTGTAAATGATTTTGATACGAAATAAAATACGGTAAAAGGCTATTTATAATTACGGAAAATTAGTATCCCGTTGGATCATTCCGGATATAAAATGGTACGTTTATTTGTAAAAACTGATCCAAACGGTATCGGTTTTCAGGATAATTATCCAAATCAGTACAATTTGTACTGCGGTCTTGGTCTCAGCGCCTGGTTACACGTATTACGAAGTTATAATTGGGATAGTTTAATAAAAAGCTCCCGTTTATCGAAAATACGGGTTTTATTGATTTACCGAAATGAATATTGTATCGAAAATGTTGCGCCGGGACCCGCGCAGGACAAACCGTATGCTGGATCGAAAAAGTCGAAACATGGAATATGCTCGGAATATTACAATTAGGTTAGGAAGAAGTTCTCGAAAGAGTTTCGGGTTTCAAAAACGTAATAACGGGTGACGTCGGTTAGTTCCCGTTTTTATAAAATAGATTTTAATTACCCGGAAAAAGATTTTAGAAATTTCATATGATTCTTATAAATCCATAAACCAACATAACAATAATTAGGAAGATATGACAATTATCTATATTTTATTTTGGACATATAAAAATTAAAATACTCAATTAATATTATTTTTGAATATTCAAGTACAGATAACACTTAACAATTAGCTCACAGAATAGATACTGAACACACATAATAATTATATAATAGCAAAAATAATTACACGATATATCCCGGATATTACATCCTTCCCCCCTTAAAAGGATTCTGTCCTCAGAATCTCTAAGAAAACAAATGAGGGTACTTTTCTCTCATATCACTTTCTAATTCCCAGGTTGACTCTTCAACCTTTGGGTTTCTCCACAATACTCTTACTAACTTTACCACTTTATTTCTCAATATTTTCTCTCTTTCCTCTAGAATCTCTATCGGATTCTCTACATATGATAAATATGCTTGAAGTTCTATAGGCTCATATTCTATTATATGCCTGGAGTTTGGATTATATTTCTTAAGCATTGATATGTGAAAAACATTGTGAATGTGCTCCATGTGCGGAGGTAACGCCAACTCGTAAGCTACCTTGCCAATACGCTTTAGGATTTCAAAAGGTCCGACATATCTTGGGTTTAGCTTCCCTTTCTTCCCAAACCTCGTTAGTCCTTTCCACGGTGATACTTTCAATAATACCAAGCTTCCTTCTTCAAATTCCATGTCTTTTCTTGACTGGTCTGCATATTTCCTTTGACGATCTTGTGCGGCTATTAATCTTTTCTGGATAATTTCAACAACTTCCTTTGTCTGCTGCACCAATTCAGGTCCGAGTATTTTGCGTTCTCCTACTTCGTCCCAATATATTGGAGATCTACACTTGCGTCCATAAAGGGCTTCATAAGGTGGCATCCCAATGCTGGCGTTATAACTGTTGTTATAAGCAAACTCTACCAGGGGTAAATGCTCGTCCCAACTTCCTTTGAAATCAATAGCACAAACACGTAGCATGTCCTCGATTGTCTGGATCGTTCTTTCACTTTGGCCATCCGTTTGGGGGTGATAGGCCGTACTCATATTCAATCTTGTTCCCAAACATTCTTGAAAACTCTTCCAAAATCTTGAATTAAATCTTAAATCTCGATCAGATACAATAGACACTGGAACTCCATGACGAACTACGATCTCTTTCAAGTACATATGAACTAACTTGTCGAGCGAAAATCTTTCATTTATAGGCAGAAAATGAGCTGACTTTGTAAGTCTATCTACTATAACCCAAATGGCATCATGATTAGTCCTTGTCCTTGGTAATCCAACTATGAAATCCATGGTAATATGTTCCCACTTCCATTCTGGAATCTCCAATGGCTGTAGCAATCCGCTTGGTCTCTGATGCTCTGCTTTAACTCTCTGACAGGTATAGCATTTGTTAATCCATTCCGCAATTTCCCTCTTCATATCTGGCCACCAATAATTCTTCTTTAAATCTCTGTACATTTTGGTACTCCCTGGATGGATGGAATATCTTGAACTATGTGCCTCTTGTAAAATTTCATTTTTCAGTTCCGTTACTGGTGGAATCCAAATTCGTGAAGAAAACCTAAGAATACCTTGATCATCTTGTTGCGTGCATAATTCCTCACCTACCAAACTATTTATATCTTGATCCATTACCTCTTTCTGGCATTTCTTTATTTTCTCCAATAACTCCGGTTGGAAAATCATACCGTACACTTTTGCTTCCTCAGGCTTGCAAATTCTAATCTCCAATTCCAATTTTTGAAATTCTTTATATATCTCTTCAGGTACGGATAACACATTTAACCTTTCCTTCCGACTTAACGCATTTGCTACAACGTTCGCCTTACCGGGATGATAATTAATCGAGCAATCATAATCCTTAATCAATTCTAACCATCTCCTTTGTCTCATATTAAGTTCCTTCTGGGTAAATATATATTTTAAACTTTTGTGATCCGTGAAAATCTCACATTTTTCTCCATACAAATAATGTCTCCAAATCTTCAAAGCGAAAACTATAGCTGCTAACTCCAAATCATGAGTAGGGTACTTCTGTTCGTGTGGTTTCAATTGCCTTGACGCATACGCAATCACCTTGTCGTGCTGCATAAGAACACATCCTAATCCTTTGTAAGAAGCATCACTATAAATTACGAAATTTCCTTGATCGTCTGGAAGTGACAAAACAAGTGTTGTGATTAATCTCCGCTTCAATTCCTGAAAACTTCCTTCGCACTTGTCATTCCATATAAACTTTTCATTCTTTCGTGTAAGCTTTGTCAATGGTGTTGCAATTCTTGAGAAATTCTGAACGAATCGTCGATAATATCCTGCCAATCCCAAGAAACTTCTTACCTCAGTGGGTGTTCTCGGTCTTTCCCAATTCGTAATTGCCTCGATCTTTGCCGGGTCCACTTTGATCCCTTCGTTACTGACTATGTGTCCTAAGAATTGAACTTCCTGTAGCCAAAACTCACACTTCGACAATTTAGCATATAACTTCTTTTTCCTTAAAATCTCCAAAGTTGTCCTTAAATGTTCCGCATGATCCTCCTCCGTCTTTGAATAGATCAAAATATCGTCTATAAATACTATAACGAACTTGTCCAAATATTCCTTGAAAATTCTGTTCATCAGGTCCATAAACGCTGCTGGGGCGTTGGTCAATCCAAAAGACATCACTAAAAACTCGTAATGTCCATATCTTGTTCTGAAAGCTGTCTTTGGTATATCTGCTGGTTTGATCTTCAGTTGATGATATCCCGATCTTAAATCGATTTTGGAGAAATACTTGGCTCCCTTCAATTGGTCAAACAAATCATCAATTATGGGTAACGGATACTTATTCTTAATTGTCAACTTGTTGAGCTCCCTATAGTCGATGCATAGTCTCATGCTTCCATCCTTCTTCTTGACAAATAATACCGGTGCACCCCACGGGGATATGCTGGGTCTAATTACTCCTTTCTCTAACAGCTCTTGCAATTGTTTTGCTAATTCTTTCATCTCAACGGGCGCCATTCTATACGGGGCCTTGGATACTGGTTCGGTTCCAGGTGCTAAGTCGATTGCAAATTCAATTTCTCTATCTGGAGGAAGTCCTGGTAACTCGTCGGGAAATACGTCTGGAAATTCCATCACAACTGGAATATCTTCAAGTTTTGCTGGCTCCTGACTTCTGTCGATCACATATGCCATGAAATGCTCACATCCTTGTCGTAGTAACTTATTGGCTTGAATCATCGTTAAGAACTTCTTTACCTGCTTCTGTCCCTTGAACGTTACTATTCTTTCGTCTAACGTTCTCACCATTACTTTCTTATTTCGACAATCTATCTGAGCATCATGCTTAGATAACCAATCCATCCCTAATATAACGTCAAATTCTCCTAACTTAAACGGTATCAAATCTACACAAAATTTACTACCAGAAATCTCAATCTCACAATTCCCACAAACTTGGTTAACAGTTACACGTTCTTGATTTGCTAATTCCACCGTCATTATTTCATTTAAATACCCGACTGGACAATTTAACTTACTAACAAAATCTTGTGAAACAAACGATCGAGTTGCTCCCGAATCTATTAACACTTTGGCACATAAAGAATTCACATTAAGCGTACCTTTCACGACATCCGTATCCTGGATCGCATCCTTCACCGACATGTCAAAAACTCTAGCCCTCGAAGTCTCATTCACTGTTGGGGTAGATCCCATAATCCTTAATGCATTACTGACTGGGGCTGGTGTCTTGCAATCCCTGGCCATATGTCCTGGCTTCCCACATTTAAAGCATGTAAATCTAATGGCTGGAACCTTCACTGCTGGATTTCGGATAGGCTGATCCTTATTTGCTGGCTCTCTTGCTGGCTGATTTCGGCACTCCCTCGAATAGTCCCTTTCTGGTTGCATTTAAAACATACCACAATCAACTTATTACAAATTCCTCCATGCTTCTTTCCACATACTTGACAATCTGGAAAAGTTAATCTCAACTGATTCGGCTGATTCGCATTAGCTGGACGGTTACCCTGGCCTCCGTCTCCTGTATTTTGTCTTCTGAAATTAAAATTTTTCCCTGGCTGAAACTTGCCCTTCTTAAAATTTGGAAACTTCCCTGTTTGTGACTGACCTTCACTTCCCTCAACTTTCTTTTTCTTGCTTTCCTTTTCTTTCTGGAACATCTCACTCTCTGTCTGTGCGATCATAGCTTTCTGTACAACCCCGGCATAGGTATCCAATTCAAAATAGCTACCTTCCCTCTGATCCATGGCTTCAAGCCTTACTGGAATCTCTTAGCTTTCTTTCTATCAATATCAACATACGACGGCACATACCTTGACAATTCCTCAAACTTCCCCTCATAATCTGTTACCGACATGTTCCCTTGCTTTAATTCTAAAAACTTCAGCTCCATTTGATCCTAAACAAACTGAGGAAAATACTTTTCTAAAAACAGTTCCTTAAACCTTTCCCAAGTAATAACATATGTGCTTTCCAATGTCTTCACCATCTCCCACCAATAGGTGGCCTCATTCTTCAGATAGTAACTTGTAAATTCAACCTTCTGCTCCTCTTTCACTTTTACCAAGGCAAAAGCCTTCTCTATTTCTTTTAACCACACATTTACTTCAATTGGCTCTAAGGAACCCTTGAATTCTGGAGGGTTTACTGCCTGAAAAGTTTTGAAAGTTACCTGGGGATTGGTCTGTCTCTGCTGTTGTTGTGCCAGGTGAACTGTTTGTTGGGCCAAGATTTGAAGAATCTGGGCTATTGCTGGGTCCATGGGTCCTGGGTTCACATTCTGGTTTATATCATTTTGGTTGTTATTGTTGTTATTGTTGGTTTCTTCATTCTGGGTGTTGGGGCGGGTATTTCTTCTGGGAGGCATTTTCTGTAAAGAATCAATCAATTTATTTAGCTTTTGAATCAAATCTTTGTATAAAAGAAAAGTTTTGTAAAATAGAAATATCTCTTTTTGAAAACAGTTGTAACTACGTAAATTGCATGCTTCTTTACAGAATATAAACAGTTATGGAAAACAGGGTACATGGTATCACAGGGTATACTGGTGCAATAAATAAGGTAAAGTAAAACAGGTGCGATAAAGTAAATGACAGTGTTGGAAAGGAAAAGGTACTGATATATAGATCAAAAGTTTTAGGTAGTACAAGCGTAAAGACGCTTCAAAAATAAAAGCAAAAAGGGTACAACAACCTACTCACTAGTCAGCATCGCTAGTCTATAAATACAACTCAAAAGTATACTGATACACACTACACACTACTGTCCATACTACATAACCATAACAACACTGCTCAGCATCTCCATCTCAGAATCTCTAACTCATGGCAAATCTGGACCTCCTATCTCCTCAAGCTCCTCTAGAACCCACTTAGCCCACTCCACTAGGAAATCAGGGGTGATGTCCTCATGTGTAGCCTCAGCAATCCTCACAGTAGCTGTTCTACGAAACGCCTGGAGCCTCTCCCTAAGTCACCTCTCACCACTCCCCATCTCTCTGGTACGCATGATATGCAATAACTCCTGGATCTGACCCTGTAGGAATCGCTGCTCCATAAGGCAAGCCTCAAACTGATGATATGGGACAGGATAGGAAGAGAACTGGAAAGGTACTCCTGTGACTGAATGACTAGTAAAGCCTGAATCAGCAGGTGGGGGTCCTCTGACAGGTGGCCTCATGCCTGGAGGTGGAATAGCCTGCAATGGTATGGGCTGCAACACCGGTGGAGGTAGAATAGCCAATGCTGGTGGAATCACAGGATGTGGATCCGATGCTGGTGCTCCAACTGAAGGCTCTGAGTGATCAGCTGATACGGGAATAAAAGAGTCGGCCATCTCTGCTATCTGAAATCATATCGTAATATAAGAATCTCGTACCACGACGCAAACTATACTAATACCGGTTATACCATAACACTCAACCTCTCGACGTTCTATCATCCTATACCTTACTTCTAATCCTATCCCTCTACACATTCCCGTCAACCTAGGCTTGTGTCAGTGACTTATAACCTGTAGCTCTGATACCAAACCTGTGGCGCCCTCTAAACCCGGGTCAGAAGTTTGGGGTCCACACACACACCTTAATTATAACCTGCTTGTAACAATAATAAAGATAATAATAATATATGCAGTGACCCTACTTACCAACCACCACGGACCGCAACAGGTTAAAGTATGCACACAAGCCAAACACACTAATATATTACAAACCGTTCAAATCCCAACTATTTCAAACTCAAACTGAGTATTAAACATTATTACAAACTTTTACAAACTTAAATTATTCCAAAAGAAGCCTACTAGCTCCGCTTTCTCAACCTGAACCCCTAGCTCTCGCACTGGACTGGGGATCCTCTTTACCAATTGGTTCCTTTTTAACTGGAAAGAATATAAACAACATCGCACAAATGAGCTAACTAGCTCAGCAAGTCACAATGACAAAACTGAGAATAATGATCATCAGATGAATATGGTTATGATATCAAGTGAACAATGGATTATGATTTAGAATTGGATATTATACTTTTAATTTAAAAAACCAAGGTTAGGCTGCTGATCAGTCACGCACTAACCCCGAGCAAGGCACACAGCATTGCTCTAACTACTGGATCCAAGGCTCACATTGGCCTAACTTGACCATTATATGGTCTGACCACGAATCTGGTCCTCAATTTTATAAAAACAATCAAATTCTAACATAATAACAGAATATGCAATAATAAACAATAACTGAAATCATTAACAACAATAAATGTTTAACAATGAAAGGGTTTCAATCCTTGTAAGGATCAATAAGGCAATTTAAAAGCTTGGATGATGGGTAATGAAAGAATTGGATAACAAAGGAATCAACGTTTCAAGGTTTCAAGGATTTGGTCTTTCCAAGTATAAGATACCATGGGTTGAGTATATAATAGTTCATTTCAGTGTTTGGTATTTAGTTTGTATGTATTTGTGGAGTAGTATCGTAGATTTGTAATTCTTGTTTGGGTATACAATAATCAATGGATTAGAAAGAATATGATTCATGGCTCAAGAATAATAACTGAAATCAGGATTTAGGTTTATGTGCTTCAAAGCACTTGCAATATCACAGGATTATCAAGTACTACAATATCTCGAGAAAGTTCAGAACACTTGCCTGATATTAGCTTACTACACTGCACTCGTTTCCAATCACAACCGTCTTACTCTTCAACTATCTATTTCCCTTTCTTACGTCTTGCCTCTTCTGCTCACATATCATAAGCATCTATCAATAATTTACTCATGGAATTCTATTCAACACATACTTCTATCTACCCTTCGTTTTACCCAAATCCGATTAACGGATTGAAAGTTATGCAATAATCAAGTAAACGCCGAATATATAGACCGATAGTCAATTAACAAGTCACATATAGCACATAATACATCACGTAATCAATGATATATTATTTATAAAGAAGTCTTGGGTCATAAATAGGCTTTATGGTATTTAAAATGATTTTTAAAACATTTTTCGAAATTAAAACGGGTCGTTGGATCAATTTTGGGTTAATAAACAGGGTTCGGTTGGCCCATTCTGGCTCCGAAATAATTTTAGAATAATTCTCGAGCCTTGGAAATAATTTAGAAGAATATTTTAAAGCTCGAAACTATTTTTCAGAATTTTTAAATCATTTTTAAATAATTAAATCTAATTAAATAACTAATTAAAATCAATTAATAATTAATTAAATCAATTAATTTTCGAATTAATTGACCAATTAATCAATTATAAATTAACTGAAATTAATTAACTAATTATTTTAAATTTATTTGTGAATGAAAAATAATTTTCAGAATTAAAATAATGATTTTTAGAATTTTCAGAATTTAAAAATGAATTTTTATAATAAAAATTAATAGGAAATATGATTTTTAAACAATTTATAAACAGGAATCCTAAATTTGCAAAGTCTGGAAACTTCAAGGACCTAACTGCATCGTTTTCAAAAGTTGGGGTACTAAACTGTAATTTTCCAGCCCTTCGCCGGAAAAAAGTCGGGTTCGCCGGAAGTACACGTTCCCGGCGTCCTCACCCCACCAACACCTCCAGATCACATCTACACAACACCAGGAACACAACCATGCAATCAATTCATCCTAACAATCCCTGAGTTGGCCAGAATTTGGCCGTGAAGTTTTCCAGTTTCCGGCGAACATCGGAAAACTTCAAAACACAGCTCCCTTCTCTACAGACCTCGTTGGTTCATGAAACTTATACGACTAGATTGCAAATTTCACAGAGAACACAACCCACTATAACACAACATCAATCTATCACAGAATAAGAAACCCCCAAATTTCAATTAAGAACATTCATACGGGTTATAAACCCTAATTTTGAAATTCAAAAAGTAAACCCACTTTTGAGCATGTTATTGAAGTCCAAATCAGACGTATGACATATGAAAATCATCAGGAAAACAAGCTCTACAACATGCAATCATCAAATCATACTAACAATCATCCGAACAAAAATTCATATTTTTAATAAAATAAATTCAAAAATAAATAATTTTTTAGAAAAATAACCTTGATTTCTGCAGTAAAACAAAGCTCAAAATCTGATAGAACACTTCAAATCCTTCGTTTTGGTTACTCAAGCTTTGAAAACAGAGATCGGTAACGCCTTCGTTTTTCTGTTTGATTCTTAGAACAGTTTATGTAATTAGGGCTTTTCTCTGAAAATTATATAATTATCTGTCTGCAAATAATTTTGATACGAAATAAAATACGATAAAAGGCTATTTATAATTACGGAAAATTAGTATCCCGTTGGATCATTCCGGATATAAAACGGTACGTTTATTTGTAAAAACTGATCCAAACGGTATCGGTTTTCGGGATAATTATCCAAATCAGTACAATTTGTACTGCGGTCTTGGTCTCAGCGCCTGGTTACACGTATTACGAAGTTATAATTGGGATAGTTTAATAAAAAGCTCCCGTTTATCAAAAATACGGGTTTTATTGATTTACCGAAACGAATATTGTATCGAAAATGTTGCTCCGGGACCCGCGCAGGACAAACCGTATGCCGGATCGAAAAAGTCGAAACATGAAATATGCTCGGAATATTACAATTCGGTTAGGAAGGAGTTCTCGAAAGAGTTTCGGGTTTCAAAAACGTAATAACGGGTGACGTCGGTTGGTTCCCGTTTTTATAAAATAGATTTTAATTACCCGGAAAAAGATTTTAGAAATTTCATATGATTCTTATAAATCCATAAACCAACATAACAATAATTAGGAAGATATGACAATTATCTATATTTTATTTTGGACATATAAAAATTAAAATACTCAATTAATATTATTTTTGAATATTCAAGTACAGATAACACTTAACAATTAGCTCACAGAATAGATACTGAACACACATAATAATTATATAATAGCAAAAATAATTACACGATATATCCTGGATATTACATTCATCTTCAACAAGATTATCATCAGATACTTGAACCATTTTACACACTGGTTTCATCAGTTCCTGAGAAGTTTTCAAGTCCAGTGACTTGGTTGGTTCATCAATTTTTCCTTTCCCTTTGTCTTTATGATTACTCTCAGTCTTTGATCTAGTTCTGAACTTTGAAGTTTCAGAATTTGACTTTTCCTTGATCATAATGCCCTTTTCCTTTGGCCTTGGAGGTTTCTTTGCATCAGAAGCTTTAGAATTAGGATTTGTCTTCTCATCAGCAAATCTAGCTTCTTCCTCCTTGAGAGTTTCTAAACCCATTCTCGATTGTGTTTCAGAAATAATCTTCTTGCTATCTCCTCATCAAGTGTCTGGATTTTAGGATCTTTGTAATAAACAGTAGTCTGCTTCCTCTTTAACTTCAGAGTTTGCAAGAACTTCTGAGAGTCTTCAGATCTTGACTGAATCAGAAAATCAGAACTTGACATCAGACTTTGCTTATCACCACTTGACTTCAGTCTTTGAGCATTCACATCATCAGAACTTGACTTGTTCTGAATAGAAGATTTTCCCTAAACTTTTCTTTGACCTCTGCTCTTTTCAGAGTTTCCCTGGTCATCACCTTTATCATCCTTTTTCTTCAGTTCTTGAGTAGGTGAGCATTTGGAGTTAACTACCTTCTCCCCTTTTTTGGCATCATCAGGAAGTAAGAGAGAAAGAAGAAGTTCAACTGAAGATTGGATTTCATCCAATTGAGCTTTCTGAGAAGCTTGACTAACCAGAACCTCAGCAATTTGGGCATGTTGCTTCTCTTGAGTTTTCTCAATGGCTGCAACTTTTTCAGAAATAGGTCTGATATACCTGTTTCTGTCAAGCTTGAGC